>NC_136497.1:69374924-69579924 GCF_053919585.1 Euprymna scolopes
CCTTTCCATTTCCCAATTCAAAAATAATAAATACTCCCTTCTCAAATTCAGCTCATTTTGATTGGCGGATACCTAACTATTTACATCTTCCGGAATCCACTTCATTTCAATAAATTATCGAACGATCCAGAAATCAAACGATATGTCGTCGCTTACTACAGAAGAAAATCGTGCTAAAAAGCTAACTAAATTAAATATATTAACCGATTGTCCATGCCGAAAAAAAAAACAATATTAAACATATAAACCGATTGTCGTCGCACTCTACAGATAACAATACTACCGAAAAAAAAGTTAACATATTAATATATTGGCGACATTAAAAAAAAATTAAACATATTAACCTATTGTCGTCGCTTTCTACAGATTACAATGTGCTCGTTCAAGTCTGGTCTCTTTGGACTTCTGGACCGGCGCCGAATCTGCTACTATTCGCAGCATCTGCCATTGACTACCTGATTACACCAGGGGATAAATCCACTCTTCTGCACATTCATGTACACTTTGGTGTTGACTTTCAAGCCGACTTCAAAGATGTGAGGTGGCATGATAATACCCTCACTTGAAACCATATCAACCACACTGGACACGTTAATGTTATTCGTGGACATCCAGTGATGCATTTTAAGTGTGCTGGAAAGGGTCCTGTTGTCATAACTTGGATCAGTAGAGATCATGAGTTGTACAGCGGTGCATCTCCGATCTCGCTCATCGAACATTATGTCATTTTCAGACATGATAGAAGGCTTCTCTTGCTCTTTGGATTTGTACAGAACTGGCCAACTAGTAGATGGTCTGCAATAAACAAAAGAACACCGGTTTTCATCAAACGGAAATGGAATCATGCCGTCGTTTTAAGATGACAACTTAATTGGTTCACACTGTAAATTTTGCTCAATTTCTACGGTTTTAAACAAGGATATTTGTGCACGGAAGAGCCGGTCGCAACTGCCACTAAAGATACTAAAAAAGTTCACATGTGTTTTTGTTCCAGCTTTTCTTCGGGCTCATTTTGTTTCTTATTTTGTTGTTCTGTTGTTTTCGAAGTTTTTATGTCTTTTCATAAATTGTTCTCCTCTAAATCTCTTCGTTAGCTGCATTGACTCTATATTTGTTTGCTTCAATTTTGGTCGCATTAAGAGTGGATTTGAGCTGACCTTTAAAGCGGCGTTTTGGTTCGCCACGGGATTTGGTTCCAGTGAAAATTTCTGAGTGAAAGAAATTGCTTAGGGAGGCAGCTGTCTGGCATTCGGGTAAGGTTTTCATCCCAACGCAGACGATATCTTGTTATGGTGGCTTCTATGCTTTTCATTTCTATGCGTTGGAGAATCTCAGTGTTCGTTATATAGTCTAGCCAGGTAAGATATCGCACGGTTGTTTTTTTTATATAAAAATGTTCTATCATTTTCAGATCTCTTCTATAATGTGCCCAGGTATCGCAGGCAGACATCAGGATTATTATTACTACTGAATTGTAGATCATAAGCTTAGTAGCACACACGCACACACATACACACACAAAAAAAAGCGACCGTAATAGAGGTCAGTGTACCCAATGATACAGGGCTTAACAGAGTTGAGAGGGAAAAGATAACAAAGTATCAAGGACTTATGTATGATGTGAAACGAAATTGGAAATTAAAAGACGTTTCAATTATACCAGTCATCATAGGAGCAACTGGGTTTATGAAAAAGAACTTTAAAAAGTACATAGCAAGCATACCCGTGAACCAAGTGCAAGTGAAATACAAACGATTGCACTGAAAGGGACGGCTAGAATCCTGAAAAGATCTCTTGGCTGGACTCACTAAAATAGGGGTAAATGTCAGACATCTGGTTGGATGTCCAATCCCCTAGAAGAAAAAGTTTAAGAAAAATTTAAAAAAAAAGACACCCCCCCCCACACACACACATATATATATATATATATATATATATATATATATATATATATATATATATATATAGATAGATAGATAGATATGTATATATATATATATATATATATATATATATATATATATATATATATATATTGATGTGTCTATGAGTTAAAAAGAGCTGGTGTAAGTGATAAAATGCATTGATTTTCGTAAATAATGGTTACTTACTTGCCTGTAGCAAAGATTATATTAGACACATTGTTTTTTTTTTTAAATGTGCAAAATAGAGCTCTTCAGAGAGGTAAAAACTGAATAAAACCAAAATAAACGTTGCCTCAATTAGGAATTATTTATGTTTTTCTGATGAAATGAGATATTACACTTCTATTATCGCCTTTTTGAGAGGAACCGGGCGAATAACAGATTTAAATTAAAACTGTACAATTTGATAGAAACAAAAAATCATTACGTTCGAAAAAGAATAAACTATTTTTTCCACTGTATACGTAGTATGTAGAATACCCTGACTTAATCAGTTAATAGGGCATTGCACTCACTTTAATCCTAAGAAATCTTTCATCCGACACGATATATAATCAACATTTGTTATATACTTAAGATTTATAGTGCCTTATCGAAACGCGTTCCAAAATGTAAATTATTAAAAACAGTTTTTTTAATAGCCAAATTTTCGTTGCTAAAACCCTAGAAAAACCAGTGTCATACCATAAACTATAGTCGGAAACATTTTTCATATATATATATATATATATATATATATATATATATATATATATATATATATATATATATACACCTATGAGCAACAAAAATGGGCCAAGAGTGAAAGAGAGAAAAATCGATTTTTCAATATTTTTCCTTGTAGTTTTTTGATTTTTACTGAAAATTTCTATTTTGCAGATCATTATTATTATAGCATATAATAATAAGTGGGGAATTAATCCTAAAAATGGCAAGAAAGCATCTTGGCAAGGATATATAAAAAAAACAAATTGCCGGATTAAGGCAGTCCAAAATGATAACTAGCAGATTTTTGTTATTTTATGAAAAGAAAATCTGGAAACATCTCTTTATACAGTGACGCGAATTGGTCAAAGGTTCGAAGTCGAACGCTTGGTAAAAGGGAAATTTGGACCTGGTCGCCCATAGAGCATCCACTTTGAAGGACGACCACAGGCTTACATTAACTGTTTTGAAGGATCGAAAGAAAACTTATGTTGACCATAGCTAATAAGTCAAAACAGGGACTGGAAATTCTCTTTCTAGATACAAATATCTAGACGAATGAAAGAAATGGGATTTTCCTCTAAAAGGTATGCGCAGAAGCCACTTTTATCTAAGAAGAACATCAATTATAAAAAGAGATTTTTCTCAGGTTATAACAAGAAAGATACAGACTGGTTCAAGAATGTTTTCTGGTTAGATGAGTCGATGTTTTCTTGATAGTGATGCCCCCGATACTCCCGAATAGTGCAATCGAAGAACTGGAGAAAGATTTTCCCCAAGTTGCTTAAAACGACAATTAAACACGGGAATGGAGGGATAATGGTATAGGGAACTTTTAATGTAGCAGGAGTTGGAGAATTTATTAAATGTGAGAAGTCTATCAATACAAAGGATTACATTCAGATATTAGAAAAAAGGTCTGTTACTAAGTATTCAGAAGCTGGGAATATCCCAGAACATTATTTTTCAACATCATTATGCCCCTGCACACACTGCTAAAGTCAGAAAAAATGTTTTTCTGATAATTCAATTGATGTGATATTTTGGCCAGGTCAAAGCCTCGATTTAAGCCTAATCGAGAATATTTGGTCCATAATATCTCGTACATTGGCCGTAAGAACATTTGAGAACAATGATAAACTGTGAGAGGCGGTGCAAAAGGAATGGAATAGCGTCTTCTCTTCACAGTGTCCCACTGTGGTTGAGAGCATGTCTAAAACGATTGATCTTTTTAAAAAATCAAAAGGGAATGCGATTCCATCCTAAGCATTTATTAAAGTAAATGTCCTGTGTTATTAGTCTCGTTTAAGCTTCCTTATTCAATTGTTCTTTGTTCAACATATCTTTTAGTACAATAAAATGTATGAAATTTGTTTGGCCCATTTTTTTTGCTCACGAGTGTATATATATATATATATATATATATATATATATATATATATATATATACATATATATACATATATACATATATACATATATATGCATATAAATATATATATATATATATATGAATATATTTATACATTTATATATATATGGAGAGAGCTTTATATGGGTATATAGATTTATATATATACTAGCATGGGTGCCCGGCGTTGCCCAGGTATTTGGAGGTGTATGTTGAGCAAAATAAATGAATAAATAAGCAGTCAATCTTTTTTAACTTAGACCCTTATTATGACCCTTAACATTTATTGTTTTGGGCTTTAAAAAAGTTGTTACGTTAGATCCATGTCCAAGGAACCTATACCTAGAATTTCAAGTGAGTAGACCCAAAATTGTCGGAGGAGTTTGGTAGAGTTCTCAAAGGCTAAATCGTTCAACTTTGACTCCTTAACAGCCAAATTCCTGGCCGATAAACGATCACATAGATTTTTTTTCCCAAATCTCAGTACTCTGTATATCAAATTTCGAGTCTGTAGACTTAAAATTGTCAGAGTTATTGCGTAGGAAAATGTACACAGAAAAACACACACACACATACACAGATAGACACGTTCACTTTTATATATATACTAGCAAAAGTACCTGTCTTTGACTGGGTCCAAAAAACAGCCTACAGAAAATGGACTCGGATTTATGAAATTATGATAGGTTATAAAAAGGAAGGGTTGTAAAGAGATAGTTTCGAATTTGGGGGTATCAATACAAAAGCAAAATATAATGAAAGTAAAAAAAATAGATAAACCCCATAATTTATTATACCATACCTGTTTACACTGAAACATTTATCACAATATTCTGTGGATCTATATTAAAAAAAAATTGTTAAACTTTGTGACATATTTCCATTCTATGGAGGTCAGACGAGAACGAACACCCCATAATTTTATCATACCATATTTCTTCAAACTGAAACTGAATTATCAAAGTATACTTACGCAGATAGATGTGAAAAGTCTTTATTAAAGTGGGTGCCTATTTACATTCTATGGAGGCCAGGCGCGAACGCAGACCCCACAATTTTATTATACACTCCCTATTTAAGTTAAAACATAATTATCAAATTATTCTTAAGTACATCTATATCAAAAACATTTGTAAACGTATTTTTTTATTTTTTAAATTTTATTTCCATACTTTGTGGCCCAGGCGCGAACCCAGACCTCACAATTTTAATGAACCACCGTTCTACCTGATCAAACATACCCATTTCTGTGTCTCGATACATCTTCTATCATTATATGTAATCAATTTTTGAAATAGTCAACCATATAGGAGCCTATTCGTGACCAGACGCACACACACAGACATTCAGCTTTACATATATATATATATATATATATATATATATATATATATATATATATATATATATATATATAGGGTTAATTAGCGTTAGCCGTTTTCAATATTATCATATCAAACACAACAATATGGTGTAGATTAAGAATAACTTTTGCGCGCGTCAATTATTATCATTTTTAGTTCATGTGTCTTAATGACATATATTAGGAAGATCACGGTCCAATTCGGTTGGTCCTGTTTGCTGCTGTTGAAACTAAATCAAACATCTAATTACGACTCGTTAACTAAGCGTTCAATTCTGGCTTCCCATGCGCCAATCAATTTTTCAATAAATAAACGACTTCCGTGCTGTAACATGGATATATATGTTACAAATGTTACATAAATCCAGCTAGTAGTGTTTGAAACCATGGACACATATGCATGTTATTAATTCCATCTGTTTTTGTCATTACGTTTACTATAGAGATACGTTTAATTTAAACCACCACTGGGAAACCTAATGAAATGCATTGACTGAATTCAACTGAATCAGTACAGAAAGGTATATTGTGAGTTATAATTTAATTATTTAAAAACCACATTGATATCTTATTGCCACAAACCAACACCTAAATAATAAAAAAAGCAGTAAAAAAATAATACTGATATTTATTGTATTTATTTGCTTCCCCACCAAAGCAAATTAGGCACAAGACCGTTTTTAATGTGGGGTAAAAACCAGTTCCCCTAAAAGTAGGCAAAAGGGGGCACTCTGGTTACAAATATATATATATATATATATATATATATATATATATATATATATATATATATATATATCAATATTAAATTGTGTGTTTATGACTAATAGGATATAGTTTTTCGCCCTTTATAAACATATGTAATAACGGAATGTCATCAATTTTAGGAAGAAAATACATTTTCCTTCTAAATAGATATTATAGATTGGTTTATTATTATTATTATTATTATTATTATTATTATTATTATTATTATTGGTTCAGAAGAGCTTTCACATAGGTTATCTAAGATCTGCCATTTAAAACCTATGGTGTTTCCTGCAAGCTGAGTGACAACAAGTTTTCCTAGATGTCCAGTACTCTCCACCTACTTCGATAACATCTGCAAGTAAATTTGCGTTATCGCTATAGGGAGAGGGTCTGGGAATTCGAACGTCTAGGAAGAGAGACGATCACTTTGAAACTAAAATGTGAAGCTTTGAATTCTTGATGATGGAAACCACGGCCGGTCGTGAAGAAATAAACCCATTATGTGTTTTGATAAACACGTCGTCTTGTGTTTGTGATTCTTACAAAAAGGTAAAGTGAAAATTGTATTATATGTCTATATATCTGTGTTATAAAATGTCATTACATACACGTCTCGACATCTTATGTCTACACAATGTCTGAACAGTGAACACTATCTCATTATTCTAAGAGCTTTCTTCTTCTACACGTCTAAGAAATGAACATTTAAAATATAGGAATCGTAATAACATGAACAATCTCTCATAACATGAACAATCTCTCATAACATGAACAATCTCTCATAACATGAACAATCTCTCTAAGATACAACATCTCTCTCTCTCTCTCTCTAAGATAAGCATCTCTCTCTTTTAATAAGACTCGTACTTTAGTCATAACATGAATAACTATATAACATCACCATTGATTTCTCACTGGCAGCGGCTATTGGTCTCCACTGGAATTTGAGTGACAATAAGCTTTTTTATTGGGGGTGGATTGTGGGGCGGTGTTTATTATAATTGGCTCACAAGGAGCTTTCACAGAGATCATCAAAGATCTCCCATTGAAAACTGCGGTGTTCCCTGGAAGCTGAGTGACAACAAGTCTCCCCTAACGCCCAGCACTCTCCACCTCCTTCGATAAGATTTGCAAATAAATTACGTGGTTCTCGCTTTAAAGTACTGTTGCGGGCTTATGCTGGTACCATTTGGATGTGCGTTAGAGATGCAGTTGTGTACATAATTCCCAGTGTGCTGCCCTCCCCACTTGGCCGTGCTTGGTTTTGTATTCCTTTTGGGCCAGTTTGCTGCATTCACTTACTATATGGTTTTTCGTTTCGTCTCTTTGTCTACGGAGTATGCATTTCCTGTTTTCTTGTGTTTCTTGTCGATCTTTGCTATGATTGGTTCTTATCGACTTATCTTGTGCTGCAATTTATTATTATTATTATTATTATTATTATTATTATTATTATTAGTAGTAGTAGTAGTAGTAGTAGTAGTAGTAGTAGTAGTGCCGTTGTTTTATTGCTGTCGTTAATATATTGCAAGTGTATATAAAGAATAAATATACACTACACTAAAAAAATTGATGATGCGTAAAATGATTGTTTCATCACAACAGAATATATATATTACGCTATGTGCTACAAAAATAGGAAAGCTCGAATGCATTATGGCTAATATATTAGCGGATTATTATTATTATTATTATTATTATTATTATTATTATTATTATTATTATTATTATTATTATTTTTATTTGTTATGGCTCGCAAATAGCCAAAAGGAAGAACAGGAAAACGGACAACAGTTTAAAAATGTATTACTTGAAAACAACGGAAAGGTTACAAACGAAAAGTGTTAGTAATTTACCGAGCATGCGGGGGTCGCTTTGGAATTAGATTCCCCGCCTGGGAACGCCATGAGTAAAGTTTAAATGGACGATGGATTAGTCACTTTGGAGGATGGCTCCTCACAAAATTATTATTATTATTATTATTATTATTATTATTATTATTATTATTATTATTATTATTATTGTTGTTGTTGTTGTTGTTGTTGTTGTTATTGCTATTATTATTGTTAATATTAGTATCATTGTTATTATTATTAGTTTTATTTATAATATTAGTATCATTAGTATGATTATAACTACTTCTACTGTTTGTGTTCGTTGTTTTTGTTGCTGTTATTATATTGCTCGTATACATAATGCACCATACATATTACACTACTCTTATAAATAAGCAATGCGTGAAATGGTCGTCTTGTGACAACGGAATATATATTACACTTCTTTCTTTTTCAGGCATCACATGTCTGTTATTGTAGATATCGATATTCATGTCCTTCCAATCCGCTCTGCATTTTGATGAGATCTATAGTCTTGTTTCCGATTACCCTGTTGCGACTGTCATGAACCTTGTTCGTGGTCTTTCTTTGTTCTTTTTCCTGACGATTTTTCCTTACATCAACCTTTTTTTTTTTCAAGTCGTCTGCTTATCTATGCGCTAGAAAAAAAAGAAAGTATGAAGGCATAGAAAGGAAGTATAAATACAACGAAACAGAAGTTACGCAACACATACTGTGCTACTTCTTTCTACATAATATTGGTAGCATGTTTTCCTGAAAACAAAATAGATATTAAATGACCCACTCATAGAACAACAGGAGGTAATTCTTTTTCGCATGGATTTAAGACAATAAAATGTATGCTACACTACAAATCTAGTAAAGGCAATGGAGGTAATGCTTTGAAGGATGGAATCATTTTACAAAAACCAATCCTACATTATTCTCTTCTGAATTGAAAATTGAATGGATAGTACATTTGTTTTAAATTAAATTAAACATAAAAAGGCTTGTTTCAGCTGTATACATAGACATAATGTATAGTGTAAGTTTTTAAAAGATATATACAAATTTCTGTTGTTAATTCCGTTATTATTATTTTTTAATTAGTGAGCCACCGTAAAAATTCCGTTCTTGCTTTCTTCATCTACATATATAAAACACAGATTCGTACGCATCAGCAGCTTTTTTTTATTTTTGAATGGCTTACTTACATACGTACATAATAATAATATAGTGAAGGTTGCAAGCATCTATCTCTGAAAATATAATAAGGTAACTCACTGGATTCAAATATTGCTCATCCAAACATCCAGTTTGCGTCGATAATAATTTCACCACCAACAGTGACGTACAGAGATTTGTTTCAGGGCAGTTGCTCAAAGTGAAAAGTAAAACGGCAAAATTATAGTAATGGTGAGATACAGGCCTATAATACATTGCTCTGAAAAGGACACGTTTAAAACAGGAGTAAAAGAGGTAGTTGCTTGAGCACCCATAGCACCTCCACACTAAAATGTCTTATTTATCAGTGTATATTTTCTGGCTACTTTAGAAAGTCTCTTGAAAGAATGCATGTATTTCTAGTTTAATAATGCACAGAAAATATATTATTTTCCTCCGGTAAAACTTTGTAATTGTCAGCTACAACTGAAATAAATAAGATTAATGTGATTCTTATTTATTTTGTTGATTAAAAAAGGGACACTTAGACGTGTATTCGAGTTCCCATAATGTCAATCAGACCACCCTGAATATAGTATGGTCAGTTTCAAATCTTATGTGAATAAGTTTCTCTTCAGTCGTCCTCCTAAAAAATCAAACCTTATCCATGTTCCACCGTTACAGATCATGTTGTCTCTCTATCTGCCTAATTACCACTTATCCGACCTTGATAAGTACTGATCCGTCGAGTTAAAAATAGTTGTACAAATCAAAACAAAGAGAAGTAATTCGGTTTTAGAACATTCATTTTAAAATTTATCAAAATAGAATTTTATTTTGTACGCATCAGAATATTTTTTTATTACAATTTTTTACATTGCATTTTTTTTTGACAACTGGAAAATATCATGAAAAATGCTATTTGAAAGTGATAACGTATATAAGAACAGAAAGCGTATAACATTAATAATAATAATATTAATAATAATAATAATATTAATAATAATCACATTAATAATAATAATAATAATAATGATAACATTAATAATAATAACATTAATAATAATAATAATAACATTAATAATAATAATAACATTAATAATAATATTAATAATAATATTAATAATAATAATATTAATAATAATATTAATAATAATAATAACATTAATAATAATAATATTAATAATAATAATATTAATAATAATATTAATAATAATAACATTAATAATAATAATAACATTAATAATAATAATAATAACATTAATAATAATAATAACCTTAATAATAAGAATAACCTTAATAATAAGAATAACCTTAATAATAATAATATTAATAATAATAATAATAATAATAATAATAATAATAATAATAATAATAATAATAATAATAATAATAATAATAACTAGTGAAACGTGTAGGAAATTCCACAGAGCACTTATTCATATGTAATATATTCATTCTACCATTCTGTAGATGTTCAGTGTAAATGGAAACGCTCTGATATTATTGTAGCTTTTTTGTTAAGACTGCAAAAGTATTTATCTAAGCTAGTACGAACGCCCGGCAAAGTCCAGTCGTAAAGTACACTTAAATATGATATTTTAATTCTTGCAGATTTCATATATATTATTATAGAGTTTATGTTCTATGGATTTTTATATATTATAAATTTGCGATTTCAAAAATAAAATAAAATAATACATCTATTTGATTTAGGTGCATTAGTTTGACCCGAAACCGAAATAAAAACTGATATATATATATATATATATATATATATATATATATATATATATATATATATATATATATATATATGAAACTTAGACTCCTTCAGCCATAATCGGATCCAAAACCAAAACCAAAACTTATGAAGAATTCTGGATAAAATTATTTATATAAAAAAAGATAGATTACTAGAGTTCCATCCGCCATAATCGAAACCGAAGCCAAAACTTACGAAGACCTCATGTTAAAATTCTTATGACAAGAAATGGAAGTACATAACAATTAAACGACCCGGATGTTAGTGTTACACAGAAAATAACACACACGCTATCGTATTAATATATAGAAGAAGAAGAAGAAGAAGAAGAAGAAGATTATTATTATTATTATTATTATTATTATTATTCCTCATCTTCATCGTCCTACTACTACGAAATCTGTGACAAATACTTTGATTTTTCCCAGTTTCGATCACAAACATACACATAGACTATCTCCATGTTTATGGATTTTGCAATAATATCTGAAATGTTAAAGTTGTAAAGAAATGAGTCATCATCTGTCCTCGAAATAGTTTCAAGTCTGCCCACGCATGTCATGATATTTTAATAACCAACTTCTTTCTATTGCAACTAGATTAACACCCCTCGCTACTAAACGATGTATGCACCGGTCTTCGTCAGCCTCTGCGCAATAAAACCTACTGTACAATCTGCGCTCATGCAAAAACAATTGAACTAAAGAATCTCCTAGTAAATCATCGACAACGATTATCAAAGAAAGTCTCCTTTGGTTACGCTTTAAGACCTTGTGCGTTCGTTTCTCAAGAACTAAACAAAATACTGGTAGAACATTATATTTTCGCACAATTTGTAACATTTATTATACGTGTTTCGCTCAGTATATTGTTGATTTTTGATTTTTTGAACGATTGTCGAGGCTCGACTATAACTTTAATGAAACTGCCATTTTGTTTCTCGTTCTAACCTGACAGACTTTACACTATACTTATTATGAGTTGAAAAACATTTGAAATAAATTAAAACACAGAAAGTACAGCAGATAGACTTACTTTTAGTATCATTTTTGTTGTATACAGAGGTAGTTCCAAAAGTAAAGTCTTTTTTGTTAACTCCCAAAGTTGAAAACACGAAAAGATATGGCTATAAGTGGACGTCATGGGCACGAAGGTCATTGAATGAGAGAGTATCTCATTCTTCAAATTTAAATCAAAACGTCGAAGAGCTACGAAGATGGTGTAGTACCGTTGAAACGAGCCATCTTTTGTGTTCTGTAATTATTTTTCTACATAGTCACAACATACTCAGTGCACTTTAAACAGGAATCTAATAATACATCTCTGCTTCTAACGCTCGTCTTTGACAGTGGTTGCGTTCGTAGAGTCTCACACCGTCAATATCTGCAACACAGAGATGAACCCTTGAGATTATGAATGCATATATATTCGTAATATCAATGCAATGTGCAATCACCTATGACCTCTTCGGGCAGAATTGAAAAATAGGAGACGTTATTTTGTAAATATTTTCGTATTTTTGTATTGCCCACTTTTTCGTTTTGTTAGCTACATTGGCAAATTGCCATTGTGAAATTCATTTTAGTTTCTGCTTTACAACATGTTAGCCATTTTTCTGGTATCTTAACCAGTACTATTATATAAAAGCCACTTTGTGTGTGAGAGAGAGAAAGAGAAAGAGAAAGAGAGATAGTTATTTGCTCATAGCAACTGAAACGGTTGAGCTTATCATTTTCAAATTTCACCAAAAGAAAAATTATGTATCTGGTAGTGTTTTTAGATATGTTTTGTACAAAAGTCCATCTGATATGTACCGAAAATCGAAAAAATCCGATCCTAAAAATATTGTTTTTCTTATGGATAAAAAATAAGGGGACATTTTATACGCTACACCGGCAAAGGAGATAATAAAATCTTAGCAAAATATATCTTCTTGGAAATAAAAAAGAATTGACATCGGGAGATATAGCGTAGTGGTAGAACATTCGACTATAAATCGAATGATCCATTGTTCAACCCCGGGTGTACATAACAATTTTATTTGATTTTTTTTCTTGTTAATTAGTTCAATTCATGATAAAAAAAGAGGTACCATTGTAAATCGGCTCAAATCACTTCTTCCTTTGCATATTTTAAAACTTAACATTAATCAGAAGTGACTTTTCACAGAGCGTTCATCGTCAAGCTGACACGATACTGTAAAGAAACACAGACGGAATATGATGAACATATTATCATTATTCTTTTTTATTTTCCATTTTTTTTTTCAAATAAATTCACTGGGCAAATTATTCCTTGTAATATATAATAATCAATAGAGGATTGATTCTATAATAATACATACGCAATCTGCATAAATGAAAATATCATTGCACCAATAGAAATGGCCAAAGACACATTAACTGAAAGTACTTCTTTTAAACTCCTCGGATTCACGTTGACAGGGAACATGAGTTGAAACAGGTACATTAAGAGAATTGCCAAGGCGGTTGCGAAGAAGATGGAGTCTCTTTATTATGCTAGAAAGCTACTTATGCCTGAAAGTATATTGTACATTTTTAAGGCCACCATTCGCCCATGTATGGAGTATTGTTGACACATTTTGGCTGGTGCTTCTGCTACTAGTCTCTCACTCCTGAATAGGGTTCAAAATAACATGGGAGTCGCCAACCTGATAGGTCTTCAACTGCCATCTAAACTTCAGCCTATGTCCCATTGATGCAATCATGCAACCCTTTGCCTGTTCTAAAAGTATTTTAATGGTGAATGCTCTGACAAACTACAAGCACTTGTACCCTCTCGACGTAAATACCCTCGAAAAACCCGACAAGCAGCTAAATCCCATCTCTACGCAATAGAGATCCCTAGGTGTAAAAAAAAAGTATTCTACTCCAGTAGTTTCTTCCTCAGAACTGCTAGAATTTGGAACTTCCTTCCGGGATTCTGCTTTCCCAAATGTACTCACATGTAAAGATCAAATGTAATGCGAACAGACATCTTGCTGCCCATCTCCTTTCATAACATCCCTTTCAATGTATGTCCCTGATAGTAGGCCTATACTTCAAAGTGGCACTGTGATTTGTTTGGGGCGAAAATTAAATTTAAAAAAATACAAGCATATTATACGACCAGGTAACGCTGGGCGTCCAGCTAATTTGAAAGATAAAACTTAAACGTAGAATATTAGGTCGCAGTTGATAACTGAACTTACGAAACATGGAATCAAGTTAGTACATTGATAGATAATCATTTGAGAATGCCTAGTACGGTATACTTGTCATTTGACGTTGTTTCAAACTAGTTTTCTTTAATAATCGTTTCCAAAGTACGAACACCCTCTGGGATGTCTCACTTTTTATTTTCAATGACACAGACAGAAAACAGATATCAACCAAAAATGATTTACACAATAGTAGGGTACTGATCTAGAATCTGTCTCCGGACTACGTCGATATGTTCCGACAGTTTATGGTAAGCGTCCGGAAATTTACCGGCAAAGGCCGACGCGAACACTGTCCGACGATAAATTCAAAACGCTGAAAACAGATCGTTAACACAAGAAGATAATATTACTATAAGTGTAATTATATGAAAGAAACATTTTTTCGTCAAAAAAAGTATATAAAAATGATTCTACTCATGTTTTAACCAAATAAAATAAAGACAAAAAACATGGAAGCAGCTATTAAGGAAAATCAAATATGTTTTCTTTTTTTAAATGCCTCAGAATTTTTTTCATCAAAAGTTTCAATAGACTAAGTCTTTTTTTATCAGGACAAAACACATTTTTGACGTTAAAATAACTTTTATCTAAATATTTTTTCAAGACAATATTAGATTACTGATTATTTTCCTTCTCAATAAAAACATCGTGTACTAACAGCTGCTTGCTGATTGACAAATCATATAAGCTTTTTTTCGGTTGCGTTGCCGGCAGCTTTACGTAAACTACCGGAAGATTCCGAGCAAATAATTGCTCAGCTCATGGATCAGTATACACAATAGGTAATATATTACTTATGTACTATTATCATTACTAGTGAGACTTGTGGAAATTCCATAACGGATTCTCTCATATGAATATTGCTGCTGGGCATTTTGCGGACGTTCGGCGAAAATGGACAGCCCGCGATATTATTGTAGCCCTTTTGTTAAACTCTAAAAGTAACTGGTTAATGTAGTGTCAGAGTATATCTGGTTATTTCGGTTTATCTGCAATATCCTTATAGGAGTCTGTGACACATTTCCATTACATGGACGCATGGCGTGAACGTAAATCGAACGATATCATTATATTGGGTTGGTGCAAAAATAATATCGTTTTTTTTTTGTTGACGTCCAACTATATATATATATATATACAGGGTACCCACAAAGTCTGGCTACATTATGTAGCCAGACTTTGTGGAAGCATCCTGTAGATTATGTAGCCAGACGTTGTGGGCACCCTATATATATATATATATATATATATATATATATATATATATATATATATATATATATATAGGGTGCCCACAACGTCTGGCTACATAATCTACCGGATGCTTCCACAAAGTCTGGCTACATAATGTAACCAGACTTTGTGGACATCCTGTAAAACGACATTATTTTTTGCCAACCGAATAAAATTTATAAACAGAACAGATACTACCATTAAGTCCTAGCCAGAAGACCAGGGCAGTATATTTTAGTTTCACGTACGGCCTAAAAGCGACGTCTTTTTTATTTCATTTATTTATTTTTAACATTGCGACATAAGTATAATGGCAGTATTTCTCTTGAAATAATAAATGTGCACAAGGTTTAATCAAATTAAGTCAGAAAAAACTAGGTCTAATTTCGAAAGAATACATATCATGGAAAGCTGAACATGTTTAAAAAAAATAAGGTATTCCCTTTTATCTATTACAAAGTCGAACTATTTAACTCTTTCGGAAAAAAATGGATCATTGCTCTAAAACAATGTCAACTAAATATCCTTTTCTAACTTTAAAGCTTTAACCTTTTAATTGCAACAATTTATATCTCCTTAAACTAAATTCTGACTTTCTTTTTGCCGTAAACATAATTCTGACTTTAATTTCCTTTGAATAATTAAAACGTGTGACGCATTTGCAATTTATTTATTTTAAATTCCATCAATTATAGGTATTAAAATTACATTAAAATTGAAAGAAGACATGAGAGGCGGCTCAAAGGGTCGATAGGACAAGAAAATGCGATTCATCATGTGATGATATTCAAACAAAACCTTTTATTTGCGATTAACAATGAAGTGTGCTGATAAGAAAACCCCCATTCACTGAAATCTTGTTTATATTGATAATGTACATGAAGACACAAATACAATGCTGTGTTCTTATACAAGTTAGGATTGCGCGTTAGAATGTTTGTAACAATAAATAAACACTGAAATAATAGGGAAAACAAGACTCTCAAGCCTTGATAGAGTAGGTAATAAATAAAAATGAATATCCGTCAGTTATTCTCTGCTTATCTAGACAATTTCTGCTGAACTCTAGTATTTGCCCTTGTCACAAAACATAAACAATGACCGCTCAGCAGAACTGCAGTTTCGGATTATGCAACCGTTGCTTTCCTTTGACTTCGATATCGCAATTGCCTGTTTTGTAGGGATATAATCTTTAGTAAGACAGGTAGTGTAATTAATAACTATCGATTGGGTATTTAATTCTATATTTTAATATTTGTTAATGTTAAATGAATGTTATAAAGCATTTTTAATATAAAAAGGTTAATTTTCTAAATGTATATTAGTTTAAAAATGCAATATATACATGTATATATCCATACATGTATATATATATGCATACATGTATATATATATATACATACATGCATATATATACATACATGCATATATATATTCATACATGTATATATATATATATATATATATGGGGAGTGGGGTGTGTATTCGCTTTGACGTAAGAGTATACAAATGTAATTCATATTTTAGATAACTAAACATCTCTATTTCCGATCCCGTAATTTATCGTAACAGCAGTTAAGTCTTTCACCGTTTCCGACCCCTACTCTCGAATTAGGAAGAGAAACCTTGAGAATTCTGTCTTATGACACTAGGATAGAAAATACATCATCTAAAATACCTATGCGTATTACACCCAATCCGTTAACAATGCAGATAAGTCTTATGGCAACATGACTACATACTACACTATCCAACATATTAAAAGATAATATAATAATATATTAAATCAGAAATTACTAGTAATAAATAACAATTATAACAGAAGTTATATAATGGGAAGTGGATGAAAGAGAGCGAGGAAGATCCTTTTTCTCTTCTCGGAAATACCTTTAGATATCTTTAACTTGAGCAATTTTCGTTAAATCTTTGAAAAAAATAAAAATGTATCTTTTTTTATTAACCCACTTTGATTGATATGAATATCTACGAAATTATTGTAAATATATAAGGAAAATGCGATAATACAGTCACAAATGAATACACCCTCCAAACATATACGGATGTCTCTAGTGATTAACCTCTGGGTAATCGAATGAAAATCACATTAAAAAGCCCAGAATAAACACCGAGTGTAAAACCTCTAAAAGATTGGGAACAGAGGCCAACAATGCCAGCCTATGAAGAAGGAGTAACATTGCGATTTATATCGGAAGGTTTGAGGCAGGTAGTTGATTTTCATAATAATTTTTGGTCAGTTCGGCTGGTGTGTCTCTTCGGGCAGATTTGCTCTTTGTAATCTGCATCTAAAGGGCTGTGTAATTAGACGTATGTGTTTCTAATCTGGTCAGGCAAATATCTGCAAGTTTGTCATACAACTTTGATGAGTATTACGGTAATATAAGAACACATTATGTGTTGCTTAATTAGGTTGTGGGTTTTGTTTTCAAATAATCCCTTTGTTCTAGGGGTGGCAGGATCGGACAAAGAACTTGGAATGGCAATAATGGGGAGATTACAGCTAATGCAGCGAACGTACACGACAGTGTTTTTTTTTGTTTTGTTTTTATTAAGCAAATATACTGTGCCCATAAATTTTACATCTGAAATGACCTTTATCTTCTGCAAAATATTTATTCGAAATTAATGTTTCCAGTGTATGCGTAACTTAAAAAAGTATAAATCTTGAAAATATATGTCCAAATGAATCATAAACAGTCTAGGTTTGTGTTGCAATAAAATATTTATTACTTAGTAAAATGTACGACTGAGTAAATTGTAAATTAAGTAAATTATATCACAAATAAATTTAAAATGGAAATAAGGATACCAATTTTAAAATCGTAATTACAATCCTAAACTATATGCTTAGAGAAAACACAACAGAATTTAACAAAAAAGAAAAACCAAATACGTATGTAAAACGTGAGAAATTAAAACAGTAAAAAAAGCATAAAGAGAAACCAATACCAAAATATGGAAGAAATATAATCTAAAGATAAGCAATAGAAAAGAAACAATTTCATAATAGTCTACTACTGTATTTATCACGTAATGCATTAGTCGCTCAAGGGTCAAAAGTCCGGTCTTTTTCATCTTGGTATAGCGTATCAAATTATGTTCCTTTCCTCCACCCTTTCATATTTATCCAGAAATCTCCATCTTCAATCCTGTTTTCAGAACTGTGTTGCCGTCTTAATGTGTGTGTGTGTGTGTGTGTGTGTGTGTGTGTGTGTGTGTGTGTGTGTGTGTGTGTGTGCTTTTAACGCGATTTCTTTTTTGTTTATCTTGTTTTTCCTTGGAGTCGTAAAAATCTTTCTTGGTGGTAGTCCGTCGAAAGGTTAACTAGGAAGTTATAAAATCTTCAAATGCAAGCGTGCTACTCGCGTGACAATATAATCCGAATTAAGATGGCATGTTTTTTTTAAATATCCTCAATTGTGCATTTAGTGTTCTTTTATTGAAAGCCAAAACGATATATATATATATATATATATATATATATATATATATTTAAATTCAATAAAAACCCTTCAAAATTTGCTGATGAGGAGACCTTGCTTATAAAAAAAACTATATATAATTATTGTACATAACTTGATGTATACCACAATAAAAAGCATTGTTTTCCGAAACGATCGTACAGATAATTGATTTTGTTGTTGTTCCTTCTTATGAAACGGATTTAAAATTTAATTATAATTTGATTTTTAAATTTTAAATTATCAATCATATTACTTAATATATATATATATATATATATATATATATATATAAAGAGAGAGAAAATAAAAAGGAACAAACTCAGTTATGTGTTCATCAACGTTTCGTCTTTATTTTGAGGATTCCTCTGGATGAATGAGATTAAGAAAACAAAAACACCAGTACAAATGTTTAGAAAATCGTTCATGTGCACAGGATGACGCTGTTCTATTTCAGAAACGGAAAACGACGTTGAAAATTCAAAAAAGGAGAGGGGCTTGCGTTCTTAAAGAGGAGATTTGTAATAACGTCATATAGCTGTTAATATGATTTTAAAAATATAAACGCAGTTCATATTCTTTTCTGAAAAAATATGTCTGTTAAAATTCAAATAAAGATGTGTAACAGAAATGAAATGGGTGTGTTTTTGTTATGTAATTTATTCATTGAGACTATATGTATTAATAGTTAGAGAAAGTGTTTCTATGGTATGAGAAGTTTAACCTTTGTCTACAATTAAATTATGTTCTTTTAATAAAAGTTTACTTATTAATGGCTCTACATTATAGAACCCTGCACGTTGTTTAATTGTACTTGAATTTGCGATAAACGCTGATTCAAATAAATTTAACTATTTTTGCTTGTTTAAAGTCAAAAGTGTGATTATGCTGCAATGAATGAATCACACCTTTGACTTTAAACAAGCAAAAATAGTTAAAATTATGCGTACAAATCTGGCGACCACTGCAGTAAAGTGCATAATGTATATCTTTATTTCTCAAAAATTACTTATCTCCGCCAAAGTTAAAAGATGTTGTCTTTATAAACATAGTCGAAAACCTATAATAGCTGTCATTTACAATAAAATTTGTAAGTTAAAGCTAAAGTAGTAATTTACCTAAAAAACAAACAAAAATAAAACAAAGTTAATGTCTGAACAATGCCGGTAATGAATCCGGAAAAGTGACCTAAAAAAAAAAATATGTAACAAATAATTGTATCCATAGGCAATGTAATTTAGGGTTAATGTGTAGTTTAACAAGGTAAATTATTTGACACACACATAAATGATAAAAAGCTATTTATGTTTATAGAAAACACATTATTACACCCCAAGCCTGAAACAAAACCAGAAAAAAGTTATTTTTATTATGCTTCCATCATTTAAATGTACGACAATCGATGCCTCTATATTGCTATTAAAATTTGACATTTTTAAGATTTGATAGATTGGCTTTTTTAAGGCTAAATTTGGCCAGTTTATACTCTTTCATGGAACCAAGTTTTAAGTAAGAGCGCATAAAAGGTCGAATTTGGCCTTGAAAAGGCCAATCTGTCAAAGTTTAGGAAGGTCCATAGTGAAAAGTAATATGGTGGCCTCGAATGTCATAAAGTTAGTCTAATATAAAATGGTGAAAAACTAATAAGCTTTTGTTCTGGTTATATTTCAGTCTTCGGGTCTAATAATGTGTTTTATAAAAAAATAAAAAGTGTTTATAATTTGTTTGTCTGTCACCAAGCTAAACAATAGCATCATGTAAGGGTTGGGAACGGTTGACATGATAAGTAACACAGTGAAAGCCTAGGTAATCTTGGAAAGTTTATCATGAAAATCGTCCACAGTAATAGTAAATAGAAAAACATAATATAAGGATTAAAAAATAATATCCGCAAAATAAACAAACGGAAACAAAACAAAAAATAGCATCGTATAAGGGTTGAGTAGTCGCTTCCAAATCGAAAAAAAAATAATGTTACCCGTATTTTTTGTCAGATATTTAATTTTGTTTGGGTGAGGTATTGATGTGTAGGCATTTTATGCAAAGATAAGTGTAAGCTTAACAACATTTAATTTTCTGTTTATCAGCTGTTAATATGTTTATATTTGGTATTATTTTTTCAGCACGATTGCATCAAGTAGAGAGCACCGCCGTATTGAAAAACTTCCTGAGCGTTCGTTTATGTATGAAGAAGTGTATTCTGGAATAATAGAATTGGTTGGTCTTAGGTAATCAGATGGGGCGGATTTTGAAAATTATTTTTTGAATCGGATACTGGAAAGATTGTTATGTGTATGTAGCTAATAACCAGTTACGATGGGTGCAATTGTAGTATCATATGAAATGTAGAACAGGGTCTGGTGTAAATTGGTAGCAGCGGGAGGCCTAAATATGTAAAGAAAAAATAAACACGCATTCGTCTATAGATGTCACGACTGTGATGGAGTTGCTCCTAGAGTGCAATATTGCATTTTATTTTAACTTAATTTGCTTAAAATTGAGTTCGAAAATTACATAGTGTATGAAAGTCTAGACGTAATGAATTAGTATGTGGCATCTGTTGCAAACCTACGATGCTACAATAGGCAAGTTATCTTTCGACAAATGACCATAAATAAAATAAATAAAACTGTGAATAAATGAGAGTTATAACCCATTATGTGGCCATTCTCAGTCTTATGCTGTAAATGAACAACGTCTAAAATTGTACTTGTTTCATTTTTTATTATCAAAATAATTAAAAGAATCGGTTTGAAATACTAAATTAAGCTATATTTTTTTCCAATTGCAATACCGATTCCTATACCCCCAAAAGTTCCGATTTTTCCGATATCCGGATTCAATTCCGATTAATCATCCCAGCATTAATATATATATATATATATATATATATATATATATACTAGCATTTCAGCCCGGCATTGCCTGGGTGTTTGGAGGTGTATGTTGAGCAAAAAAGAGTGGTAATAAGAAGGCAGGCTTGAACCAGTACCGCAAAAGGAGGAAAAGAACGGGGGAAAACGTTACGTCTTTGCTGTTACGACCACCGCCAAAACGAAAGGAATGTAGGTTTAAATCAAGGCTAGACAATAGAAAGGAGAGGTTGATTTTTAAAAATATCGGCCCCCCCCCGTAGAAAAGTGTCCAGTTGAAGGTTAAGATATAAATGTTTTTAGCCAATTTCTCGATATTTGTCGTCTGAAAGCTCAAACTTCAAAACGATACTGATCTTGTAATAATCCGTCGCCTCTGTCGACAGTTATAGGCAGACATGCAAACATACACACATACATACATTTATATATTGATAACTAAACATTTTGGACCCAAACCGATTACAAACCTTGCCCTATCTCTGAATACCTTTTATGTAAAATTTCAAATGTTTAAACCAGAAATTTTCTGAGTAATTTAGGAGAGACCGCAGATGTCAAATTCTTTTAAACTTTGACCCCTATTATGACCCCTTTAAATTTACTGTCTTGGGCTCAAATCAAGTTATTAAGTTAGATCCATGTCCAAGAAAGTGATATCTAAAATTTCACTTGTTTAAACCCAAACTTTGCGTAGGAGTTTGATAGAGTTTTCAAAGGTCAAATCGTTGAACGTTGACCCCTTAACAGCCAACTTTCTGGCCTAATATGGATTTTAAAATAATTCCAAGTCTCAGTACCCAAATTTCAAATCTGTAGACTAAAAATTGACAGAGTTGTTGCGTAGGGAAATGTACACAGACACACAGGCACAAACAGACAGACAGACACGTTCACTTTTATATATATACTAGCAAGGGGTACCCGGCGTTACCCGGGTGTTTGGAGGCGGGTGTGTTTAGGGGTGATCAAAACAACCCTGTTTAAAAAAACAAAAAACACGTTGGCGGCGTGTTTGGAGGTATAAAGATAAAAACATTAGTAGGAAGGTAGGCTTGAACCCCAAATCCTTGACGCGATAGTGGAAAAGAAAATGGGGGAAAACCCCGTGACCTATATATCTCGGCCACAAGGGGAAAAGAAGTGATAAGTACCTTAAGTTGACGTTTATAAAGCGAAATTAACATGTGGCATAAAGTTTAATCGCGTGATGTTTGACCTAGTTTTGCACTGGAAGACAGGTTCTGTTTCCCCCGCCTCATCATTTGCTTTTCGATGACGTGACGATCGGAAAATCTCTCGGAACTAGCTTGTAAAAGTCTAGCAAATTAAAGATAGCCGCGACCCCCGTTCTTAAGTCGTAGATATTATGATTTCGACGTGACATAAAAAAGTGTTAAGAAAGGGTGAGCCGACCGAGAAGCTCGGCGAAAAAACACTTTTGTGGGCATACAGAAAAATGCGCACACACAACCACAGATTTTCGCTTATATATTTATAGACTAGAGAAGGTACCCGGCGTTGCCCGGGTGTTTGGAGGTGTGTGTGTGTTGGGAGGGGGTTAAATCAAAACATGGCCGGGTGTTTGGAGGTGTAAAAGAAAAAAGTTTAAGTGGGAAAGTAGGCTTGAACCCCGAAGCCTTGACGCGAAGGTGGACACAAAAGGGAGAAAAAGCCAGACACCTTACCATCTCGGCCACGAGGGGAGAAGAACTGATAACTGTGTTAAGTTAACGTTTATGAATTGAAATTGACAGGTGTGACGAAGTTAAATCGCGTGATGTCTGATCTAGTTTTGCGCTGCAAGCGAGTTTCTGTTTTCCCCCGCCCCTTTCATTCGCTCTTCGGAGACGTGTCGATCGAAAAATATCTCGAAAATATCCGGTAAAAGTCGGGCAAATTAAAGATAGCCGCGACTTCCGTTCTTAAGTCGTAGATATGATTTAGACGTGATATAAAAAGTTTTAAGGAGGAGTGAGCCGACCGAGAAGGCCGACAAAAAGGCCTTTTGCGGACATACAGAAAAATGCACATACACACAAACCCACATGTTCGGTTATATATATATATATATATGTGTGTGTGCGTGTGTGTGTGTGTGTGTGTGTATGTGTGTGTGTATTAGACAGTGGGGGGGGTTATAACATTGAATGAGATATCAAGCAAAATCGAAAAACCAAGATATAAGCTGTTTTCTTTCCAATAAGTTTATTTCCATAAAATAAATAAATCCAAGGCCTATTTTAGTCACATAAATTATGTTGTGAAATGAGATTCGACATTACCTCTGAACATATTTTTAAAAGAAATAATAAGGCTCTCGTGCTGTTTTATAGTATTTTTAAGTTAAATTAAAGTTTACAATATCTTTTCTTTATTAAATTTTAGGGGGAAAGTAGAGAAGAGCTATAAAATGCCCCGTTGTCTCGCCATCTCTCAAACAGGTTATTTAATAATTATTGCAGCATATAATAAAAATAAATCAAAACAGGATGCATCGTACTCGTTAAACAACGTAATTCGTTTCTTGTTATATAGCTAACAAGTATACCTACTTGTTTATACAGACGGCTATTTTATTTTTCCGACATAGCTGTTATTTACACATATTTT
Source organism: Euprymna scolopes (assembly GCF_053919585.1). Classification (NCBI taxonomy): domain Eukaryota; kingdom Metazoa; phylum Mollusca; class Cephalopoda; order Sepiida; family Sepiolidae; genus Euprymna; species Euprymna scolopes. The sequence goes on from NC_136497.1 coordinate 69,399,264, forward strand.
CACGAGTACGCCCAGAGATTTGGTTTTATTTTTATTCTTTACTTAAACATAGTTTAAAATATTCTCCGTAAGTGTTAAAATTGATACACTTAAAAGAAAAAATAATTCCTAATAATAATAAAAACCTTTGAAACTAAATAAATATTTATTTACCTTTAAGGGTAAGTACACATTTATTTAATGAAAAAGAACGCATATCCTTTTAGCTTTCTTAAAGTTCAAATTTATATAATGTATAAATAGACTTTAAAAAAAAATATATATATACATCTCTTACTTCACTGTATTTTCTTGACAATAAATTATTTATTTTAATTTCACGTATTCAAATGGAATATAATTCCTTGTTTTCAGGAAGGAAGCTAGTTTCATTTGGATGATACTGGTAATTTAGCTCTGCTATTCGATACAACGGAAATACCTCCGGTCGTGTCTTCAAACTTTATTCCATGACATCAGCAGATTGCATTCCATATTTACGTAGGTCGCGGTTAAGGGCGATATAACTCAAAGACTTTTAAATTAAATAAAGTGAAACTACGGGAAGAAAAATGTCGCCACTAAAATAAGATTGGTAAGTCATTTATCAACCTCTTATATGAAGTGAGTCGAACAAGATGTATTAAAACAAGCCCTTAAATTAAAGTAAGTCTTTTGTTCTCTCTGTCTCGGTATATCTGGTTATTTGTAAAATTCTAATAGGACCTACACGCGAAGAATAACATTGGAGTTGGTTTTATGGATTTAGAAGGGTTGCCAAGTTTCATTGAGTCAGAAAGAACTTGCTCCAATTCTCATTTCAGTTTACGTAGCTGTTCAGCCTCATGCAATCTATATATTTATAAAAGTGAAAGCGTCTGTGTGTGTGTGTCTGTCTGTCTGTCTGTCTGTCTGTCTTTATACATTCCCCTATACAATATCTCTGTCAATTTTCAGTCTACGGACTCGAAATTTGATATACATGGTATGGAGATTTGGAAAAATCTTTGTAATCGGTTTTCGGACGGAAATTTGGCTGTTAAGGGGTCAAAGTTCAACGATTTGACCTTTGAAAACTCTACCCCCCCCCCGCCACTTTTGTGTCTAAACAATTGAAATTTTAGATATAGGTTCCTTGGGCATGGATCCAACTTACTAACTTGATTTGAGCTCAAAGCAATACATGTTAAGGCGTCATAATAGGGGTCAGATTTAAAAAAAAAATTGACCGCTTTTTTTTTTTTTTTTGCTCAAAATACACCTCTAAACACCCGGGCAACGCCGGGCTGAAATGCTAGTATTCTGATGCAATGATGGCGAGAGAAGTATGAAAGTATATTATTATCTGACATGGTGTGTAACATCGTTACGTATGTATCGATTTTCGGAGTTGGTTAAGTTTACTAAGACTTGAATTCCAATGTAACATCTTCGTGTCCATGTTAAGTAGACTTTTTACCCGACGAAATATGAATCTAACAAAGAAGTAAACAAAGTAAAGTGTCAAGATTATTTTTAAAAAATTAGAAACAAAATGAGCCAACTTACTATTTACTCTTTATATAAGGTTCCGTATAGTATGTAAGTTTACTGTATAAAAACACTTACTTGAAATTCCGAAAAAGTTACTGTGCAGAAGAGATTTCGGCTAAATCTCGATGTAAAAAATAAGAGGACAATTCTATATTACAACTTTATAGAAAATAGTGTAATATCGTAAAGCACGTTCGTTTATTATTTACAATAAAAGGGGCTTGAGATATTTGTATTACTTAAATCCGTGTTTATAAAAATTAAATGGCAATAAAGAAAACTTTCAGTCAAGAAATTTTAGTGTTTACGTGACTCACGGAAAGAACCAATTGACCAGAGAAAATGGTCGATGAAAACATTAATATATATCCAAGTTTACTTAGCTGTATTATTTCTTTGTAAGATTCAAGGTGAGCAAAGTGTATACATTTCTCAATCAATGAAAGCCAAAATAAAACATTTAAATAATGCTGTTTTATTTTATTCTTTCAAACAAGTAAAACGTTAACTCGATAATGTGTACAGATCACTGTCATGGCGGAACTCTGTTTAGGCGTTAAAGATTGTTTTATGGTTTTGCTTTTTGTTATATTTTAATGAATAAAGAATCATTTTTCATTAAAATCTTACTAGTATTGTACATCTAAAATTGGGAAATGCGATTTCAAAATGTCATCTATATATATAAAAGCGAAAATGTATGTATGTATGTATGTGTGTATGTTTGTGGTTTTTCTAAAAACTTTCGACAGACAGAGCAAAAATTCACAAACCCGGTATCATATTGAAGATCCATCCTTCGCACGAAAAATATCGAAAAATTGGCCAAAAACGTTAATTTGTTCACCCCGAAATCGACAATTTTCGACAGGGGGGTGTCAACAAAAACGGTTCTCTCGTGACGACGACCGGTTCTACGCATGCGTCAGATGACATCATGACCCGATTTACTTTAAATAGTTGAAAAACTGACTAAATTTCATGTACGTCGCGTTAAGTCAGTTGGTTAGTGCGTTGGTTCATTATTTAAAAGTTTTGAGTTCGAATCGTGGTGTGAGATGTCTTTCTTTTTCGATTTTTTTAAATGTAAATACTGAACCAGTGTTATTTAAGCTATTTTTCACGTAACGTTCGTTTTTCTGTTTTTTCCTTTTTACTTCGCTTATCCACCCCCGACCACACACCCAAACACACCCGGGTACCCACCGAGTTTTTAAATTTTAATATCGAAACGGGCTTATTTAAACCATTTTTCACGTGTTCGTTTTTCTGGGTTTTTTTTCCATTTTTCCATTTAACATCGTTCGTTTGCCTTACGTTAGTTTTTTTTGTGTTTTTTCGATGTTTTGATTACCCCACGCTTAAGTTTTACCGTTGTTTTTTTTTACTTCGCTTATAACAATGCTTACGTCGTCGTCGTCGTCGTCGTCGTCGTCGTCGTCGTCGTCGTCGTAACGCTCGACGACTTCCGTGTGCGCACCTGTCAATTTGGTTCTTACTTAAATAAATTCAAACATCTTTCAGTAACTCATTCTGGCTGGCCTTTTTTATTTTCAAACTTCGCCTCAGGGCTTCGGGTTCGATCCTACTAACTTTAACCCCCTGCCCCGGTTTCTTTTTTATTTAACACTACACACACCTCCAAACACCCGGGCAACGCCGGGTACCCCCGCTCGTCATTTATAAAAGAAGAAACCACACGGCATGGTGTGAAGATCGGTGAACATTTTGATTTTAATACTATTGACACATGTACGCGTGCTTACGCAATTTGAAATCCATAATATTAACTAGATTTTAATAGAATTGATTCTTCATTTAGTAATATGTAACAGAAAACAACAGAAAACTATTTTTACTGTATAAACCGCTTTCTCCTTCGTTCTTCTATGGCCGCGGTTTATACTAAAAATATTTTTCGTGAAATCAACAGTTCTGTAGTAATAATGCCGAAACATGTTTAAATAAAGATTAAGAAATTAGAGAGAGAGAAAGAGAAAAAAAAAACTATATTGAAGTAGAAATTAAAAAAAACAATGTTGTATGAAAATTTCACTCTCAATCGAGAATATTGTGAATGCTAAAAAAGAAAACCAAATTAAAGGAGGCGTGTGTCTTATGCGGACGCAGCATCATCAAATGTCACACTCCAACATGCTCTCCTCACCAACTCCACAATTTCATGCAGTGCTATTTGTCAGCGAACTCGTTCGGTGTACAAATCAGTGTGAACACCACCACCACATCCGGACCCAACAGCACAAAATTAAAAATGCGACACGCCTAAACTTTCATCAAGCCCACTTAGTGTATATCACTTCTATCCCATAATCTCTTACGTTTTTCTTCTTCCTTTACACCGATAATGACGTCAGATAGTATTTCCTGTAAGGGCTCAGGGGATGAAGGGCACATTTTTCTGAACGGATGGGCTTTCAGCTTCTTAAAAACTGATAATAGCTTTCTCATACGCAGATAGAAAAATACTCTTAATCCTGGAGTATGTGAGAAAGTTAGTTAGAAATTTACAAAGTCTCGAATGATAAACTATTGTACCTGATGTATCAATCTTTTAAATTTTAATTTAGATACGCTTTTAGCTCATTAAAGACCCCCTCTCTGCCTCTCTCTTTCTCTCTCTCTCTCTATGTCTCTCTCTCTCTATATATATATATGTATATATTGTTTTAACAAAAAACCAAGGCATCAATATATATATATATATATATATATATATATATATATATATATATATATATGTTACATGATAAGAGCTGTCCCCTTTTCATGTAAGTATAAAAATAGAGAGATTAGTTAAAATGAAAATAAAGTGAGAGAAAGCAGAAATCGAACCCTGGACATAAGTTTTAAAGAAAAATAGGTTTAAATGGAATGTCCGTAAATTGTTAATTCTGATGAAATAAATAATAAACTATTCAATTGTTAGAAAGAATGTGGATAATAAAATATGGGTTAAATAAATTAGATATGTAGGTTGAATTCCTTTGTAACAACATCAAAGAAAAAATAGGTTATTTGGAAATCATAATGTCGGAAAAACGTGCAAAGTCGCGCATGTTGAAACACGTGAATTTTGCTCACGTGGCCGGGATGCATGGATTTCTCAATATAGGAAGTGAGAGTTAGGTAGTTAGGGAGTCAGTCAGTGAGAAACTCAGAGAGGGTCTGGGAATTCGAACGTCTAGGAAGCGAGACGATCAATTTGAAACTAAAATGTGAAGCTTTGAATTCTTGATGATGAAAACCACGGCCGGTCGTGAAGAAATGAACTCATCATGTGTTTTGTAAAGCTCGTCTTGTGTTTGTGATTCTTACAAAAAGAAAAAGTGAATTGTTATTATATGTCTGTGTTATAAAATGCCTTGACATACACATCTCATATCCACAATGTGAATCTACATCTCATATCTACACTAAGACTGTCTGAACACTATCTCCTCACTCTAAGAGCTTTCTTCTTCTACACGTCTAGGGAATGAACATTTAATATATAAGAATCGGAATAACATGAACAATCTCTCATAAGATGAACAATCTCTCTAAGTCTCTTACAACAACATTTCTTTATCTCTAAGACTCTCGTTTAATGAAACCCCTATATGTAACATATATATATATATATATATATATATATATATATATATATATATATATATATATATATACACTATTATATAAAAGGAAGACATCAATATATATATATATATATATATATCTTTATATATATATATATATATATATATATATATATATATATATATATATATATAAAATGAACTTTTTCTGTGTGTGAGTTGGTTTCCCATGGACTTGGAAACGGCTTGAAAGAGGACATAATCTGCTATTATATATGCTTGATAAAATCTGTCAACAACGAATAAAAACGAATAAACTAAAGATATCGAAAACTCTCCGATTTTTTTATTAGTCTCCGTCCAGGATACTTTCTGGAACATTTGAATAATGTATTAGTTCTCGCTATTTTTAACTTCATTAGAGAATGACAATTATTAAAAAAAAACGTCTTTCTTGACACATTTCTCAATTGGTTCTATTGTTTAAAACTTCTACGAAGGTTTCAACTGTTTCTCTGGAGCTTGTATATGTGCTCATTTTCCGTAAATTAAAAAATATATTTTATGGTTAAATATCAGATTCGGCTTAATGTATAGACATTAATGTGTAGAATCTTTTCAAAATCAATTTAAAAAAAACAACAACAAAAAATAATTAATAAATTATAGAATGTTGTAACTAACTGCTTTGTTCAACATTTATATATGTGAGAGGAACAGATTATAGGATTGTTTTCACTGGCCGCTTCTAACTCTATGTCATCCATGGATTGCGCTATTTACTTTCATGTCCATCTTCATAATGTTAAGTGTTAAGCAAGCTTATATCCATTTACCAATTAAAAGAAAACTTCTCGTCCACCTATTTTCATGATTTACAATCCTAACCCTAACGCTAACCCTTACCCTAACCCTAACCCTAACGCTAACCCTAACGCTAACCCTAACCCTAACCCTAACGCTAACCCTAACCCTAACCCTAACGCTAACCCTAACGCTACCTAACAGTTCGTTATTTAAATAGCTCGGCGTAACATACACAGGCAAAATGAATTGAAAAAATAAATTCTTTGATGACATTGTCAAGACTATCGCAAAAAAAGTGGGCTCGCTCTATCGTACTAGAAAATTTCACATACTTGATATTTTTTTACTATATAATTACAAATCCACAATTCGCACATGCATGGACTATTGGCAGATCTTGAATGGTGCATCCATCACTAGTGCCTTCTCTTTTTACAGGGTCTAAAAACAGCCTCCAATCTTATAGATCCCATAATATCAACTAAACTTTAACCTTTGCACCATCAATACAATGGAATCATAGCACGTGTGCCCCCACAACGTACATAACGCCGGTTAACATGATAAACAACAAAATCCCATAACTTCGAGGTCAAGGTCCTTGGATAAGGACAGGCTTCTACGCCCGTACTGCTAGACTTTGGTATTCTCTCCCCGATTCTGTTTCTTTCGACTGTATTACTATGCTGGAGTTTAAATGTAGTATGAAATGACATCTGTCTGTTCAGCTCACTTCATTTCACTGAAGATATTTCCACAATTATCCTCGTACGCCAAAATGACAATGGACCTACGACTAAAAAGACATCAAGTACCATATTTGTTTGTATTATATTTTTAAATCACCGAGTATTGAACCACGGTATCATAGCCATTAAATAACTTAAATATTATATCTAAGAGACCTAAAGTGTAAAACGTGGTGTTTCCTGTAGTTTAAATGACAGCAAGTATTCCCAGGTTTTACTTATTTGTTCCAGTAATTTAAATAACTGCTGCAAATCACATTGCGTTAACGTAACTGCCATTTTCCATTGATGAGAATCGTTAACCTTCTCAAAAGTTTTTGTGGCAATAAGTTTCACAAAAATTATAATATTATAGAGATAAGGAACGTGCTCTCTTTTATTTCACCCTGTTCTATCATGGCCATTTTGTATTTTGACGCAAAAGTGTTTAATTCTTATTCTTGTTGTTGTTGTTGTTGTTATTGTTGTTGTTATTGTTATTGTTGTTGTTGTTATTATTTCTGCTGTTGCTGTCACCATTATTGTTGCTTGTGATCATTAAGAGTTCTCACACAGCTCATCATATGAGCCTGCTCTCTGACAAAAAAAAACAATGGTGTTCCTGGGAATCTGAGTTACAACAAATCTCACAGATTTCCAGTACGCACAATCTCTTTCGATAATCTTTGAAAATGAACATTGATCATCGCAACAACTGCTGGCTCACATCTTTCTGACAATGACTCTTTGTTATATCTGGAATTAGGGTTGCAATAAACCTTTAAAGAATTCGATTTCTCTTTGCATTAACCCAGTGACAGTCTGGTTAGTGCTTTCTCTCCTCGGTCTTTCCATCATCCTGGAGCTTTTTAGAATATTTGGTGTGGCGCCAATCGTTACTGAGACTAATTGGAGAGGAAGGGTTGGTATTATTGTTGTTGTTATTATTATTATTAATATTATTATTATTATCATTATTATTATTATCATTATTATTATTATTATTATTATTAGTAGTAGTAGTAGTAGTAGTAGTAGTAGTAGTAGTAGTAGTGTTGGTTGCAGTAAATATTGTCAGTATTAGTTGTAGTATGGGCAATTTCGGTATATTCTGTCGGTTTAAGTTACTCTTTCAAGTCTTCGTTTTAATGTAAAAATCGATGACCTAAATTTTGAGACAGAAAATGACACTAAAAATAAAACGAAACAACAATAAAGACATTAAAACTATAAAGAAATTTAATGTTTTAAAAGAAAAAAAAATCGATAAACGTTTTAAAAAAAGTTGTAAACCTAAATGAATAAAAAAGAAAAGAGTGGGCGATTTTTTTATTGGGAAAAGGAATGATAAGGAAACGGCGGAAAAATAATAACACGATATAAAGCAGACGAAGGTCCTTGGAAAATGAAAAAAAAATGGAAAAGTAAAAAAAAAAATAAAATCAAGGATTATATTTCGAAGAATAGGCGGTAGATGGTGGTTTTTAAAAAGATTTCGTGATAATAAATGACAATTTAAATATATATATTTAAAAAAAAATATTAATCGTCGGAAAAATAAAACAACAGAATAATAGACAAAACAAAAACTATAATATATACTAATTAAAAAGATTATTTATTTTATTTTTTGAAACTACTGATTAATTTACAGATAGTGTACAGTGCATCGCTTTCACTGTCTCTCTCTCTCTCTGCATATATACATGCATGAATGCATATCTATCTATCTATCTATCTATCTATCTCTCTCTCTCTCTCTCTCTATATATATATATATATATATATATATATATATATATATATATATATAGTCTAAAGAAGCTTTGAATACAAAAAACAATGCAAAAATAAAAATAAACAACGTAGTTTAAATTTCCGGAAGGAAAAAAAAAAATTAATTTTAACCTATCGCAGACTTAGCACCTACATAATCCGACTTCTAAAATGTTTATAATGACAAAAGAGAATTCATTTATATAAGGATAAGGAAAGAAAGAAAGAAAACGAAAAAAAAAAGCCTTTACTACAATTGTTAAATAGACTTAGCATTTGCATAAACCGATTTCGCAAAAGTCTTTAATTTTAAAACAGAATTTAACTACATGAGGATGAGAAGAGAAAACCTTAACTAATATTTTGTAAATAGATACCGGGATCATCAACTGCTTACCATGTATCTGTTTATATATATATATATATATATATATATATATATATATATATATATATATATATATATATATATATATATATATTTAGCCAGTAGAGTTTAGTTTCCTAGAAGTGCATCCAATGAAACAACATGTGTCTACCAAAGTGTGCTCAATGAGTAAACAGAGAAGGTATATGAAATTTATTTATACAAACATTGACGGCTACATATGTGCATTCATGTTTCTGTAATCACCCGCGTTGGGGGATACGTCTTCATGCCAAGAATTATCGTCGAGAAACATATATGCACATATGTAGCCGTCAATTTTTGTATAAATAAATTTCATATATATATATATATATATATATATATATATATATATATGAAATTCAAGTAGTACTCAGATATACACTCAATAATGAGGTATAAACGCATAGACATTTTTTAAATTCAATTTTCATCTCAAACAAGGCACAATACCACTTTGAAGTAAGGGGTTACTATCGGGAACGTAACATGCAGGGGTATTATGAATATGAGATAAGCAGCAAGATGTTTGTTCACATTACACTTGATTTTTGCATGTAAGTACAGTTGGGAAAGCAGAATCTCGGAAGGGAGTTCCAAGGTCTGGCAGTTCTGAGGATGAAAGTATTGGAGTAGAAGGCTTTCTTACACCTAGGGATCTCTACTGTGTAGAGGTAGGATTTGATTGCCTGTCGGGGTTGTCGAGGGTATTTACGTCGAGAGGGTACAGGGGCGTGTAGTTCGTCAGAGCTTCACCATTAAAATACTTGTAGAGCAGGCAAAATTTCGTCGATGGGACAGAAGCTGAAGCTTAGATGACAGTTTAGGACCTATCAGTTTAGCGACTCTTTCTGAGCCCTGTTTAGGAGTAAAAGACGTGTAACAGATGCACCAGCTCAAGTGTGACAACAATACTCCATACATGGACAAATGGTGGCCTTATAGAGATACAGGATACTTTCAGGCGTAAGTAGCTTTCTAGGACGGTAGAGAAAGCCTGCTTTCGTCGCAGCGGTCCTGGTAATGCTCTCAATGTAATTGTTCCAAGTCATATTTCCTATGAACGTTAGGCTGAAGTATTTAAAAGAAATACTTTCAGATAAAGCGTCATTGGCCATTGTTATTGGTGGTAGAGAAGTTTTCTTGTAAATATTGAAGGAAACCTGCTAATCTTGGCAGCATTGAATGTGCCCATCCATTTTTGTCCTCATTCTACTACAGATTAGAGGTCGTCCTCTAGTGTTTCTGTCATTTCCTTAGATATGTGTTCATTTGATTTACCTTCGTTCCTGTTATAAGGCGTGGTGTAATCACCAAATATACCCATCTTTGCGACAATTTAATCAGGGACATCATTTATGAATATTAGGAATAATAAATGTCGTAGGATAGACCCCTTGCGGTACTCCCGCCTTTATGCCATATTGTATAGATGTACGCCCGTCGAGGACAACCCGTGTTCTTCTCTTACTTAAGAAAGGATTTAATTACGTTAGGTATTCTTCCAGTGATACCATATGATTTGATTTTACTTAGAAGACCATTGTGCCATAACCTTCCAAAAGCCTTAGATATATCGAGGGCTACCGCTTTGCCCTCCCCTGCTTTGTCCAGTGAATGGTATATACGTTCAGAAATTACAGTTAGGACATCTGCTGTGGAACGAGTTTGCCTAAATTCATATTGATGGTCGATCAGAAGTTTAGCAGCTGTAAGGTGAGTGATTAGATCTTGATTAATTATGGACTCAAATATTTTGGCGAAAAGCAAGAGGAGGCTAATAGGGCGATAATTTAATGGATGAATTCTTTCGCCAGAATTTTTGAAAACTGGTACAACAAAAGCAGTATTTCAGCACTCAGGAAAACAAGATTTGTTGAGGCATTTATTGTAAACAAATTTATTGTAAACAAATTTATTGGAGAAACCTTAATTGCACAATCGGGATTATATCAGGTCCACATGCTTTCGTAGTGTCTACGTATTTTTATGATACCATGCACCTGAGAAGGGGTGATTGTCAGATCATCTAGTTTGGCGTATGCCCGCAAAGGAAAATCATGGAGAGAGTGATTTGCTGGATCCAATGTGGAGTTCGATCAAACCGACCGGCAAGCAAATTAGCTCATGATTGTTTGATAGTGGAGGAGTTGTTAACTGCCCATTATTTACTACACTGTTGTAGATTTTTAAAAAATCACGGGGGTCCTAATTTATGTGCTTCGATGTGCTTTTAGTATATTCTATCTTAGCTGTCGCTATTTCTCTCTTACAATTAATTCTATCCTCTATAAACGATTTTATGTCGCTTCCAACGTTTACATTAAAAAACATCACTGTCCCTCCTTAATTTAAGAGAAATCCTAGTTAACAACACCAAAATACTACGCCACGAAACGAATGTAAAAAACTCAAAATCTTAGAAGTTATATATATACCAAAACGCAGAAACCTAGCTTAAATTAGGTCACATTTAAGAATAGTACCAACATACTCAAATGCTTCGCATAACTCCTCCTCTATCCACGCTGAAACAGGCCGGCTCTCCTCACTTTCCTCACCACACTAACCATGCACCCCTGGTGGACGCAATTAAACGACCCTCTATCGCACCCTATTTACTATTATTTAAGTAAATCTTCCCATACCTTACAGAGACTAACAGACATTCTTGGGGGTGTGAAGACGATTTCACGAAAAGTTAAAACTGCGCACACTGCGAAAATGAAAAAGGCTTTGACTTTACATCCATACGTTAACTGTATATTAAAAAAAGTTAATACGGAAAATTAAAAAATATAAAAAGTATCACTAAACAGACGCTTTCTGTTACTTTTAAAATGTCTGCCTGAATACATATATATATATATATATATATATATATATATATATATATATATATATATATACATACACGAGGGTGTGCAATAAGTAATGCCCCTGACCCACTTCCAGTTGTCTGATCTAGCTGAAATTTTACATGTGTAATGATTTATATCTCTTCGGGTTATGTGGCAAATTACAGCTCTGAACTAATTGTGGTTTCTGTTTACCGGTGTTTGAACTGAGTCAGGTGTGAAATGAAGACTGTTGAATGTCGAGCAGTGATCCGGTTTTTGTATTTGAAAGGACGCACACCACAGGAGACTTTTGATGAAATGAAAGAAACTTATGGTGATAATGCCCCATCATATGACCTTGTAAAACGCTGGCATTGTGAATTCAAACATGGCCGGAAGTCTGTGGAAATTGAGGCTGCCATTTTGGAGGATCGGCGCATTGCTATTCGCCAAATAGCCCAAGATGTCAAGATTAGTACAGGGTCATGACCATTTGCATATGCATAAGGTGTCTGCCAGATGGATTTCCAGGTTGCTCACAGCATTCCAGAAACGAGAACGCGTCGAGTGCTCGAGGATGAATTTGGAGATGTGCCAAAAAGATGAGTAAAAGTTTTTCAAATGACTGATTAGACAGGATGAAACCTGTGTCCACCACTATGATCCAGAGACCAACGCCGAGTCAATGCAGCGGAAGCACAGTAGCTCACCACCTCCAAAAAAGGCAAGGGTGCAGCCCTCCGCTGACAAGGTCATGCTCACACTCTTTTGGGTCCAGGACGAAGTAGTGATGAGAGATTTCCTGGCAAAGGGTACCACAATTACAGGAGCCTATTATGCTTCACTTTTGAGGAAATTAAGGGAAGCTATCAAAATCAAGAAGCGGGGCAAATCAGTAAAGCTACCTTCCTCCTGAAGGACAACGCTCCGGTCCACAACTCCTATGTCGCCAGATCAGAAGCACGGGCGTGTGGTTATGAAATCCTCACTCATGCTCCCTACTCTCCTGACCTTGCACCCTCTTACTTTCACCTCTTCCCAGCTATGAAGTTGTTTTTGAAAGGAAAGCGTGTCCTAGATGATGCAGCCTTGATTTCTGAAGTCACGTCGTGGTTGGAGGACCAACCATGTGTGTTCTACAAAAAACGGTCTCCCGAGCTGCATCAAACGATGGGAGAAATGCATAACTCTGGGAGGGGTTCTATGTAGAGAGAAATTAATAATGTGCCAAGTTTCGTTGTTCTACTGCTATTGGAAGTGGGTCAGGGGCATTACTTATTGCACGCTCCTCGTATATATATATATATATATATATATATATATATATATATATATATAATCTCCGATAAATCATATATAAAATCTTCATAAAAGATATTTATTATCTGACTGTTTGGAACTTGATTTGAAAAATAATTAGGATCGTTAAAATGCATATACATTCTATATGTGTGTATCCATCCACAGACAGTTGTTTTATTATCTACGATTTATCAATGTAACTAGATATTGGTCATTGCTATCTGATGATTTACCAACTAAACCCAGATAAGATTATTGAGTAGAGCAATGTGATAAATGATATTTTAAACTTCCATTAGAGCTAATGCAATGATTTTTGTAAACACAAGTGGAACACTCTCCAGTAGATGTGAATTATTGTACTTAATGATCTAAGAAATTCAAAGTCAGGTTTTTAATGTATCTTTATTTATATTTTCATTCTATCTACGAAGTCTAGCAGTCATTTCTTCTATGACACGTTGTGAAAATTTTTAAAACTATCTCATGTTTAAAGTCAGTGTACTGAACAAAAAATCATATGAAGGACCGATGCAGTTAATACACACCCACAACTACACACACACACACACACACACACACACACACACACACACACACACACACACACACATATACCAACTGCATCGTTAATGTGCACATACTTATACATACAAACGCAAACACAAGCATAGACATTCACGTTTTGAAATATATTTTCCAAAATAGTCAACGGCAGGGACGTGCGAAGGGGGTTGATAGGTGTGCCCAAGTACCTGCCTTTTTTACTCCTCTATTAAAAGTGCCCTTTAAAGATGAATCTATTATAGGCATGTGCCCCATCGAGACATATTTTTGCCGCGTTTTTCACTTGAGAACTTGCTCTGAAAAAGTTCTCTGCACGCAACTAGCCAAGGAATATTGTGATCATCTGAAAGGAATCAGCAGAACTCATGATTGAAATCATGCTTTTTTATTTAGTCAACGGATCCAATAGAAGAGCGCGATTTTACAAGTGGATCTTCGCTCTCTAGAGAGGTCCATATTTGAGAAGCTGTTTATAAGGGAAGCTCTCCCAAAAGTAGTAAGCGTATCTCAACATTGGGACTTTGATCCCATGGAATCATCAAGTCCTATCGAAGTGAAAGGTTCATCTATTCGATGAGAGTCCAAGAAACACAGCCTTTTCGAGTTGAATATCACTATCGCCATTTCTTTAGGTAAATAAGGAAACATATTTTCTCTTTTCTGAGAGCTTCGGCATATATTTGAGCACAAAACTTTCGCCCCGACAGCGTTTGTTTCGGTTCGTCAACCTTGTACCGATTGGCTGGTTAGAATTAGCATTATTCTGAATATTTGCTAAAGGAATTTTCGAATTTGGACTATTTTAACGAGGGAGTTTCCAGGTCAGATACAATGATGGATGGTCTGAAATCAGAAATCCTTTCACTTGTGCTGACGGATCTTTGTTAGACGTTGATTGTCTCAGCCGCTTGTTATCATTATCCAGAGAGGGGAGGTTACACAAACTAGACACACCGCAATAAAAATAATAATTAGCACGATAAATCATTGTTCACCATTATTATTTATTTTTCGACCCATTTTCAGTTTTGATTTTGAGAAATTTAAATTCCAATGGAATACACGATTTTAAAGAGACCATTAAAAAATGGATTTGTTTTTTACTTTTTTTTTTACAAGAATTGAAATCGATATATATTTTTTTAAAGTGGAATCGTGTTTTCTCCTGTGTACTGTAGGCTAATATGACATTAATGGGTCGTTAAAAGAACGGCAAGAGGAATAGAGATGGAGTTGTTTGGTCGTGTATTGGTGGAGGCGGATAAAATGTGAGGTGATGGGGTTTGGTCCAATTTTGAAATCTAAAAATAAAATAATAGTTTTATTATTGAGTTTGGTGGCGGTGATGGGTTTTCAAGAGTCAATAGGGAAGGAAGTGAAACCTGAAGGTGTATCGACGGTAATGGTGGATAGATCGACTGCATAAAACGAAAATAATAAAGTTAGTTAAAAAATATGTGGAATCTCTCTCTGTCACTCTCTGTCTCATATATATATATATATATATATATATATATATATATCTTTATTTATTGTATATATATATATATATATATATATATATATATATATATATATATCTTTCTCGGAATCAAGATAGGCATATTAATCTAATATACGAATATATATATATATATATATAGAGAGAGAGAGAGAGAGAGAGATGTATATATATATATATATATATGTGTGTGTGTGTGTTAGAAAAATTAATTCATCATATATATATATATATATATATATATATAATACTATGTCATTATATCACATCAATTAACATGCGATGATAAAATTTTATGGGTAAATTTTCAGTATTTACTTCAACAGTGCTCAATATGTAGGCAGAGGTTGGTAGTAAGTTATGAATATATATATATGACAATTAAGCTACACAGAATATTCCGCGTTCTATTCTCGTGTGAATTCATCAGGCTTGAGCCTCTATATCTATCTATCTATATATCTATCTATCTATCTCTATATGTATAATAAGTCATGAAAATATATATATTAGTGTGACGAATTCTCACGAAAATGAAACGCGGAATATTCTGTTTGCTTAATTGTCATATAGATATTTTTTCATAACTTACTACATAAATATATATAGAGAGAGATAGATAGATAGATAAATAGATAGATAGATAGATAGATATTTCGTCACACTAATATATATATATATATATAAAAATTTATATATAATAAAATTATGGGGTGCTCGTTGTGATCTGACCTCGATAGAATGGAAATATGTCACAAAGTTTAACAAGGTTGTTTAATATAGATCGACAGACTATTGTGATAAGAGTTTCAGTTTGAACAGGTAGGGTATAATAAATTGTGGCGTGTATCTATTTTATTTTTACTTTCATCATTATTTGCTTTGGTTTTGATACCCCTAAATTCAACCTAAATTTACAACCCTTCCTTTTCGTAACCTATCATACTTTCATAAATCAGAGTCCATTTTCTGTAGGCTGTTTTTGAACCCAGTCAACGATGGGTACTTTTGCTAGTATATATATGTATATATATATATATATATATATATATATATACAGTGCGTCCAAAACGTAACTGAAGGGTTTTGAGTTTAAATAGATTCTCTGTTGTTTTTTATATCTTTCCGTAATTTTCACACAATCTAGGACATTAGGATATTTTAAAAACCAATGCAAAATTCAAACAATATTAATTCATGAAAAATAATGTCGTTTAAATGTTGCCCATTTTCAGCTACGCATATTAATGCTCTTTCCAAAACATTATTCATGACAGATTGCAGAATCTCTGGATTGCGATTTAACTCCTTTGTTTCGTTCCTGATGTTTTCCTTCAATTCTTGAAGGGGTTGAGGTTTGCGTTTTGAGGTCTTCAAGCTCGCAGCTACTTATCACAGTATTCTTATGTACACACTTTGTGGACCAGACGCGAACGCAGACCACACAATGTTAATGAACCACCGTTCTGCCATATCAAACATACCCATTCCTGTGTCTCGATACATCTTCTATCATTATATGTAATCACTTTTTAAAAATAGTCAACCATATAGGAGCCTATTCGTGACCAGATACACACGCTAACACTCATTTTCAGCTTTATATATATATATATATATATATACATATATATATATATATATATATATATATATATATATATATATATATATATATATATATATTGGTTTTCGGCCATTTTACATAATGGTATTCAGATTTTGAGTCGAGAATGTGAGCTGCCAATGGGTTCGAAAGATTTTTCTTTTGCGGTATCTAGCAAACTACTTAGCAAACTTTGGGTCCAAACATTTGAAATTTATACATAAAGGGTATTCAGACGTACAGCAAGCATTTTAATCAGTTTGAGGTAAAAGAATTAAGCTGCCAAAAGATCAAAGTTGAAAGAGCTAACCTTTGCAGAATCTACCAAATTCCTCCGCCAATTGTCGGTCTAAAGACTTGAAATTTTAGATGTAGGCCACATGGACATGCATGAAACTTTGTATTTTGATTTGGTACCAAAATAATTCATGTTAAGGGGTCAAAATTGGTGTCAGGTGTATATTGTCGAACACGGGAATGCTTCTTTCAAACTCGGGAATTAAGATGGAATTCCGTGCGAAACCCTTTTTTTACTTCACTTGGGGTATCATGCTCTTGTTCCATAAGTCATGAATGGGTAGATGTCTGAAGTTATTCACAATTGTTTATTCGGTCGACCACACTGAGGATTGAACCTTCAACCTTAAGAAAGACTATCACTTTTAACAATTGATTTTTACCAGTACTCTAACCACTGCGCCACGGGTCTATCCAGGAATGGCTGAGGGAACAAGAGTTAGTTACCCCCATGAAGTAAATAAAGGGTTCCGCTCGAAATTCCGTCGAAATTCCGGCATTCGACAAAATATAGCTGAACAAGATTGGCTTTCATCCACAGTGTTCTCTTCATCCGCAATGTTCTTTCTAAGAAGATCCCCAGAAAACAACTAAAACTTATAACGCGCCAAGCTAAGCACAATAAACACCAATTTAAGGAAACTGTTTGCAAAGGATTACATATCTGAAGCGCTCTGGTAAGTGTCGCTGCCGAAGTGAACACAACTACATTTTTTTACACAGGAATCACCACCTATCAAGGCGCGGAGGCCACTCGAGGATAATGTTTACTGGGTATGCATTAGTCAATATGATTATATCGTAGTAAACTTCTGGTGGGAATTTTGTAAATTGGATTACTTAGGTAAGAAGAACTTGTTTACGTTGGACTTGAAGAGAATCAGATTGTAGTCAGCTTGAAATCAGTCAATCGGAAGAGAGTTCCACAGGGGTACAGTTCTAAGAAAGAAGCTTTGTTCATTGAATCTACATTAAGGTTTGGGCACTGATAAAGAGGGTGGGAAATTTTGATAGTGATTTTGGCTACATGAGTGTTTTTCCTGGAGGATTGGCGAGGGGGGATCATAGGTTGAAGCTCAGCTTAGCACTTGTCATGAAAAAAACGATAAAGCAGAGATAGGCTTGCAAGGTCTCTTCTTTGGAAAAGAGGTTGTGGGGAAGAGAAAAAGGCATCCCCCACTAAGCTACGAAGTCTATTTTAAACTCTGTCAAGGCGGAGTAAGCTACTTCTAGCAGCTCCTGTCCAGATGTGGCAGCAGTATTCATCGTTGGCCTCACCTGGCTTTTATATAGATAGAGAATTGCATCAGGAGTGAAATATGTACAAAATCATGTTTACACAGCAGTCCTTATCAGATTATTCAAGTTAAGCAACGCTGAGTCTGGATATTACCAGGCAGGTGGATATTTGCGAGTACTAAGACGCTGCATGTGGCTGGAAGTTCAGTTCCGTCCTCCTGCTTTCCAGCGTTTGTGTTAAGGTGGCGTGCGCACACAGTAGCCACATAAAAAGAATATAGAGCTTACCGAACTCCATCATCTCGATAGCGGTCGCAAAATGATGAGTTATGCTCCTTGTTCGAACACTGTCTGGACCATAGTTCCAATTTTACTAAAAGTGTTAAAGAATTGTTCGTATTCATCACGTGTTCCCCCTTCTAAAATAAGATGTCAGAGAAACGAATAAGAACATAAGGATCACGTAGGTTATACACGCTGACTTGATTGCACTAGACAAACGGCAGAAGAAAACGAAACTCTTATAACAGAGATATGTTTCAAAAATAATAAAGTATTATAAGATTGCAAACGCAATTGAAAATTGTCATTTTTTTATGAGAGAGTAAACATTTATCAAGGCTTGAACACCACTCGATGATAAAGATTAATGAGCATGAGACGCGCACTGAGACCAGAGCGTAGTGATCATTAGTGGAGGAAATTGGGTAGAAATTAACTTTTTAAAACATAAATTCAATAATAAATTGTTTTTTTGTGTAGTAGTTGGCACAGGATATGTTATCGGAGAAACACATATTTTTCCAAAATATAAAGTTTTAAAAAGATAAAAATGAAAAATGATACGCCTTTCCCGGGGGCTAATCAATAGTTACGCCTGAAGAGCGCCTATTGAGGATTAATTTTGATGTAGTCATCCTTGCGTCTATCCGCTCGTTTCAACAATTCGACGGCCAGAATATACTGTATTCGGCAAGTACGTACCAGAATGACCACCCACAATGGGCGAGAAAAAGTATATATAATCTAATGAATTCTGATGAAGTAGAATGTGAAGGGCCAGACCCACAAATAGCCTTAGTGGAGACATTGGCTTCATGCTCGACTGCTTTAGAAACCCATCTTCGTCTCAACTGAGCGAGTTTGGGGGCTCCAGGGTAGTGGAAGCCTCTGACGTCGTATCAGATGAACGCATCCAAGCCCAGGATGAACTCCAACTAAATTGTCTAAATCGTTGGCTTTCAGATTGCAATCAATTAGAATAATAAAAATTTGAGAGCACATAACCAAGCGCAACTTTCTCGGTTTGTTTATACACTATATATACATATATATATATATATATATATATATATATATATATATATATATATATATATATATATATATGCTTGCCTAGCAATTAACTATCAATCATATATATATATATGTATATGTATATATATGTGTATATATATATATATATATATATATATATATATATGCTTGCCTAACAATTAACTATCAATCATAAATGGCTACCCCCTATTTTATGGCCCGTTTATATATATATATATATATATGCATATATATATGTATATATATATATGTATATATATAAAAATGTGTGCCGATATAAATGTCTGTGTGTGATATTAAAGATACAATCAGTGCTATTTTCGTCTTTTTTTAATTCATCTTTTAATCTGTTGTTTATTTTTGTCTTTTCTAGTAGATGTATCGTTTCTAGATGTAAATCCACTGAAAATTTTGTTCATCCAAGAGTGATTTATGAACGAACAAAGCGTGTTTAAAATGTATTTATTTGTGCAAAATTTTTTAGCTTTATATATGCACACATATTTCAGTGTCGATATCTTATCAGAAATTCTACGTCTTTAGGCGGACAGAGAAAGTGTCATTTGCATATTATATTTCGTCTGTTAATCCGAATACGTGGGACCTCCGATAAGAGATTACAAAAGAAACATCTATGCACATATGTAGCTAATAATATTTGTGTGTGTGTTAGGCACCGCCAAAAATGGCCGCAAAATCAAGTTGTTGTTGTTTTTTAAAACGAAATTACATTTATTAAAATCCATTATTTCTGAGTAACTTTTTTTCCAGAAAGATAAAACCCTGAATTTTATCATATAGAAAACAGAATAATGTAAAACTTTTTCTACTATTTTTAATTCAATTTTAAATGTTAAATTTTCCCAAAAAGTTAACAATTGACATTGTTTGTCTTGCACAAAAAACGTTCATAAATATTTTAAAAAGAAGGTTTTTGAAATAATTAATTCATTTATTTATTGTCTAACTAAGATTTAGGATGATTTTCTAAGAGAATATGCAAAAATATTATAATATAAGTACCTGGATTTCAAATAATTCCACTTATTCATATATGTAACCGGTTATTTCGCGTCGATCTAGAGTCTAGATCGACACTGTTTACGTTTGCGTTTGATAAGAAGCAAACTATGGAAGACCAAACAGGCCAAAATAACTTATTTTTCAGTGACGAAAATTTCAATGTATTATTAAGCTAAGGCTGGCCTGTACCAGATGGGTGACCATTTGTATGAGTTTGGTTTTTAATGTGTATGTGTGTGGGGGCCAGGCTCCCCAAAATGGGGGGGGGGCAATTTAAAGCAGAATAAAAAAAAATTATTTCAGCGCGTTTGGTCCACCGTAGTCGAAAGGCGGCAAACGTTTTCAAACGGGATCGAAAAAAATGATGCTATTTTTAACACAAAGGGCACAATATTTATCGAATTTTTTTTTTTTTTGGTATCGATTCTTAAAAGCATGCCCTGTTTAATAATGGTCATGCATTATTCGGCTCGCTTAAAAAAAATTGTTGATTTATTTATCAAAGATTTTAAAATGGCTTTTTTCGTATAAATATTAAAAAAAAAATTTTGTTTTGCTTAACTTAAATTAATTATTTTACTTAACATATTCACCGAATTTCACACTTCAAAACTCAAAAGCGGGATAATTAAACACAATCGAAGTTCCGATATTCAGACGTCAAAATAAGGTATGCAAACAATTTTTTTTTTTTAATCTATAATTCTGTCCCTTACAACAACACAATATGCTGTGTTCAGTTTTAGATGATTATTTTAAGCATATTGGTTCCAACTTCAAAACAAGGGGGTTTTGTAAGCAAAAAAATATATATATATATAAATATCGTTTATGAAAAATAAGTACACCATTATAAAGTTAATTCTTCTCCTCATAATCGCTGAAAATTTCGTATTGATCGGATAATTACCTGATTTTTGGTAGATTTTTAAAAAGACGGTCCGTCAAAAAGTACTGACCTGCCCCCCCCCCAGTTTTGGCGATGCCTAGTGTATATATATATATATATATATATATATATATATATATATATATATATATATATATATACACATATATATATATAATTTATATATAAACTTTATATATATAGATACATATAATTTATATATATATATATATTCATAAGATATATATATATATCTATATATATATATACATATAATATATATATATAAGTGAGAATGTGTGTGTGTGTGAGGACACTGCTCAACCTATATACCCAACGAATTTTTTTTATCTATAGAGATAACACCTGGTATATAGGGTATTCAAACATGTAGAAACATTTTTAATCTGTTTTCAAAAAGGGCTGCTAAGGGGAGATTTAAAAATATTGGTACATAGGGTAATCGGAGTTTTATCTGTTTGTTAAATGCGTGGTCCTGAAACATAACAGCTTCCTTCTGCTAAGAATAACTATGTTTGTACACACTTTTTAAGAATGTGAAACGCTGGCCTAATGGTTACAGTACTTGACTCATTGTATTTAGGTTTTGGTTCTGATCTCAGCTCAAGTATGTTTTTTTTTCTACTTAGATGAGGCGAACTCTTACGTTTAATATCTACAGCACATTCATGTTTATAATAAATAAGAAAATCTGCATTAATTAAAATATAATATTTATACGTATTCTACGACCTGGCAACGCCGAGTGGCCTTCTAGTATATATATATATATATATATATATATATATATATATATATATATATATACTAGCAGGCCGCCTGGCGTTGCCCAGTTGTAAACTATGCATGTATTATATTTTAACTCATACAGACACTGAGACACGTGCTTGCAAGTAATGTTTTTTTGTAAACAGTTCGTTTTTTTTTGTAAGTAAGAAAAAAAGAATACCCGAGCTGAGATCGAAACCAAAACATAAAGACAGCGACTCAAGCACTATAACCATTAGGCCAGTTTGACATGATCCCTTAAAAGTGTTTTCAGACCTACTTATTCTTTAGAAATTTGTTATATGAACAATTTACGCATGCACACTAGTTGAAAAACAGATAAAATCCGATGACCCCCACACGAAACCATTCTAAAATTTCGACCCCTTAGCATTGTTTCCGGATGGAGACGGATTAAATCTTTTTCCTCGTCTCTGAATACCTTATATACCATATTACTAGTTTGTAGATCAAAAATTCGTTTAATATTTAGGTTGCTAAATGTCCTCACGCACATTCTCACTTTATATATATATATATATTTTTTTTTTTACACAGTGATCACCACTTATCAAGGCCCGGAAGCCACTCAGGGATAAGGGTTATTGCAAGTACATTACGTTAGTGTGGAGATTTGATGGAGTGTTTACTTAAGGGGGCGGTTCATTAGGAATTTGTTAACATTGAACTGACAGACAGAAGCACACACAGACAGACACTTTCACTTTCATATATATATATATATATATATATATTTATATATATATATATATATATATATATATATATTGAAATTTTTCAACTATTTTCATCGAGTTAAAGTAACATCATTTTGATGTGTACATTTCTGCATCATCATCAACTTTTATGCAAATATGACTTCTTTCATAATTTGTAGTTTGTAGTTTTCACTTTATGTGCTGACCAGCAACATTTATAGCCTTGTCTATAAATATCATTTTGCTTACTTGTTTCCTCTGAAGATATAAGCCATTCTTTGAAACTTCGTGGAATAAGCAATTTTTAAAACGTTTTCAACTTGTACTCCTTATCGAATAATAGATTTGTTGTCAATTCTAATTAAATTTACAAAGTTTAAATTAAATATCCGATATATATATATATATATATATATATATATATATATATATATATATATATATATATATATATATGATTACTTTATTTAATCACATAAATTAATATACGAAAGTAAACTTTAAGTATTTACTTCAACAGTTTTCAATATTTGTCAGGAAATTATAAAAATATATACATTTATCAGAAGTCCTGTAGCAGGAGTATTTGTAGAAAAAGGATATGAATGTTTTTGTTGGTCCAACTTGTTTGGTAAAATCCATATTATACGTTCTTTACCTCCGTTTGGTAATATTTTCCAAGTTATATCCTGGGTAATCCGCATAGCTGTGTACATATCCGAATCGGGCAAGTGCTTGTTTAAATTTGTTTTTGATAAATGTATTATTTTCACTTTGACTTTCCATGTCTCACTGACTTTAGCAAATAGGGTGCATACCTTTATAACTATTTGCTAATATTTTCACTCCTCTGATGAGATGGTAGACATCGAAACCCTATAGGTTAAGGAGATAAACTTTCTAAAACATTCTTTGTCTTGCTTAGAATAATAAAAATTCTAAGATATGAAACTCAACCAATTCATTTCATTTCAATGAGAGTTTTTTGAAATTCATTGAATTACAATTTAAAATATATATATATATATATATATATATATATATATATATATATATATATATATATATATGGGTTTTATGAGTATTTATATGACGGCAATCTATGCGTAATACAATATCCCAACCTTTGCTCCTGAACACTATGAGACAAAGCTTACTGTATATCCACCAAGTTGACGTAATGTAGGTTTTTGATTCTCACCTTTTATTTGTCAATTCACGGTCTCAACACTGAGGATGGCTTAACTCTGAAACACTAGTGCCATTTGGTAAAAGTAATGAATATTTCAAATAATTTATTTTTGTGTGCGTGCGTGATTATGTGTGCCTGCGTGTGTGCGTGTATGTGCTGGCGTAGCAAACCCGATGTTCATGTTAGAATTTATTTTATTATTAAATGATCGCCTCCTTTCACGCAAAAGTATGATTTCATGAATTGATTCGAATCGTGTGCGCACAGGTGCGTGCATCCGTACGTCTCGCTTTTTGTTCTCGAATATGTCTTTTTGAATGCGAACAAATTAGGCACCAAGCGAAAACCTCTACCCGTCATATACGGGAGAAGCAACAGGCGCCGTGATCTATGGGCATTATTCTCAAACAAATCTTTATCTTTTGAGTGTTCACCTCAGGGAGGAAAACGTCATGAAGTAAAATTAAGCCCATATTTAAAATCAGTGAGAAATCAAGAGGATAATTCAGGCACAAAATAAAATCGGCAGAATGTAACTTATAATATTTTCAGCGGTGCATAAACTAACATAACCAAAAGAAGATAATTGCAACGGGATAATCTCTGAAAACCATAATTTATATTATATTTCTCTTAGTCTATCTATCTATCTATCTATCTATCTGTTTGTCTAGTCGACTCGTTCTATTTTTTTTTTAAATTACTGAGCCTGTCTTGCTGGAATTTTCTTGGAACCTTGGTAATGATAAAGTGCAGTTAACTTAGTGTTATGCTATCTGTTTTATTATCAGTTAGAGATTAATAAAAAAAAAAAAAAAGAAATTAATAAGTATTAGTTATAAGTTCTATTTTTTACAGTAAACTACTGTTTCGATCTCGCTAAAATTGTGTATATACCTTTGTTATGGTAAGGCGTAGCAAGCTATATATTATGGTATCCGTTTGATGTTAAGCAATGAATTATGGGTTTATTAGGGATTATTAGAAATCAGAACATAATGCAAAAATGAGCACAAAGATGGCCATGTTCCACTATTTTGTTGGCATAAAGCATATATTCTACTTAACCGAGCTATAACACTTAGCCGTTTTTAACAAGCTAAAAATATCAAGTAAATTATTCAATGTGTTAAGCAAAACTGTTTAGTGAATTTTGAAAACTCACATATTTTCTTATTAAATTTTACGTGAGATATATTTGTGTGCAGCCATTGTTTACGAAATTAATGTAAAAACTGAAATTGTACTTGTGTGTTTTGCTTTCGGTAAATACACAGGTTTCGCATCGAACAATATGAGAATATCAATACTAATTTCCTCAAATTAGAATATTTTATATCTGTTCTGATGCTGTGTAGTGGTAAAAAAATCTACAGCCATTTCTTTATAAAACATTTTGATTTTTGTTTATTACAATTTTAATTTATTGGTAAACATATGAAAATCTTAAAATCCACAATTCTACTTAAAAAAATAATCCCGTTTCTTTGTGTTGAATGGTATATTTTACGAAACATGTCTCAACGTAGTAGTGTTTTTTTAACAGGCCCCCCCGCCCTCTGTGGTACGGGGGACAAGATCAAAGTGTAGTATCAGTTCCGACGGATACTGCAAGCAAAGACTAGCTATGACTAGCAAAGACCATATGTGGAGGTAACCCCACATATCTGAACTTGGCCAAGGTAGGGATCACCCTACGACCACAGTTACTATCCAGCTCCCATTTCCCACATCTCGGGAGCTGGATCCCCCTTTCCCTCCCCCCTCCCTCTCTCTCCACATTAAAAAACGGCCTTGTGCCTAATTTGCTCAGTGGGGAAGCAAATAAATCCAACCGCCCTCTGTTGCACGGGGGACAAGATCAAAGTGTAGTATTTGTTCCGACAGATTCTGCAAGCTATGGCTAGCAAAGACCATATTTGGGGGTAACCCCACATATCTGAGCTTGGTCACTGAAGGGGCAACCCTTCATACCAACAGTTACTAATCCAGCTCCCATTTCCCACCTCTCGGGATCTGGTCCCCCTTTTCCCTCCCCCTCCCCCTATCTCCACATTAAAAAACGGCCTTATGCCTAATTTGCTCAGTGGGGAAGCAAATAAACCCAACGTAGTGGTGTTTTAGCAGGCTTGAAATTAAAACTTTACGTATAAGATTTACATCAGACTTGTTGCTAAGTCGCCGCCAAAAAAAGGAGTGGATTATTCTAATGCTCCAGGCAGTATCACATCCTTGGCGCAATTCGCTACCTATATGAGAGCCAACAGTGTTAATATAAAGTACTATTATTATATCTGAATAGATGATATTCAGAGCACTCATTTTCGGGATCTAGTGGAGAGTATGTTTTTCCGTGCCTTTTTCTTACATACGAAAGCTTGCTATCCTTTCCAGAGTCTGTAGTAATTTCATTACTTTATTTATTACAATTCGCGTGATTCGTACTTTTGTGAAAATTTACAAGCATATTAGTTTACAAATGCTAGCAGATCTGGTTAGTGGGGATAATTATACAATTTTAGTAAAAAAAGAAAAGCGTGTACGTACTTAATATAGTCTCTTAAGATTTTCATTTAAGCAACGTTGAAATAGTTTTAAAAAACTGATAATTATTCGTCCAGGAATTTTAAAATTTGATTTATTCGGAGTTTCAATTCGTATGAAATCGTGTTTATTTGTTTTTTTTTGTTTTTTTTTCAACATTTGGCACTGTAATTTTTTAACAAGTAAATATACTTTTTTTTTTTTTGAAGAATTAAATTTGCTTGTTTATTTTTCAAATACAATCCAAATTTCAACAAAAAACTTATTATTTAGTCGTGTATTTTTTTGGCGATTTTTATCTATACCTAGATAAACACTAACATGAAAATGACGATCGATTTTATTATGATGTAATGGCTAATCTCAGGATTAAATATAATAAAAAGGCGTATCTTAAAACTAACCCAATGTTCGGGACATTGTTAGTCTGACATGAATGAAGCATGATTCTGAGGTTGTTCTATATTATGTTTCTCTTAGTCTGTTTGTCGTTCTCTCCGTTTCACTTTTTCACGGAAATACTGGGCGTCTTTTGCTGAAATTCAATTTTTCGTCAGAAAATCTTTTGAAAGCATGATTAGGTGTAAGTGATTAAGGACATGTATAATGATATTCGTTGGATGCACAGTTAAGTATATTTAAGAACCAACAGAGATTAATATAGATTGCTCACTACAATTCTTCAATGACTCGAGAAATTTTCCCGTCAACTTCTTGGCTGATCTAGCTGGTATTTCATGGACCTCAGCTAGAATAAATATAACAAACTAAGAATTATGGTATACGTTCGATATACATTATAGATAGGGAGAGAAATTAGCAGTTAATGCAAAAATGATAACGTTTACTCATATTCGGTTATCAATTTGGCATAAAGTGCTCATTCGAATTGAACAGGCTATAACATTTATCCGTTTATAACAGGCTAAAATGTCTAGTAGCACATATAACCTAATATTAATGTTGGTAAGGCGACAGGAAAGTCGTTCAAAACTAATCTCGCCGGTAAATTGATATATTATTACCTTTAAGTTATACACACCCGGAGGGAATATTCCGACAATTATATATAAACTAAATCTATTATTTACAAGTGAAACATTCATGGTCCCCCGTGAGTGCACAGCGAACGAAACATAAAAAATGACTAAGTTCAGCATTTGTAACCCCCACCATTTAGTACAAAATGTCCACAAGGCCTTAACATATTTAAATTTGAGTCCAGCACTATGCAAAACTGCCAAATAGACATACACAGAAAAATTTGGACAAATATGGTAAAATAGTTCCCAAACTGGAGTGTTTTTATTAGCCCTAAAAGAACCCCTGGGGTGCAGCCAAGATAACTCTTAGTTGCGCCCCAGGGGTTCTTTTATATAGAAATCAGTTAGTTTCAACTTTTCAGAAAGTTTTATAGAAATCCAAGACATCATTTTTTTTAATACGAAAAAAGTTTTAATTTTAGCCATTTTAACCAGAAAAGCACCACAAGGGGGCAATCGGAATTTTTCCGGAAATTTGTCCTGTTACTTTTTTACTTATTATATGTTTAATGTTTGTACAAAATTTGCACAAAACCCCAAGGCGTAGTTATTGAGAAAAGTGCGGACGAACGAACAGACGAATGGGCAAGGGGAAATTTACAGGTCCACCCTCCTTTTGTCGGGTGACCAAAATTATAAAAACACGAAAACGGCATTTATTATGAAGCAATCGATAGAAAATATTTATCTTTACTTAGGTGAGTACATTGAAGAATAAAAAAAATAGTCTCGTTCAGCTTTAGACTTAAATAAATATAAACAAAAATAGCATGATAAAATAATATAATATTAATGAACGGATATAGAAATAGGGGCACGGGCGAGGGCGATTATAATTAGGTTTACAGTAACGAGTGAAAGTACCCTCAATTCAGAAACAAGGTCTTAAAGGTGGAGGTGGGGTTGACGCAAGAAAAAAAGGAAAGGTGTTAAGTAAATTGAGCAATTATAAAAATATTGGAGATCGAGTCGAGAAGGAAGTGGGATTCATTGGGCCGAGGAGTCATGATGACGGGTCGGAAATAGTATGAGTCGCCACACACCCGATGGGTGACTGAGTGCTTCTTTTATTTTATCGGGTTGTTATTTGGAATACTGACTTGACGGTTAAAAGGGGGGAAATAATAATTAAAAAAACAGCAGAAAAACAAAATGGCAACATAGGTCAATAAAGCAGTAGTCTTCCTATAAAGTCACGTATCACCTATAAGAATTTATGTACTCGTGAACACAAAGTCCCTAGCAGAACATGAGTCTCCTTGCTGCTTGGATATTGCTTGAGGACTGGGTAGAAGTACGTCAAGAATGGATTCTTGACAATCAGCCGTACAGGTGAGGGGTCAGGTACTGTCGCAGTATCTATCAGACTGAAACACGCCGTCTGGGTAGTACCTATGAGGTCCATCCTCAATAAGCTTTACCATCCGGCTTTAGGGAAGCAAAGCCTGGAAGGGTGGCCCTCATAGGTACTAGGGCAATTTATCGCTTATTGCGTGAGGCATTACCAACGAGGGTACCCAGGCAAATTTTGTTAGGCAAAAATGCCCCCTCCTGTAGCGGTGCTTGCTTGAACATCCCTACCTTGTGACCTTGTGTCATATCATGCTGAGATGAGAAGCATATCTACCTTTATAGAAAAAAATGATTTAATCATAATCTTGGAGATGCACGATTTTAGGTTAAGGTTTACTCTCTATAACCACATACATTAACAAAGTAACCTGATATCCAAATTATAAAATTGCTACCACTCTGCAAACCATTTACCCTCGCTTTCTTAGATTAAATGTAATAATAACACTTTCCAACTACATGATGCGATAGGAAGGATTTATATGATTCCTAGTATTTAGAAACCAGTCAAATGGTTAATATATTTAAATTGAAAAAAAAAACCCAACAAACAAACATCAGCGTGACCTTTAGAAATATGACGGTTTAAAACTAAAAAGAATTAATACATACGTATCTTAAATATTTATGTAATTTATACTCTAATTAGATTTAACGTAAAGTTTAAATTAAGAAACAAACATATACGCCCTGATTTGGTTTGGTTGTTTTGTTTTAGGGCATATTTACCCTTTTCTGTTTTTTATGGCCAAATTCGGTAATTTTGGAAAAGATGGTTTAGTTAATAGTGTACGTTTAGTTAATAGTGCACGTTGCACTATTATAATATTATAATAATATTATAATAATATTATAATAGTGCATGGTTTAGTTAATAGTGCACGTTGTTTACATCTTCATGGCGTTTTGTTTGATTGATTTATTTACGTCATATCAATCCTTTTCGGTTTCAAGTAATTTGGAAAAGTAGTTTATGCTTAAAGTTCTTTATATCTTCAAATATTTATTCAGGGTGTTTAGTTTAATTGTTTCGTAGAAGGAAAATATGTATTTCTCAAAGTTTTGCAAACTATTATAATTAACATTTGAGGAAAAAAAACAATAACATAAATGACCCTACATTAAGGACAGCAACCCCTGCGGCAAGGACATCTTCAAAGAAGAATCAAAATTACCTTAGCTGTGCCTCCGCACTTACACATTCCCATTTGCTCAACACCGTTCCCACAAAGGTGGTGTCACCATTTTGAGAGTTTCGCGGGACAAATTAAGCACATCCTGACAACTCAGCCATCAGCCAATATTAACGTTTGTGGAGATTTCAACGTCCATCACGTTAAATGGCTAACCCACTCTAATTAAACAGACTAAAAAAGGGAGGTTCTGTCATGATTTCTCTCTTGGCTATCATCTAACCCAGTTTGTTGACGAAGCCATCCGAGTTCTCGATGCAAATGACCAATTTGCAAGCCTTCTGGATATTTTCTGACCTCCTGACCAGAACTGTGTTTAACATCCGTAACGTATTCGATGAGATATTCCGACACATTCGGTTATCTAAATTAGGATTAAAACTAATAGCAAAAAGTATTCAAATGCCCTCATCCACTGCGGTGTACCATTACTCTGTGGTCCACTAATACGGTTTTCATACGTACATATCAGATTTATACGTAAGGTCTATGATTAATAAGGGTGCTTCTCCTTTAGCATACGATTTGATATGTTTTCTAACGATTAGTATTGATAGATATGTACCTTCTAAAAACTTCAATTTAAACCAAATAACTAAATATGATACACCCTAAATGTGCTGTTGCAATTGCAAAGAGAAAACGCTATTTTGATTGCTTTAAACGAAACCTATTTTCAGAAACTAAAGTCGCCTAATAGCAACTACTGCCTGAAATGTGATCGAAAACGCGAGAGAGTCCTTCGTGCTAACTGTAAAGTCTCATTAACGAAGCAGAGGCATAACCACTACGGTTCTGAATGGATGTATAACGTCCATCATGATCACCGGTCCTGTAGTGTTTACTTCAGCATCCGACAAAACCAAACTAGTCGACAAGAACTTAGCATTAAACTCCACCTTATATGATAATGTCTGAATACCTCCTAAATTTCCCACCGGGACTGACAATACTCTAAGCGCCATCTATATATCTGTCCGAGATATCTCAATCGTATCAAGAATCTTGATTCAAGCATTAAAACTAAACTTGATATTATCCTAATCATCTTACATGAAAAAGCTGATCCAATGCATTATGAGTAAATTACTTGAGTCCATGATAAAGTTGTTAACACCTCAGTAAAAGCAACACACAATATGGTTTTCGTTCCGAGATATAAACTGTCGATGTGCTGACGATAATATCACGCAGGATTAGTCTATCGACAAAGATTTCGTTTATCGAGCAATCGCTCTTGACATATATAAGCCATTTCATAAGGCCTGTGACAAATGTGTACTTTGTAAGATTCCCGGCGACCGAATAGCTGGAAATGTCCTCTCATCTATCAAAATCTTTCATTCTGAAAGGTCTATCGTTTGACAGGCGGAAATCCTCAGCTCACTGCATAAACGATGGCGTTCCTCAAGGACCAATTCTGGCCAAATTCTCTTCCTAATCCTCACCAATGACTTCCAAAATCTCATACTCCGTTCATTCGTCGACATATATTCAGAGGATACTATAATCTAGGCAACAATTTAAAGGTTGATAAAGATCAGAATCTTGAAGATTCTCCTTCCTCCGACTTGGCCCGTGTGGTGCAATGAGGTACATATTTCTGCATAACCTTAATTAATTCAAAACCAAACTTCTATCATTTTACCACTAACGCTCAAATGCCCGCTTTGCCTCAGGTGAAATGAATGACTTTCGCCTCGATTATGTATCCAGCTTCGATAACTTCGAGGACTGACCTTTACCTCGGACTTGAAATGGAAGACCGACTTCAGCTCCTAAAAACACCCTTGCCTTTCTTGACAGGATACAAATCCGTCTTTGAAAATAAGTTGGCAATGTTCTCTTCACATACCTACTTCTTTCTCACACAAGAGATGTTGCGAATCTATCTCAGCTCTATCGATATCGTTTTATGACAAGTGTTCAACTGTGTATACATAATTTATAGGTAGCATACATAGTATATATATATATACATATATATACCTCTACCTACGTATTGAGCACTGTTGAAGTAAATACTTAAAATTTACGCATAAATTTATACTTTCGTATATTAATTTATGTGATTAAATGAAGTAGTTATATATATATATATATATATATATATATATATATATATATATACTCGGGTTTTTTTATATTCAAAAGTAATGGACTAATGAATTCAACGAGGTTGTTAGATAGTGCTCAATAAAAAGAGCTGATAATACTTGTCTATTGTTATATAAACATACTCACATCCCACTGCTACAAATAGCCACTTGTTTCAATTTTGAATAGTCAAGTCGCTGCCTGATGATATCTGTTGTTTGATTGAAACAAGTGGCTATTTGTAGCAGCGGGATGTGAACATGTTTATATAACAATAAACAAGTATATATATATATTTATATATATACAAACGTGCTCATCTAATCGTGTAACTAGACACGAAGCTGTTTCTTGAAATGTATCTAAAATAGTGCGGCACATCTCATCTGCGTTACACACAAAAGGTACATACTTTACTGTATTCTTTCCTTCTCTTCTCGAGGTTGAAAAGTTTTCAACAAACGTACTCCCCACCGAATGAAACACTGAAACAACAAATTATATTTTACATAACTTTATTTTTAAGTATTTACGCTTCCTCTGAGTTTGCATCTATTCTAGTGCGGTTTTTACATCTTTTTTAGTATGCGTCATTATCGCTTCTGTGGACGTAAAAATATGACGACCGATTACCAGTCAAGTCTCCATTAAAAATAACCGACAAATTGCGCTAACGTCACCTCTTCTATAACTTCACTGTGGGGGTCCCTAGTTGGCGAAAGCATTTCTATAATAGTTATTTTAATGTGATTGCTTGGCGTTTAAATTCCTCTTTACTTCCTGTTCTCCTGACTGTACTGGTGTGCCTAATATTAAATATCTCGACAATCCTCATACATAGTCCTCTATAAACAGGATAACTTGCAGTTCCTTATATCTAAGTGGTAATATGCCTTGTAATGGAGAGGCGAACAAAAGTAAAATATTGTTGAATGTAAACATAGGGAGCTGCGATAGTGCACGATCGTCTATAGGTTTTATGTAACGTCACTGTTCAATATTCTAATTTTTACCATTGGGAAGCAATGCCTAACTTTTCAAATATTAGTAGGACAACGAGTCAAAATAAAGGACATGGCTGTAACAGTCATAATAATAATGTCCGTATCTTTTCATTAAGATTTTGCATTCCTTTGTTAGAACAGGCGCACGGTCAAGTGAGTTCAAGGAGGTCTAGGCGTACAATACTTAGGGGCATAACATTTCAAGTGGCGCGGAAACTTTAAAAGTGTGCAATTTGAAATCTAGAAATTTTAATTTACACATTTCTGTACTAAAGATGATTCATTCTTCTGCGTAATACATTTTAATATCAAACATTAAATGCATTTCTTGGTCAATTTTGATGAAATTAAATATATGATGAGCATGTGCAGAACTGCTCGAGATTTTCATGTTAAAGTCTACGGAGAAATCAGGCTCCGTAGTAATGATGGAGGCAAAATTTGTTTTGTTGAAATTTGGAAATTTATCTCACCGGCACTAGACACAGCTACACCTCCCAGCCGCTTGAATGCGCCCAGCTCAAGCAACAAATCAAATCCAAGTAAGTATCCATCCACAATTAAGACTTCTACGTTAATGATCAGCTTTGCACCACTGTTAACTTGCACCACTGTTAACTTGCACCACTCCTAATCTTTTGCATCTCTTCCCTCGTGACCTAACAAAGCTCATTTTCGCCGTAGGTAAGCCAACTAACACACTGACATACGATGTCTGAGCGCTTCCGAGAATGCTCCTCACAAAACCGTTTGAAATACATGAACTAAATAATGGAAAGGATAAATCATTAACTGTTTTTTTATTCTTTGGGCGCAAAATTCTCACGACCACTTACATACTCCCTAGAATGAGAGTCTTATTTTAAGATTTCAAAACAGCCTTATTAATTTATCTTCGTTGACGTGTATATAAAAGGTGAAAAGAATGGAAAAGTCTTGGTAAAGGAATACGATCATCACTTTGGACAAAAAATAAAGTCTACGCGTTGTATAATAAATAGCTCATTTTTAGGCCCCGGACAAGTGTTCGCATATAGTTCTGATAAACTCATAGCACTTGTGTCCTCCCTCAACGTACATATTCATGACTATTCCGACAAGTAGCAAAATCATAAACCTTTACTGTTTATGTCCCTTCTGCTCCTAATACTTTCTCTTCACTAACTTCAAGATTTTGGAATTTCTTTCTTACTGACTTTATTATAACCTGCAGGAGTTTTAAGTTAATGTGAACAAATATCTTCCTGCTCAACACCTCGCCGTCCACGTTAGACGCGATTCCTGTGGAGCAAAAAAGGGAGAAAAAATATAAAAGGCCAGGATGAATGTCTTTGCAAGGAAAGGCAAAAGAAGGTGTTTATACAGGAAAAGTGGAATTCCCCTCTGCAAATGTGAAGAGTAGGATGAATGTTCTGTTTGTAAGGAAAGGAAAACTAAGATGTCTACATATAAAGAGTAAAATCCCCTCCGCGAATGTGAAGGGTAGGATAAATGTCCTGTTGATAAAGAGATGGGGGGGTGTTTATACATGGAGAGTGGAATTATCACCGTGAATATGAAGAGTAGGCTGAACGTCCTGTTGATAAAGAGATGGGGGGTTATACCTGTAGAGTGGAATTATCCCCGCGGATGTGAAGGGTAGGATGAAAGTCATGTTTGTAAATAAAATGTAAATAAAATGTGAAGGGTAGGATGAATATGACGTTTGTAAATAAAGGGAATAGAAGACATTTATACATGAAGAGTGGAATTATCCTCGCGAATGTAACGGGTAAGATG
This sequence comes from Euprymna scolopes, assembly GCF_053919585.1. Classification (NCBI taxonomy): domain Eukaryota; kingdom Metazoa; phylum Mollusca; class Cephalopoda; order Sepiida; family Sepiolidae; genus Euprymna; species Euprymna scolopes. Next base: position 69,434,407 of record NC_136497.1, read on the forward strand.
AATGTCCTGTTTGTAAAGAAAGGATAAAAATGTGTGTGTCTGTATACATATGCGGATTCAAGACGTATGAGTGAGCGTATTACTTTATTATACCCGGGAGTAGACGGTCGCCATAACGACTCCCTGTGTCTTTTCATCGGTCGAATCCCGCAACGGAGTAACTGGGCGGATTTTGGTCGCGTACCAAGTAAAAAGGTTGGGGTTGGGTCACCCACCTACGTCAAAGTAGGACTCTTCGTTGAAAAATGACGTCACGCCTGGGGTCTTTCCAAGCAAGATCTATCCAACAGTCAGACTGTAGATACTAAATGAAAGGTTTTCTTTACAAAAGACAGAAAACTTAAAACCTTGCGTTGAACAAGAAAAAAAAATAAGAAGCTCGCTGTATAATAAAACTGAACTTATTCATCATCAATTTAAAAAAAAAACAGAAGAAGAGAAGCAATTCAATAGGGTACATCGTGCGTTGTTTCTGCAAAACAATATTTTGTATATAAATACGCTGTTTCATTGAATTAAAGAATAAAAGTACTTAAAACTTTAAAAAAAGGTAAATGATCCTTGCCTTTGGTAACAGTTATTTATTACATATTTGTGTTTCGAATTTAGGCAAAAATGGCACTGGAAAAATGGCACCGGTAAAATTAGCAAAAATGGCAACAATAGAACACGTGAATAACTAGTTAACAAAAATGTCATTTTCACAACAGAAATTAGAATCGTTCCGAAATTTTAGCCATTGGAAAAGTACTGGTGACCCCCCCCCCCACCATTCCTCTATGTAAAAATAGGCCTAACCCACCCCCCACAAATTAAATAAATATTTTTTAAAAGGCATTTACATCGGTAAGGGTGAGGACTAGACTTTTTTTTAAATAAGGGCTAATCAAAGTCAATAATGCTTTCTTCTAGTCTGAGCGATCATTTTAGCGAGCCAGTGTGAAAAGTATTTGAGGAGGAATATAACACTTAACTATATGTATATCCACTCTCTTACATCCATCATAATTTATAACCCTAAATAAGTCAGGAGACACCAGAACTGATATTTTTTATACTTGTGTTTTTATGTTCTTTGTTTCTGCCCAGAAAATGTGTAACTTTTACTAGCTGCTAAGAGACATCCTCAACAATACTGCACCCAAAATAATGAAGTTTAATTTGGGGGGGGTATTTTTCTCCATGGAGAATGTTTTTTTCAAGTAATAACGGCATTATTTGTAGTATGTTTCGAACTATTCTGCATAAGTCGCCAGAGCTCTAATAATAACTAATTTTCTTTCACAATAAAAAAGTTATAATTGCAAATTGCAGAAAAAGCATAAGCAACAAAGACAACACAAAAGCACTGATGATTTCATAAATATTGATAAAACAGAAGAGTACTCGACGCAAAGTTAGCAGCAAACAGGGTTTGATCAGATTCAGTCCCTGATATAAAACTTTATCAGTAATATTACTTCCGGTGAGTATCATTTTTCAATCCCAAGTTTATTTATTTATGAAATTGTAAGGTGAATAACGGAATAGTAAAGAAAGCCATCCTAAACGTGGAGGCTTAAAAAAAGAAACCCATCCAATAAACATTATCATCACATTTAATTGTGAATTTCTACCAGTAATTTGTTTTATTTTATTTTAAGTCATTTTCATTTCAATTTTTACCCCAAACAAGGAAAGTGCCACTTTGAAATAGAGGGCTACTCTCGGGGACATAATTTGCGAGGGCATTATAAAGGGAGATGAGTAGAAAGATGTTTGTTCACATTACACGAACTTCTGCATATCAGTAGAGTTGAGAAAGCAGTATCCCGGAAGGGATTTCCAAAGACATACAGTTCTGGGGGAAAAAACTATTGGAGTAAAAGTCTTTCTTACACGTAGGGATCTCTACTGTAATGGGATGGGACTTAGTTGCTTGTCGGGTTTGTCGGCGTAGTCACGTCAAGGAGGTACATGCGTTTGCAGTTCGTCAGAGAATTCACCATTAAAGTATTTGAAGAACAGGCAGAGGGATGCAACATTTCCTCGATGGGACAGAGGCTGAAGCCTTGATGATAGTTCAGGACCTATCAGGTTGGCGACTCTCTTTTGAACCCTGTCCAGGAGTGAGAGACAATCAGCTGATGCACCAGCACAATTTGATATACAGGGTACTGAGATTTGGGGAAATCTTTGTAATCCGTTGTCGGCAAGAAATTTGGCTGTTAATGGGGTCAAAGTTCAACGATTTGACATTTGAGAACGCTACCAAACTCCTTCGACAGTTTGGAGTCTAAACACTTGAAATTTTAGATATAGATTCCTTGGACATGGATCTAATTTAATAACTTGATTTGAACCTAAAACCGTAAATGTTAAGGGGTCATAATAAGAGTCAAAGTTTAAAAAAATGACCACATTTTTTTTTTTTTTTTTTTTTGCTCAACATACACCTCCAACCACCTGGGCAACGCCGGTCTGAAATGCTTATATACTAATAAAATAAATAACTTAGACTTTGCGAATTCAGATTCAATGTATCAGTTAGATTGATAACCCATTCGTTGACCCTTTGCTTTATATTGTAAATGAATGACTTCTAATAAATTAATAAATAAATAAATTTGTACACGTTTGAAAATCAACTTACATGTAAAATCTATGTAATCATAAAACTCAAATTACCTTGTAACGGGTGTTGTAACTCAAACTCCGGTTTAAGGCTTTCTGTTGCGCATGCGTACAAAAATATAAACCCATAACAGCGTAAATAAATAAACACATCGCTACTTTTGCGGAATTTGACCTACGCACTGAAATATTAACGTTATTATTTAGAAATTATTTAACTTGGAAAGGGTGGAGATGTTTCGCAACTATTCTGCATTACAAGTATACTGTTGCAATTTTCTTACAAATGAATCAACTTTGACCCGTTGACAACATATTGTTTTACTGTGAACGTGTTTAGTGTCCCACGTTAAATTTATCTAAGTAAACAATTGTTAATACTTTCTTCGTCTTTTTTTTTTACATCGTTCATTTCCGTATTAGGTTTAAGTTATTTTAACGCTATTTTCTTACAAATAAATCTACTTTAACCCGCAGACAACCATAAGAGTATTTTGCAATGGATTCTTTTACTATGTACGTTTTCAGCGTTCCAATTTTGTTTTCTTTTTTTCGCGTTTAAATTAAAAGATATATCAACATTTGAATTTAACTTATAGTATTATGGTATGTGTTCAGTGCACATTTACCTATAAGTATAGCAAACCACTTATAATTCAATGGCTCTAAGGTTTTCATTTTATAACTAAACAATTGTAAACAGAACGACTCATAGAAATATTTATTTATATTCTTTTTTTCATTTTAATATACTTTCATAGAAATGTTTCTGCTGTGTCACAAAAAAAAACACAAGTGTCACGCTCATACATTAATTACGTAGCTAATATAACATGCTGACCCAACGAGTCACCGGTAGTCTAGTATTATATTAAAAACACATAAGTATATATGTATGGTTATACTTATACACATGAATTAGATCCATAAAACTGAATCTACATAGCTGATTCCACCATTAAATCTTAATTTTCGTCAGTTTGAATCTATTCGCCACATCCTTGCATTGTTTTGTCTTCTATAAACTTCAATTAATTCTGATAAAATTGTGTTGGTTTCGTGTTTTCATTTTCAAGAAAAAATTAAAAGAATAATTTAAGAATCGGAAAGTAGGCTTGAATTTTTACGATACTGATAGCCTAGAAAATTTGATCTGTCCGATTCCCCAATCCGATTACGATTAATTGTCCCAACACTTATAATTATATTAAAATATGATACTTAGAACCAAACAAATGTGGCTTGCTTTTAATATTAGTATGGAAACCCGAAATATTATTCTTATGCCTTTATATTCGGCATCCTGAGAATTCTTTACTTCATTTATTTTATGACTTTTTTCTGTTTCCTTTTTTTAAAACTTTTATTCACATTGCCACTGAGAGGTTAAAATGTAGTTTAATTAGAAGCCAGCTTTATAGGGGTACATGTAAACTGAAATGAGAAATTGGCAATAAATTGTTTGTTCATATTACATTTTTATTTCTGAAGCTAATAAAGTTGTGGAAAATAGAGACAGGAAAGAAAGCTATTAGGATAGAAAGTTGTCTGCCATCTGGGGATCTCTGTAGTGAAGAGGTGTGATTTTGCTGATCCTAAAGTTTGTCTTTATATGCACGTTGAGGGTGTACAAATGCAGTAAATTCGTCGGCACATATTTCATTGAAGTACTTGTAAAACAATCATATGAAAATAGCATTATTACGATGAAACAGGATCTGGAGATTGGTAGACAGTGCGAGACCTATTACATTTTCTTTTACTTTTGTAGCTAAGCCAATGTGTTTTTGGACAGACCATATACACAAAAACGTTATGTTAAAAGAAAACGTAAGTTCAGTTTCTTCCTTTCCTCTGAAACTTGGCGAAACTCTCATCTACAGTGTGTGTTGGATCCGCTAAAATGTAACGACACCATTAAAAATGTGTATAACCTTATACTTTGCCTGAGAGGGAGAAACTAGTAGTTGACGCAATATCCCAAATGTGGCCACAATATTCCATGCACGGGTAAATTGTAGATTTGTAGAAATAAAGGATGTAGTCAGATGTCATACGTTTACTTGCCTAATATGAGCCACCCTTCTTTTACAGCAAACTAGCAAGAACGTTTCCAATCCAAATAGCCGGCGAATAAAAGGTTTCTACGTTATACTTGTAAAAACGCATTTTATCATCCATTGCAATCGGTAGTTTGTAAGTTGTCAAAAACTGATAAAAGCAAGGAACTTGATCTTAAAAGAATTACATTTATTTAAGCAACTGTTCTACTACAAAGTTGCGTTCGTTTTTTTTTTTTTAAGACATTCAGCGATTTCTTTCGATATGCATGATCTCGATTGACATGCATGTCAAGAATAGAGCGTCGTATTATCTACAAATATACTCATCGAATGAATAAGGAGGGGGTCGTTTATTCTGATCAAGATAAAATAATGTTCAAATATCGACCCATCAAACACATCTGTTTAAATGTACGGACATCAAGATTGACCGCTGGTGTTAGCAAGTAAACCCGTTGGAAGATGTTGATTTTTTTTTTACCTAAAATGCACCAAATATGTATGCTACAGTATCTTATTGTCCTTTGTCAAGGCATAATTATATCCTTTGTCAAGGCATAATTATGTTCTACAAAGTTTTTTAAAAAATGCTACAAAGTAAGCAAACTAAATATCATGAATGAATATTCGAAAAGAAAATTAACTTGACGAATAAAAAAGTATAGCCAACATAACCGGATTATCAACTAAATAACACGAAAATGGTTGATATGTCGCAAAACAAAGCAACTAAACCAAAACTTACAGGGACTGGTATGACTCTTTCTTTATCATAATAATGATAATGATAATGATTATTATCTTTTTTATTTTCATCCTCCTCCTCCTCCTCCTCCTCATCATCATCATCATCATCTCTCATAAGAAAAAATAAATCGTGCCAACCTCAAGTTGTAAGAGAACACATAATATGGAAAGAACTGGAGGCATCCTAGAACGTCGCTTGACAACACACCCTTGCGCTATTTAAGGTCAGGGAGAGAGACAAAAGAAAATAAACCAATGACTCACATGACTAACCTTCAACTCGTGCACATCTATATACGCACTAACAAAAACAAGGTAAACCAACGCACACACATACACGATGCCACAATGTCAAATGCTCACATAAGTAAATAAGTTACACAGGCATATTAGTGCTATGCACGTGTTGATCAACACACGTCTAGGACTTGTTTCTACAAACCAACCTTTCTTCAGCAAACACGTTTCTCTTGCATAAAAATTTCGTTTCCCTCGATTTCTTCCTTAAAAAAAAACTATGTTTATATTATAGCTCGCACTTGCTAACTGGTGACCCTTGTATTCTTTCAATGTTTTTTTTTTTTTCCATTTCTTATGCATGACGCCTGTACATATATCCTCCACATTTTCCTTAAAGATACAAAAATAACATTTTTACACAAGTTGCGGTTCTTTGCGATAGTTAAAGTTAAAGTTATCGTGGTTTAAGATGACATTTTCAATGCCAAGAAGTAGGTATCTGAACATTATATGAATCCAAGAGAACAAAAGCTGCAAGAAATCCCAATAATCTCTCACGCAGATATTTGTACGCACCCATACATACATATAAGAAAATAAAAGTTGAACTGGTCTTGTTTGGTTCCATACATATGCCTGTGAAAGTTTCAGGTTGATGGAAAGATCTAGGGGAGAGAGCACCATGTAGGATACCATTGGAGGGGCGCGATGAGTATCAGCATCTTGGGGAGGCGGTCTTAGTGGCACGAAAACTCTACAGATATCCAATAGTTGCTATTAATGAGAAATCAAAGATATACGGCCGTTGCGATAACGGGAACTAATTTATAAATATTATATATAAAAAAGGTTAGTGCTGGATATTTACGGAGTTATATTAGAGAAATTTCTTATTCCGGTAGAGGGAGGCCATTTTCTTGCAGCATACTTGGCAGTATCGAATTTATTCAAATTCAGGGTACCTGCGAATGTTTAGCCTACCAGGTTTCGGATAAGGGTCTATCATCCAAGGTAACTTGAAATGTTGCTTATCAGTGTTTGAGGAAGGAGCCTTGTTTAAGTCGCATTAAATGTAATCATCTATTTTTTAATATATTTTATTTAAGCTTCGAAAGATTTGCCTATTGCTTTGAATATGTAAGTGTTCGATTTGTTATATATAAGGTAGTAGATGTGGTTTCATACATATAAGTAATATGCATTAGGCTATACGCTATATTAGCAGTATAAGAATTTTGGGGACATTCGCAGGCGAAGTCGCCATTTTGAATATACACCTATCTTTCTATCAGATTTTAATAATAGTAAAACGTAATTTAAACCCGTAAATTTTATTTCAATAAAACGAGCAACGACCAAATTTTAATATCATAAAAGCTTTAATAGAGAAATAAACAATTTTATTTATTTTTCCGTCGATTTCTTCACTTAACATTCGAACAATAACATTACTTGAATCTTACGATAATTATTTTAACGGCAAAATAAAGAACTTACCTGGTTAATGAGTAAGATATGCTTTCTTTTAATCTTCCTGTATGAGAATTTATTCATATTTATGTATTATAATCCATGTATTTTTAAATGGAAGGATTTTTCCAACACACGGCGACGACAGCGTGTCTTTAAAGCAAGTTGTAACGACACCGGAAGTGAAAAATTATCTCTTACTTATGTACGGAGGCCTATAAGTGTAAAAAAAAACACTAATTCAGAAACCTTAATAATCTCGATATTGGATTATATTCCTTCAAATTTTCCACTTTTAAAGGTTTTCGGAGGCGCTGAAAACATAATTATATTTATATTTATATATACGGCAAACGAAACTAGTAGTTTCCAAGATAAAAAATTTTACAAATGGTCACAAAGTGGGGGGTCACTTTTCTATAATGATGTGACGTCAAATGGGCACCCACTTTATGGCCACATTGCAATGAACAGATTGACGGTAGCAGTACGTTTTTGCATGACTTAAGGGAGATAACTTGTCCGGTTTTTTTTATTTTTGTGCCTTGACGCTATCGTAGACAAAATCTGATAGTTTTCATTTTTTCATTAACACGAATTACTATATGACACAGATGTTCAATGGTATTTTTCTTTTTTTAATATCTTAAAGAAATACCTGAATATTTTTTTTTATTATACTATAAATCTGCATTATCCGAATTCGTCTTTTTTTTTATATATCGAAAAAAAGGAAACCAGGAATTAAATATGATTATATAAACTGATCGACTATTAATTACTGGAACATTCTAAACAAAAATTAAGCTTCCACGTAAAAAACAAAAAACAAAAAAAAAACACGTGGTTATCGAAAAAAGAAGGATTTAAATTTTGGACTTTACCGGTAAATTACCAGATAAGTGATATTTTTTGTTGTTTTAAATTTGAGTATTTTATTTATTCATGTTTTATCTTCAGTTTGTGATATATAAAACGTTTCAAGCAAAATTAATTATTAAATTTCTCATAGACATTCCAAAATCGGGGGTGAATTTATAAAACAACGTTTGTCTAAAATATTATATTTAGTTTATCGGAAAGAGCATAAAATTTTACATTCACCCTGAAAAAAACGTAACAATTGAACGAATAGGAAAATTTTGATAGATTTTTAAAGTTTAAAAATTGAAAAATATTCATCTCATAAAAATCAATTGATTTCATTACGTAACAAAATGGCTCCCTAGAGCGCACGCACGCACGCACTTTGTAAACAATGTTTTTTAAACAATGAAAAATAATATTTCTATTATTTTTTAAACAACTTAAATAGTTTATTTTGGAAGCATATTCTATAAAGAAAATAAATAACCCACTTTAGAAAGAGAAATTACGAGTTTTCTATATTTTAATCGCAGTTTTCTGTTAGGGGTGTCAAAAATTCCCCCAAAATTCTGATACTGCTAACGCTATATCATAATATCTGCATAATTTGAAATCACCTATATGCGCGACGCGTAGCATGTGTTGGGAATACAAAAATATGGGAATTCCGGATGTGAAAAGTCTGCACATAGGCTGGTGAGACTTTACGAATTTTTACTTTTATGCACTTTTTATGAGTAACTAGCCTAGGTGCCCGGCGTTGCCAGGCGTTGCCCGGCGTTGCCCGTGTGTTTGGAGGTGGGTGTTGAGCCAAAAAAAAAGGTAGTAGGCATACGGGTTCGAACCCATACCGCGGAGAAGGCAAAGAACGTAAAATAAAAACCAAAGAAAAAAAAAACGTGATGTCTTTGACGTTGCGCTCATCGCTGAACCGGAAGTGGTGAACTTCTCAATTAAGGCTATTGCAATCGAACAGATGGTGAAAGAATTGATTGTTTTAGCCAATTTTTCGATATTTGTTGTCCGAAGGGTCGTGCTTAAAAACGATATCGATATCGTGAAAATCCATCACCTCTGTCGTATATTTTAAGCATACATACATACATACATACATACATGATGATTGCAACGTCTTGTCAGAGGAGTGCCACTCCCTCAGACACTTAAAGTCCATAGTCCCAAAATGACTTCCATCGCCACAGGACCATTTTTATAGACAAATGCCTGAGGGAGTATCTATACACAGATGATGTTACAGAGACTGAGCTTTGTACGACAGCTAAGTTTCTCTCTCAGTTCAAAATGTTGTGATCCAGCAACAAACAAGAGCAAGATAGCCAGCAACAAGTTAAACTGCAGGCCAACTTAATGCGGGTACTGGTCTCCCGCTTTATGGTCTTTTAAATCAGATATTTGCTACTCCTAGAAAGGTTGCCTTCACCACGGCTTAAGGGAGTCCTCTCCACCCCAAAATGCATGCATACATACATACATACATACATACATGATTGCAACGTCTTTTCAGACGAATTCCACCCCCTGAGACACTTAAAAGTCCATGAGCCCAAAAATGTCTTTCATCACCACAGGACCATTTTAATAGACAAATGCCTGAGGGAGTATCTATACACAGATGATTGTTGCGATATTTTTTCATTCATAATGGGGTATGATCCCACACAGTCGGGCGATTCCATTTTTAAACGATGCTGCTAGGAACTGACGAATCGAATATATTCACGTTCTGCTACCAACCAATCAGAAAACAGAATTGCTCCATAAATATTAAACCTTTTCTGTAGCAATTTCGCATGTTTTTTTCCGTCTCGATACGGTAAGAATATTTTGCTGTGTGGAACTGTCTACTGCAAACGAGTCACCTCTCAGGACTTGTGTGTAACAACGAACCATTGGAAACTGTTCTGTCTACTGCAAACAAGTCACCTCTCAAGACTTGTTTAGAACAACGAACGATCGGAAACTGTTCTGAAACTAAACATGGCTTACACTTCTAGAGTCCATGAGCCCAAAAATGCCTTTCATCGCCACAGGACCATTTTAATAGACAAATGCCTTATACACAGATAATGTTACAGTCTTCGCTTTGTACGACAGCTAAATCTCTCTCCCGGTTCAAAATGTTGAGACCCAGCAACAAGCAAGAGCAAGATAGCCAGCAACAAGTAAAACCGCAGACCAGCTTAATGCGGGTACTGGTCTCCCGTTTCATGTTTTTTTTTTTAAATCAGAGATTTGCTTCTCCTAGAAAGGTTGCCTTCACCACGGCTTACGGGAGCCCTCTCTACTCCGACACACATACACAAACACACACGTCATGCCATATGCTACTGGTACCATGTAACGCAGTACTACCTGCCTCATGGTCGGGCCACTGACAACTAAACTGGTTCCCCCACAAGACGTGATTGGTGAGGAAGGTGGCTAGTCTCCCTGAAGGATTAAAAACAAGACCTTCCAAAAGGCGAATTAACCCTTTTTCGGGGTCAACGGCCAACTAGCACATACATACACACATACATACATTTAAACAAACAGGTGAGATTTATATTATAGATAACAAGCATAACAACCAACTATAGTTTGAAACAATTGTTTATGTAAGTGTTGCCATAGTTATTTTGGAATGAACAATAACATGCCTATTCTTCCTAATATATATACATGTCCACACACACACACACACATACACACACACATATATATAGAGAGAAAGAGAGAGAGAGAAAGCGAGAAAGGTATACATATATACACATATATAGAGAGGCATGCACATATATATATATATATGTATATATATATATATATATATATATATATATATATATATATATATATATATATACACACGTGTGTGTTTCTGTGTTTGTGCATATGTGTGAGTGCAGACGAAAATTTCCTCTACAGTCATACGATCATGTCTGTAGACACCGCACGCATACGAATCTTGAAAAGTGCCCTTAATATTTTCTGGTAATTAAAGTTAAACTTTGGAGTCCATTTCACGTGCGGAAACGACTAGAGAGTGTGGGTTGGGAAAGAAATTACTCAGTCAAAGTGCGAGATGGCAGATAAAGAGGTGAAGGGGAAAGGGTGTCCGGAATGCTTTTTTTATTTTTTATTTTTTTGAAAAGTAGTAAAGCAAGGCATTGTGGTGGAAGAATATAATGTCAAGGTCAAGGTCTTCAGAGTTGGTGGGAGTTGAAGGGAATAAGGGGGTAAACGGAGAAATAAAAAAGAGGGGGAGGAGGGAAATGTTTTTCGGTGTTTTTTTTTTCAGCTTCAGGTTTTAAACAAAAGAAAAAAATATGCCGTGAAAAGTTTCAATGAAAACAAAGGATCGTTTGTTTTGGCTTTTTTTTTTTTAACGACAAACATTTTCGTGTTCTTTATTTTATTTGTGTGTGTTTGTGTGATTCGTACTTGGTACTTTTTTTGGAGGGGGGATAAAATGGTGCTTTTTTACTTCTTTGACTTTTGCAACTTTTATTTAGACTATACAATCTTCAAAGGTTTTCAGGTATATTGTTTACAAGGGAGTCCCAAGTAATCAAGGTCTGAAAGCCACACGAGGATAAGGATTAATGAGTGTACGCGAAAACAGTGTAGTAATCGTTGGTAGTGGAAATCTGGATATAATTTGATAATCGAGCTGCTCAACAGGAACTTGTTCACATTGAATTTAAAGGCGGCTATATTGTCGTCAGCTGGGAAGCAGGCCAGCCGAACAAAGTTCCACAAGCAATGAATTCTAGGAATAAGCGAATCTGCGTTTAGACCCATTCACAGACAGGGAGTGGTGAAAATTATTTCTTTTGGAGGATATGGGTAAAAAAGTTTTTTTTTTTCTATCGTTTGTAAAAAACACTCATTTGTTTATCCAAGAATATGTACATGTTCAAATAACAAACTAGTCTGACGTCACTCGAGGGTTTGTCATCGACAATCAGTGCAACAGCCCCGAGCATTTTGAAGCTAGGTTTCTTTTCTTCTGACAGACTCCTGAGGTTGTTTCTACGTAATTGTTGGAAGCCCAAGTTATTGCAATTGCAGAAAGGGTTTGTTTATTTCGTCTGATGCGCCCCTAGCAGAGCACGTCTCGGATTGCTCGGAAGTATTTTGTTGTTTTCCTCTTGCTACGAGGCCAATATAGTTTAACTATTCGGCAGTTATACTTCTGAGCGATACAAAATACATGTAACGCCATTTGGTAAAATTCAACTCTGGGGATTGTACAATAACACTAACAAGCGAAAAAAGTGTCAATAAATAAATACTATAAATAAATGTTACCATAGCCAACCAAAGTTATTCTCTACCTGGAACATGGAATGTGTCGGCAGCCATCATTGATGAATTAACCCTCGTAAAACATTAATAATTGAGATAAGAGAATTAAAAACTACTTTTAAACATAAAAAATGAGTCAAGTAGGCAAAAAACTTACTTTTATTTACTATAGTAACATTTATTTAGTGCATATTTGATTCATTTTTCCTAGTCGTTTGTGGGTTTAATACTCGCACTGCTTCTTGTTCTTTTGTGTTTTATGGGAAATATATTTGGTCTAGATTTAAAATTTTAAATCCCTTTAAAACTATCGTAACATCTATTTTAATCCATATTCATTTCATATTTGGCCAATTTCTTTACCGTGTGAAAATTATAATAATAATATAGGGTTATGGATAAAGTGTACCTTATTTAATTTCGGGCAACGTTTAGTCACTGTCATGGGTGTCCGGAACACTCGTCCCGGGAAAACTCGTACCCGGAAAACTCGTACCCGGAAAATCCCCCCCTTTTGCTAGGTAGGAAAACTGGTCCCTTATTGAATAAATATTGATTTAAAACACATTTTATTACAGTTCTTGAAGGAGATATATATTTTTAAAAGAGACTATGCACCCCCATAATATTTTAAAAAATTATTTTTTTACTCTTGCTTAAAAAAAAAAAAAATTGTTCACGGAGTCAAGATACGAAAAAGGAAACCAAATATTTCTTTAAGAAATACTCTAGTTTTAACACTTTTTGTGTCATTGAGAAATAAAAACGAGGAAAGAAAACACGTATTATCAAAGAAAGCAATTATTTTATTTAGAATAATTGATTCAGTTTAAATAATTATTGTGTTATTACAAAACAACAAAAAAGAAAACACGGTCTTATGCAATTTTGGTATCGCGCTGAAATAATAATGTTATTTCGAAAGCCATTCTTAACATGGCGAGGGGAGGGTATCGTTTAAAAGTCCTTTCGGGGGCACTTGTCCTGTACTTAAAAATATACAAATTCATTTTCTTTTGGAGGTGGGGAGGCTCGTTTTAAAATTATATTTACCTCAGCATTTTCTTTAATTTTCGGACATTTTTTTGTTAAAAATTATTCAAGTAATGTCGAGTCTGACATTACTTGTTATTTCTTTTTAACTAGATAAACTCTTTAAAATAAGTTAAAACACCAAAAACTTACAAACCTAGGAAGAAAACGAAAACTTAGAAAAATCAATTTAATTTTTTTAAAACAATAAACGTGTAAAAATATTTTTACAAATATTATGGGATGTGCATTATTACCTAAAAATATCAAAATTTGTTTTCTTTTGGAGGGGGAGGGCGCTCATTTTAGAACTATATCTACCTTGATATTTTCTTTCATTTTCTATCTTTGAGCAATTATCCTCCTAAGACGAGATTGTCTTATGTCGGACATTATTTGTTCATAAGTAACACTCGCCATTACTTTTTTTAAAACTAAATAAACTCTTTTAAATAAGTTGAAAGACCAAAAACTTTCCAAGCTAAGTAGACAACGAAAACGAAATTAATTTTTTTTTAAAACAACAGTAATCAAGTAAAAATATTTTTAAAAATATTATGGGATGTGTATTCTCTTTTAAAGACTATATCTTCTTCAAGAACGGTTATAAAATGTGTTTCAGATCGATAGTTATTCAATAAGGGACCAGTTTTCCTACCTAACAACAGGGGACGAGTTTTCCGGGGTAAAGTTTTCCGGGTACGAGTTTTTCGGAAACGAGTTTTCCGGGGACGAGTTTTCCTAAATTCCTTTCATGATATACGTACATTATATATATATATACATTTATATATATATATATATATATATATATATACATATATATACATACATACATATATTTATATATATGTATATATATACATATATATATATATATATATATATATATATATATATATATATATATATAATTTCAAGTAATATATCTACAAGCCTTCTCAAACATGCGCCAGTTTATGAAAAATTCAAACAATAGGGCAAGTTTTATAGCAAACATTAACTCAACCCAACTCATTCACATACCACACACACATACACACGCACACGCATATATATATATATATATATATATATATATATATATATATATATATATATATATATATATATGGAAAGAGAAGGAGAGAGAGATGAAGAATATTTGTATTTATATATGCATACATTTTAGGATTTTTATATTTACATATGTGTGTTTTCTTTCTTTTTACACCGAAGTGTTATTAGTTTGCCGATGACCTCGCAATGACTTTACTCTGACCGAATTTTAAAAAAAGGGTCCCTTAAATTCCCAGCCCCCGGGTTTGCAAGTGACTGCGTCTCCATTTCTCCAAACCAGTATTTAAACTTCCCCCCCCTGACCCCTTATTTAATAGCAACAAGTATCAGTTATCAGTATTAGGTCCCTGACAAAAGCAACAGGAACACCATTAAAAAGTTTTGGCTTATATTAGGATAACTATATGTGTGTATGCTAGTATGTCTGTACATATCTTTATAAAAAAATGCGTAGGATAAGGGATTGGCTTAAATGTCACATTGTTGTCAAATGCCTTGAATTATAAAGTATCTCCCTTTAAGCAAGAGGTAGACTGGAAGCAAGCATAAAGTTAAAAAAAACATACAACAATCTAACAAATAAATATTTTTATACCCAAGTCTAAATAATGATCAATAAAATTTGTATATGTGTAATTCTTAAGGTATAAACCCGTTAAAACGTTATGATATGTCTACAAGTCACAAAACATTTTTTTAATCGGAACACAATTAAAATAACATATTTAACCATAAACAATACAAATCCTATGAAAAAGTTATAAATAAATTATATATATACCCATAATTCCATTTATAAAATATCAACAAATCATAAGATATTTAAAAACTTAAGAAATAACAAAATATAAAAATAAAACAGTATCAGGTAGTATTTAAGAACTATCGAAAAAATGTGTTAAAATTATAAATAGTATATTTTTCTTTATAAATTAATCATAGTCTCTTTCACTTTTTAAATAATCAAAATTATATTTATTATATTTAATTATTTACAGTGTATTTCTTGTTTTAAATTAGTAGTAGTATATTTCTGTCATTAAATTATTAGGAGTATATTTCTCTTTTTTAATTATTAACAATGTAGTTCTCTATTTAAATAATCAATAGCTTATTCTTTTTTTATTATAAATATTATATTTTCCTTATTAAATTATCAATAGTACGATCCCCTTTAAATTTATCAATAGTGTATTTCACTTTTTAAATTATCAATGACATATTTCCCATTTTAAATTATTAATAGTATATCTATTTTTTTAATTTCAATAGTGTATGCCTTTTTTTTAAAATAGTATATTTCTGTTTTTTAAATTATGAATAATGTTTTTCACGTTTTGAATTATTAATCGTAATTTTTTCTTTATAAATTATCAATAGCGTATTTCTTTTTTTTTGAAATCATTAATAGTACATATTTCTTTTTACAAGTTTAATTGTATATTTCCCCTTTTTAAATAATTAATAATGTAATTATCGTTTTAAATAATTAATAGTATATAGTTCATTTTTTTAATTAACAATAGTGCATTCTTTTTTTAAATTATTAATAGTGTATTTCTCTTTTTAAATTGTTAGTACATTTATTAATTTCAAATATCATTAGTATATTTATCTTTTTTTAATGATTAATAGTGTATTTATATTTTGTTATATTCAATAGTTTGTTCCTCTTTTTTAATTAGCAAGAGTATATTTATCTTTTTCAATAATTAAGAATATATTTCCGTGTTTTTCTTATATTTAGTGTATTTCCCTATTCAAATTATCAAAAAAAAATTTTTTATATTAATAGTGCATTTATCCTTTTAAAGTATTAATACTGTTTTTTCACTTTTAAAATATCAATAGTATATTTCCTTTGTAAAATTATTTTATTAATTGTCTGTATCTCTTTTTAATAGTATATTTCTCTTTTGAAATTATTAATAGTGTATTTTTTCTTTTAAACTAATCAATAGTGTATTTCTTTTTTTAATCATTAATAGTATATCACTCTTTTTAAATTATTAATAAGTTATTTCTTTTTTTTTAATTAATAATATGGTATATTTATTGAGATTGTCGGACTGACTTCCCCATCTTGGTTGTTATAGTCACAACGTTTCAGCCGTTTTGCCCTCCGGCCTTCATCAGGTGTTTTGTATCGAACTGAGGAACCAAATAAATAAATAAATAAATAAATCCACAGAGAGATCCACTGGAAAGTGAGAAAACTTAAAGAAACAGCTCACATGCTCGGACATAACGACCTACTGAGCAAACCAAGCGTAGAGCTGAATGCAATTTGGACACCTCTGATAGAGAGAGAAAACCTTGAATAACAACATAGGTTTAACATTAACAAAAAACAGCTAAGAAGTGTCCTAGTGACATATGGCCGAGTGGTCCTAGACGTTGTATCAGTTTACAGTTTACCCAAAGATGCTGAGTTCAATCCTGAACGAAGGCAGTGAAAAGTAACATTCAAAACAGAGAATCAGCAACTATGCCCCAGAGCCTAGCTGGAGTCCGAACACGATACCCCGTAATAAAGGGCTGGGTTCGAGACTAACAAACCGTACCCCAGTTCGATACAAATACTAACAAACGATTCCCCAGTTCGATGCAAGACACCTGATGAAGGTTGGAGAGCGAAACGACCGAAACGTTGTGACTATAACAACCAAGACAATCTCAATAAATGAAAAAACCTCATCTCAAGAGTACAGACTAATAATATGGTATTTCTTATTTGAGATTATCACCAATGTATTCCTCTTTTTAATTATAAATAGTGTATTTCTTTTTAAAAAATTTTAATAGTATATTCACCCTTTTAAACATTTTTAATAGTATATTCACCCTTTAAAAAATTTTTAATACTATATTTCTCTTTTTAAAATATCAATAGCATATTTCTTATTTTAAATTATAAATGTTGTATTTCTCTTTTTAAATTATCAATAGGGTATTCTCATTTTTGATCATTAATAGTGTATTTCTCTTTTAAAATTGCCAATAGTATATTTTTATTTTTAAATACCAATAGTTTATATCTTTTATAAAATTATGGATAGCGTATTTCTTCTTTTAAATTATTGGTAGTGAACTTCTCTTTTTTAATTTCTAATAGTTTATTTCTTTTTTTATTTTCATGGTCTGTTCTCCTTTTACAATTCTTAATAATATATTTCTTATTAAATTTTTAATAGTACATTTATTATTTTAAAATATCAATAGTATATTTCTGCTTTTAAATTACTAAAATAATACAGCTCTTTTTAATTTAATCATTGTGTACTTCTTTTTTTAAAACTAATTATAGTGTACTTTTCATTTTTAAATTATCAATAGTATATTATTCTTTATCTGTCTGTTTCTTTGTGTAGTCGTCATTTTTTTGTTGTTGTTGAAACCACTGAGTCTATTTGGTTGAAATCTTGTATGAACGTCTAGGATAAGGTGTGTAGAAATATTATAATATCCGATTGATGTATAGATTGGGATTAATAGGGATGAAATGTAATTAATTTTAAAAATGAGCACAAATTGAACCCTATTTAAAAATTACATTGGCATAAAGCACTAATTCGAGGCCAGTGGGTTATAATGTCTACTTATTTTTAACTGACTAAAATCGTTAGTATTGATACGGGATTATATTAAAAATAAAACAACTTATTAAGTATTAGTGCACATTTCTTAAACAATATAATGGTTTTCGTAAATTGATTTGTCACTTGTGCAACCGCTTAAAACAGAGTTATATCACAAAAACCTGACGATGCTCTGTTGCACAATTCTCATTAGGCATATTACATTTTTTAGTTTACTGTCTATCTCCCCCCCAAAGTTTTGCCCTATAATGTAATTGGAAATAGCTTAAATGTTTCAAATTTATTTGAAAAGACGTCTTATACATGTATTTGGTGCATACTTGATGGTTGATAGTTAAACGAATAGAAAAAAGAAAGAGAGCGGCTACAAAAACAATAACGTTTCATATTTCTTATCCATACGTCCCTAACGACTTTTTACACGGGCTCGCTAAAAGAATCGGTCAAATTAGCAGAAAGTGTTTTAATTTTTCTACATCGTGATTAGCCCCTATTAAAAATAAGTCTAGCCCCAACCATATCTCTGTAAAATTACAGCGCAAAGATTTTGTAAAATAAAAAAAATATATTTATTTGTTTAAAATTAATATTTCGACGTGATAAGTGTTCCTTAGAAAAGAAAAACCTTTTGTGCCATAATGTTATTAGAATTAACACAATGTAATATGAGGCTCAAGATATAGAAGACGCAGAAGGTCGCCAAGATAATATGCGTTTGAAACGTAGAATAAAGCAAAACTTTACCTTACAAGTTAGAATTTTACGATAAAAATCTACTCACTTCTATGTGGATGCAAGAATTTAGTTCTTATTTCGATATAATTGCACACTATTCAATAAATACGGTAAATGACATTTCATAAAATATGTGTATTGCATTTAATTTAAAATCTTTTACAATAACCAAGTTTTAGAAGTCTATATTCGGAAATTCAGTAGGTTTCATTTATGTTCTGTTGACGTTGCAGATATTTAACAGATCCAATGCGTTCTCTTGAACTATGTCGATGGAAATCCGCTCGTTGAATCAAGTAAGTTTACCTTAGTTGCTGGAATGTCTCATCATTACTATACTAACACGGTTGAGCAAGTTCCATGTGGCGGGACTAGTGCCCCCCCTCGTCTAAATGCGTTTGGTCGTCTGCTGCTGATATATTTTCTTAGGTTTCCCGCCGATTCCGTCTCTAGAAAAAATGTAAACGTGTCTAACGATTCGCGTATTTTATTAGCGCAAGGTGAAACTCCGTTGTCAAAGTGTCATATAACATGCCCCATGGGAAACCAGCGATGCCTAATGCTTGTAGGACGATATACTAGAGAGTGCTGTGTCAGTGGCATCTAATGGCGCTCTTTCTCCATGGTAGAACGGTGCCAATACACGTTGTCCGACTGCCCACAACGACACGTGTGTGCGTAATACAATATCGAATCTGTGCGCCGGGTTACGATGATTTGCTCCTACAATTAAACAAATATGGAAATTAGTAAAGCCAGATTTGCTATATGTATATGTATTGTATACTATTGTAGTTGTATTAGTAGTAGTGACGGTAAAAATTATCGCATTTATTTTTTGAATTATAGTTCGTTTCAAAATCAATCGCTTATCATTCCTCACAGATTACCTGTCTTTCTTGAATCTCTTATGAATATATCAGGCCGATGGTCGATCCATGCAGGATGCCCAAAAACAAGTTTGAAGCATTCCATACGTTTCTGCGACAATTTTCCAAGTTTCAAACAACATTTTATTGCATATCGTTCTTTTAAAGTGCCCTGGCGTTCGGATTACATTTTAGTAATTCACCAGCTGTGACAATCAGGCTTTAGTGGGTGTATTCCAATTCCTACTGTAGCTGTTCTATTGAACCTGAAGTTATAAAAAATCGGTCGCGCATTGAAAAAAAAAATTATAGCGATAACATAATAAATGTTCAATAATATTACCTGCCTGTATAAAAATGTCTACAAACTTGTTGAAGGCACCTTATATATATATATATATATATATATATATATATATATATATATATATATATATATATATGATGAAAATGATGGAAATAGTATTTCGACAAAATAGAGAAAATAAAAAGGAACAAACCGTATTATGTGTTCATCAACGTTTCGTCTTTATTTCATTCATCCAGAGGAAATCTCGAAATAAAGACTAAACGTTGATGAACACATAATACGGTTTGTTCCTTTTTATTTTCTTTCTCTCTCTCTCTCTCTCTCTCTCTCTCTCTCTCTCTCTATATATATATATATATATATATATATATATATATATATATATATATATATATATATATATATACTTCATGATAATTGACCACACAATGATCATGGAATCCAAACCAATATTTTTAAAGCTTGCTCTATAAAAAGTAGAGCTTTTGTAAATGAATTAATAATGTTCTACGCAGTTTAGCAACGTATTGACGTTGTCTAGTCTCTTCTGGACCATATACCTGTATATTGGCGATGAGAATTCTCAACGTCTAAACTTTAGTTGATTTGTTGTAAACATTGATCTTTGTTATAAAGGATAATTTTGTGTCGGCCTCATACATATGAAAATATGTATGTCTTATTAAATATCATATTATATAATAGAATTATTAAATATATATATAAGATCATTTTCAGAATTTTTAACGTGAAAAATCGTGAAAAAAATTGACACGTAACACGCGGGCGCAGACGACATTGAACTCACTACACGAATATGTAGTGTAAATCAAATCTAGTCCGTAGCTGAATATTTGATGCTTAACGAGGAATATCAAGGTTATTTTTTTATCGTGACACCATCACTATATCGGTTGCCTACCACGCCTTAAAAGAATCCCATCTACCCTCGAGAGAAGGATAGACCGACCCAGTTTCCCAACCTGGTATTTTACCTCGTGGTACATACAGCGCCGAGCCTTCCCAAAATGTTACACAAATGGTACTGTCCAGGCTTAACGTTACTTAACTTTGGTGATCTGTCGAGAAACGGTGTATCAACGTAATTGTGTCGTATAAATGAGATTTAGTAGTAATAGTTTACAGAATTGGTAAATATACAGAAGACTAACAATATTATTTCATATAGTGATATTAAGCTAAGTTTATCTACTATGTAGCATATATGTGCTATTTGCCGTTTAGCTCTGAAACACCAAAACTATTATAGCATATCGTCTGATATCATTTATGTTAGGGAAGTTCATATAGTCATTGAGATAGGACGTTCATAAATCGACCAACGTTTCTTTTGTGCAATTCAATCAGTTAATCCGATAACTTTAGATAGATAGATAGAGAGAGAATTGCGAGAGAGTTGCGAGAGAGTTGCGAGAGAGGGGAAGCCAAAGAATAGTGAAAAGGAGAAGAGAGAGAAAGGGCAATGGTGTGTGCGTGTGTGGGGGGTGAATGAGAGAGAGAGGGGGGGGTGAATGAGAGAGAGAGAGAGAGGAGGGTAGAAAAGGAAAATAGGAAAGTATACCAAACACAAGAGTGAAACGAGATGAATTAAGGAATAGAACGGGAAGAGAAAGAGAGAGAGAGAGAGAGAGAGAGAGAGGAGAAATATATAAAAGATGATGGAGAGAGACGTGAGGGGAGAAAAAGAGAGAAATAGCGGGGAATCAGCGAGGACGTGTTAAGTGTAGTTGAAGAGAGAAGGGATGGAATAAATAGAGAGAGGTGGTGTGATAGAGAGAGGGAGAAGTGGTATGTAAATGAAGAGAGATTGAGAAATACAGGGTAAAACAGAACGGTAAGGGACAGAAAACACCCGGAGTGATGGCTTTAGATACGTAGAGATAGAGATAGAAGGCTGTGCGAGGAGGGAATCGAAAAAGTGGTGGAAGAGAAAAAAACGGGAGGAAGAG
Organism: Euprymna scolopes; assembly: GCF_053919585.1. Classification (NCBI taxonomy): domain Eukaryota; kingdom Metazoa; phylum Mollusca; class Cephalopoda; order Sepiida; family Sepiolidae; genus Euprymna; species Euprymna scolopes. Next base: position 69,456,289 of record NC_136497.1, read on the forward strand.
AGAAACAATGTGAGGAGGAGAGAAAGTGGAAGTTAGGACAACAAAATATTGTTCCCCGTTTTTTGTCTCCATTAAAGTTTAATAAACATAAGATTGAAACTAGATGAGTTAGAGAAGAGAGAGAGAGAGAGAGAGAGAGAGAGAGAGAAGAAAAAGAGATAGAATATGATGTAGAGAGAACAGAGAGGGAAAGAGAAGAAAGAGCGGGTGGTCGAAGGGGATAGAAGTATAGCTAGGTGAAGAGAGAAGAAAGAGAAGAAATATAGAGAATGGGAAAATGTGATAGAGAGAGAGGGAAGAGAGAAGAGAGGGGGGAGACCGGGTAAAAGAAAGAGTTAGGGAAAGCATTCTGAAAGAGAACAAAAAATACGATGGAGAAAATGGAGAGAGAGAGAGAGAGAGAGAGTGGGGGGGGAGAAGTAGAGAGAGAAAAGTAAAATTAACTGAATGAGAAAGAGAGTTAGAGGGAGAGGGATTGGAAGATAAACATCTATTCTTTTCAGCAAATTATTGGAATTATTTTTAGGGCGGTTGTTTGCCACCGAAACAAAAATTCGCTTAATTACGATACTTATCACATACATACATTTTCCCTTTTCATACGATCTATTTCTTAAGGTTTGCAAACATTTAAAAAATTCGTTTGTCTGTTTCTATTTTATTATCGGAAGTAAACAACGTCACATGTTTTTACCCTTCAAAACAGCACCGTGAGAAAAAAATGTCCCAGGACTAATGGAAAAGGAAAAAAACAAACAAAAAATAAAAAAAAACAACGGGGAAACATATTTTATTTTCCTGGCTCCAATAAACGATACAAAAAAGCAAAGCCAGAAATATTCACAGGTTACGGTCGACTAAGTCGGTGAGACATTTTAGTTTTTATATTGATATTTTATTCAAAGTTCTATCATTAAAAACTGACATGCAAACCAAACAAAATCTTTGAGAAGACATTGCATCTATGTTTCGATCTGTAATTATGACTAGGAAAGACCGAAGTGACCAATGGAAACCGCTAAGTTAAATACAAAAACCACAAGTTAAATCGAAGACATGTACACATCAATGCCGTTGAAAGAATTATGAACCTTTTCACACACTCTTTGTAAGCATATCTACGATGGTTCGTCATAGGTTGACTCTCTTTAAAAGAACTCTTCACTGATTTAAATACAGAAATCAAAATGGGGCGTATTCTCCTTTCGCATACTGAATGGTGTTCAGTGCAGATAAGTAAAAACGTAATTTATGAAATGATCAGATTTTCTCTTAAGTTCAATCTTTAGGTTATTACAAAAGCCATGGTTGTGATACTAATATTACGTAATTAATATTAATATTTTCTATTAACAATGTTGTTACGGAATAATAATAATAATAATAATAATAATAATAATAATAATAATAATGATGATATTAATAATGATAATAATAATGATGATAATAATAGTGATAAAAATAATCGTAATAATAATAATGAAAACGACTGAAATATTAAGGAAAACCCTTGAATGCGGAGAATAATATAAGAAGACAATATAACGAATAAGCGTTACAGGGAATGAAGAACACCGAAGCTGCATATCTACAAGTTCTACACCCCCATCATGCATCCCCCCCCATTGTTTCATCACCGTCCCCCCCAATAAAAAGTGATACCAAAGGGTCGAGAAGGGTCAAGAAGGACTGAAAGACCGAGGAGCGAGCGCTAACCAGACCTCGGCTGGGCAAGCGCAAAGAGAACTGGGACCTTGGAGAGGCTGAGTGCCACTCCAATTCCAGTATAAACCAATGGCCACTACCAGCGAGAAATCAATGGTAAGCGGCTGTTGCGATGATGCAAATTCATTTGCAAATGCTATCGAAGGAGGTGGAGAGAGCTGGACGTCTGGGGAGACTTGTTGTCACTCAGCTTCCAGAGAACACCACAGGTTCCCAATCAGATCGTTTGTTGACTTGTGTGAAAGCTCCATGTGAGCCATAAATAATAATAATAATAATAATAATAATAATAATAATAATAATAATAATGATAAATGTAGAAGAATGTGTAGAAAACACAAAACAGACTTGGAAAAAATGATAAGCTCAGTCAGAGACACCGTCAATAGAGCAGAACATGAAATGATGAAACCAGAAACAAAAAGACAAAGAAAAGGAAAGTGGAAAAAGAAAGCAACACGTGTACATGTATAAGGAAAGGACACATGAACAGAGAAACAGAATCTCTACTAACAGGTGAACAGAACAACGAGATTAGAACAAACTACATTATAGCTAAAATAGATAAAGCGCAAGAAAACAGTAAATGTCGACTATGTGGACAAGATAGACGAAACAATGAACCACATAATCTACGAATTATCCCAAAAGGAATATAAGGACAGGCACGAGCGAACGGAGAAGGCAGTGTAGTGGAAGTCCTGCAGACGGCTGCACTTCGAGCATGCAGACAAATGTTTCAAACATAAATCGGAGATTGTACTAGGAAAGTAAACACACAAAGTTTTTTGGAATATGGAGATACATACAGATAAACTCATCCAAGGCAGAAGATCGGGCGTCATAATCATTAACAAGAAAGAAAAATTGTTAAATTGTAGATTTTATCGTTCTATCAGACCAGAAGGTGAAGAGTCAAGAGACAAAAAAAAAAAGACGAAACAAATATGTGCAACTCGCCAGAAAACTAAAAGGAATATGGAACCTGAAGAAAATCAATATAATACCAATTATTGTAGAGGCATTAAAAACCTAGTAGACTAGCGTATGAGTAATCGGAATAAAGGGTGAAGACTTAGACTTTGCAATGAAATATACAGCTGGATACAGTTAAAATATTAAGGAAAACCCTCGAATGCGGAACTTAATCCACAAGAATAACAATCGGCAACCGTCATATAGAAAATACAACAAAAGTGAAACAAAAAGAAAACCAAGAAAACGGAAACTGCAAATTGTAGGTTGACTACTCCCTCCTATCTCCCTTATTTCATCCTTTCCCTTCTCCTTATCTTCAGCTCCTGCTTTTCCCTTAAAAAATTGTAATACCAGCCGATGTCGGCACAACACAAAATAGTTGAGGGGGGTCAATGGAGGATAGTAATACCAAAGAGTAGAAGCACTTACCAGACCCCCACTACATAAGTGCAAAAATGTATTGGGACTTTGATGAAACTTATTGTCACCCACATTCCTGTGTTGAATGGCATGGTAATTGTCAGCGCGAAATCAATGGCAAAAACTACAGCGATTTGCAATGGTTATCGAACGAGGTGAAGATTACTGGAATTCTGGAGATACTTTTTGTCTTCAAGTCGCTGGGGAACACCACCAGTTGTTATCAGTGAGCAATATCTGATGATGTCCGATGTGAGAACTCTATAGTTCTCACACAGGTCAACATCAGATCGTGTATGCAGCACAGTTTGGCCATCCCTGCTATATAGCTATAATCCCGAAAATAATGCACGGCACGTTCAAAACAAACTTATAAAAGATATAAATTTGTTTGCTATTGGACAACGTCTTGATGTGAAGAATGATTGTTCTAAGTTTGATGGAAAGATTTTTATCCGCAATATCAAACAAGGCTGGCAGTTTCCTTGTCCTCAGCGGAGAGTTGCTGCCGTTCGTATATTTCTGGCCAGAGTTCTGTTATATATCATCTTATATTACTCTAAGATAAAATCCATCATCAAACGCTCGTCAACACCTCACATGGCAGGCGTGTAATGCGTCAGCTGCAAAGTGGTCGTTGTCACGGCGGACATTATTTCTCAGATTATATTAGCTATGGAAAACAGAGTTAAATACCGGAAAATCATGCGCGTAAAAAATCAGTCACAAGTAAATTTGCTCCCAGTAAATACTGATTATTTTATGATTATAGTGCATCATTCTATATGTACTTTCCGCATATGCAAAATACAAGCCGAATCACTGATGTATAGCCAACGAAAATAAAACGGATAGCTCACGTTTTTTCTTATGTTATATTTATATCGATTATTATTTAGTCGAGATTTACATATCACGCTTTTTCGTAAATTGCACCTGTCAGAGCGTACACCCATTTCGTAAATTGCACCTGTCAGAGCGTACACCCATTTCGTATATTGCACCTGTCAGAGCGTACACCCATTTCGTAAATTGCCCCTGTCAGAGCGTACACCCATTTCGTAAATTGCCCCTGTCAGAGCGTACACCCATTTCGTAAATTGCCCCTGTCAGAGCGTACACCCATTTCGTAAATTGCCCCTGTCAGAGCGTACACCCATTTCGTAAATTGCCTCTGTCAGAGCGTACACCCATTTCGTAAATTGCCCCTGTCAGAGCGTACACCCATTTCGTAAATTGCTCCTGTCAGAGTGTACACCCATTTGACGCAAGCTAATAATCATCCTCTTATATGAATCCGAAAATTCTACTGTTGGCATAGTTTTTCAGTAGTTTTCTATTCAGAATTCTTTCTAGAAATTCATCGAGGATTAAGGGAGGGACTACATAAGACATTCCAATATCCTAAGTGAAAATGATTTTTGTGAAACGAACTGGATTTGAACGCCAGCCCGATTCATGAACCACTAGACCACGTAAACTCTTTATATAAGAAGCAAAAACAACGCTAAGCGTTACATGTATGGATTGTGATCTTGAAAACAGCATTTGCTTACATTTGTAAGAAACATCGTTCATGAAATTTGAAAACAAATGGTAGCGAGATTTTCGAGGCTGACGAAAGTAAAGGCACGGTCCACTTTCGTCTCTACAGGTATTTTCCCATTGCAATGAAAAACTTATTTCTATTTACACACGTACACACACACATGAGATTTGTTTCTATAATTTTATAATCTAAATATTAAAAGTGAATGTACGTATACCTGGCTCGTTTTAATAATCAATTATACAAATTGAATTTTATGAGCAAAGAAGATAGGTATTGTTCTTATCATAACTGCTACTAATAAAAAAAGGTAAGAATAATCATGTCTGTCTATATTAAACTGAATAAGGAAAGCAATAATATTTGACTAGCTGGACCTGTGGAAATTCCACAGGGGACTCATTCATATGTAATATATTGATGTTGGCATTCTGTAGATGTTCAGTGTAAATGGAGACGCTCTGATATTATTGTAGTTTTTTGTTAAAACTGCAAAAGTATCTAAGCAAGCACGAACACCCGGTCGTAAAGTACGCTTAAATATGATATTTTAATTCTTGCAGATTTCGAATATATTATTATAGAGTTAATGTTTTATCACTCTTTATATATTATAAAGTTGCGATTAAAAAAAAATGTCTATATGACTTAGGTGCATTAGCTTGAATCGAAACCGAAATAAAACGTATGAAAAAAATATATGTATATTTAACTTGAGCTCCTTCACGCATAATCGAAATCGAAACCGAAACTTATGAAGAATGCTTAGTAAATTTATTCATGGCAAGAAATAGAAGAACGTGACAATTAAACGACCCGTAAGCGTGACACACAGAAGAACGCACACGTTATCGTATTTATATACGGATAATCCAACACAAGAAAATAAATTCCGTCATTTTAAACACAAAAATATTCATATTTAGTAGTGTTGGGTCGATTAATCGGAATCGGGAATCCAAAAAGTCGGAAGATTTGGGGGTATCGGAATCGGAAAAATTGATGCCTATTTTCCGATGCCAACACGATTCGTTTAATTGTCTTTTTTTATTTGATTTTGCTTAAGTCAAAATCTTCCATTATTGCTTATAATGATGAAAAAAGAAAATATATATTTATTGATTTTATAATATCAATAACGCTAAAATCGATAGATCTTACTCCACAAGTGTATTTAACGTTTAGGAAAATATCTGCATATTTAACATGTTTTTTTTTTTTGTTTTTTTGTTTTTTTACGAAATCGTGGGAAATAACAACGTTATAGTTAAATAATTAGAGATTTGTAAAGAATCGGAATCGGTAATTATATCGGAATCTAGAATTTAGCACAGCATCGGTAATTGTATCGGAATCGAAACAAATATTGTAATCGTCTCATCACTAATATTTATTAGCAATAGAACAACTACTAGATGTAGTAAAATATTAATGTTATTATTAGTAGTAATATTTATAATAGCCGTGGTTATAATTTCAATCTTAGTATAACTAGTATAATTTATATAATAAAAGGGACCGTCCACGTGTATTAAGAAGGGGTATATAGTTTTATTATAAATTAGTGCTGTCTACTTTTAATTATTATTTAATTTTGCCAAATGTCGAAACGATAAAGAACAGTTATGATAAAATAACAGTACGAGGCATGTTATTAAACTTCAGGGCTTTTGTGTATTAATATTCACACCAAACCCACTTTTTTATTTAGTTAAAAAGAAAGCACAACTTTGTTATATACGGACGTGGAATTGCATTCATCTGCAGAAGATCTAGTTTCTTTGCATTTTAATTAATTCCCTATTAGGTTTTTTTCGGTTTTCTTATAGGATGATCATCTTTAGCTTACTATTACGTGTAATTATATTCATGCAGATATTCTATATGAGTTATACTTGCGTATTATTTGTGTAAAAAGCTTATAGTAAACACATACCTTTGTCTCTCTCTATATATATTTGTATGCGTATTTATATGTTTAAAAACTTTTGCCTACTAAACTTGTCTGTCAGTTTTTGGTCTACATATATGACACTTGATATATAGCGTAATCGAACCCATGCGAAACTTTTATTTAGTTTTTAAGTGGGAAAATCGTTGCCAAATTGTGAAAATTCATAAATTGAAATTTGCCAGATGATGGTCGAACGACAGCATTACGATTATGCATGCGTAACGATATAGCTATTGGTTCATGTTTTAATTTTTAGCATTGCAGAAAACATGTCTTCATAGCTTAGGCATTAATGTTGAAGGGAAAAATAAATCGTAAGCTAGACGCTTTTGTTTCGATTCTCGGTGGTGGCGCACGAGTTTTTTTTTTTATTTTTTTTTTTACTTTTTAAATCATTACTATATATTAGGTCCAATATAATCTATATATTAATAGGATATTTTGAGTGTTATTTATTTCGTGTGTCACGCTTACATCCGTATGACTGTTGTTTAATTGTTTGGGATTTCCATTTCTTGTAATAAAAAATTTTACCAAGAATTCTTCATAAGTTTAAATTTCGATTTCAATTATAGCTGGAATTTTGGTTTTGGTTTTGGTATCAATGCAAGCTGATGCACTCAACTTATATGGATATATATACACACACACACACACACACACACATATATATATATATATATTTTATTTTTTAAATCAAAACTTTATAATAAATGAAAATCGATAGAACATTAACTCTATAATAATATATACGAAATATGCAAGAATTAAAATATCATGTTAAAGCGTACTTTTCGACAGGGTTACTTACGCCAGGCGTCCCTTCTAGGTTTGATAAATACTTTTGGCGTTTTCACAAAAGAGCTACAATAATATCAGAGCGTCTTCATTTACGCTTAACGTCTACAGAATACCAACATTTTTTTTTATTACATGGAAGTCACCACTTATCAAGGCCCGGAAGCCACTCAGGGATAAGGGTTATTGCGTGTGCAGTATCGTAGAACTCGTTAGTATTGGAGATTTGATAAAGTGTCTTACTTAAATGGGCGGTTCATCAGGAATTTCTTTATGTTGGACTTGAAGACAACCAAGTTGTAGACAGGTGGGAAACAAGCAGACGGAAGAGAGTTCCACTGGCGTGCACTTCTAAGAAAGAAGCTTTGTTCATGGAATCTATGTTTTGGTTTTGGCACAGCTAATATGTGGGGAAATTTTTGACATCCATATATTACATATGAATGAGTCCTCTGTGGGATTTCTACAGGTCTCGCTAATATAATAATAAATACAAAATCTGCATTACTCAAAATATCGTATTTAAGCGTATTTTACGACCTGGCAATGCCGGGCGGCCTGCTGATATATATATATATATATATATATATATATATATATATATATATATATATATATATATATATATATATTATATATATATATATATATATATAATTGTTTATATATAACGGTATGTGTTCGTACAAATTGAAAGACATTCATTTATAAGAGAAAGATAGCAAGTAACCCGAGAACCAATGGAAAATACCAAAAATATGTTTAAAAGTAAAAAAAAAATGAAATAAAAGATAGAACGGAAGAACCCCTAGCCCAACACCGACTTAGTAAAGAATAAATCTAGGCTGAAGGTGCCGGTATAGGTAGGGGCTTCTCGAAAAAAAATAGGGTTTTAAAAGGGGCCTTGGTGTGTGTTCGAGGAATGTTGATTATTTTAAAAACACGACGTGTTGCTGTCGTTAAGGGGTCAGGAACAATTATTTTAAAACCTGCTGCCGTTTTTTTTTTCTGTCGTTTTCTATTATTCTAATTTTTTTTCATTCTATGCCCTCCGTCTGCTCCACTACACTCTGCCATTTTGTCCTCCCCTTTGACACACAGACACACTTATATATATATATATATATATATATATATATATATATATATATATATATATATATATATATATATAAACTTCAATGTGTATACACTTCAATTTACTGCTGATTATTCTCTGCCCTTCCTCTGTTGTTTGAACCCCCTTTGCCTCAAAAAGGCGGATTTGACTACCTCGACGGTTTCGTTCAAGTTAATCTCATGTTTTTGTTGATGTTCCTGTTTAATGATCTCCCCATGAGGGAAAAGTTTGACACAAGGTCGTTTTTTTTTGAGTGAGAAAATTCAGCTCTCAAAAAGGGACATCCTGGATAGAAACAAAAATAAAAAAAATTTTCTCACTCATAAGAATTTCCCCTCCCCTTAATGAGGACAGAAAAAATGAGGTTTTGCATCAGAACATATACTACACTGTGATCTTTACATACAGTTATTATAGTGATGGCACGATTCTAACATTTTTCCCGGTTTTGATGATTACTGATTCAGATTTTTTTTTTAAATATTTAAATATTAAACTCTAGGGCTTTTTTTTCATTGCCTGAAAAAAAAATCAAGTTCTGGTATAGATGTTGTATTGCATGGTTTTACTTTCGCTTGTTTTCAGTCACATGCCTCTATTCAGAATTCGTAGCAGTGGGTCGCAATCAGTTGTTTGTTTTCGTACCAAAACACTCATTAACTATGCTTTCTTTTTCCGACGTTAAACCAATTTCAGTCTAATATAAATTATTGCAAAGTAAAACTAATTACATTGAGTTCATTACTAAATGTAGGAAGCTATTTTTGCATAGTATTCTTAGAAAAATTTCTTGCAGAGAACGTTTTATGGACTTCATGTCTGGCCTGCCTAGTAAAACAAGTTTAGTTATTCACATGCGGAAATTACTTGCAGACCGAACAAATGCTCCACAACCGCTGACAAAATTAAACAAATCAAGAACTCCCACTAAAACCTATCTATTAATAATTACCCTATTTCCGACATATCCAGCCGCAAGAGTTAATATGGATACCGCAACTTCTCTACCACTTGATTTTTTTCAAACTATTATTCCTTAACGGCAGAGCCTCTACCGCTATCTTCAAGGCCATTCATAGTATGAATTTAAAAATACAGCTTATCCAAACTTGTACCTCCGTATGACAACACCTCTCCGAAATACATACTACCCTCATGAACCCTGCTCCGTGACTAATTGCTCAGTTTCTAACACATGTTTATTCCTAGGCACCAATGTTGTGTATGGTCTGCAATGTACTAAGTGTAATAACATTTACGTAGGTAGAACCACCAGACTTTTACACATACTTATCAGGAAACATTTGAAAACCGCCTTCTACAAACACATCACCTTATACAACAACACCCACCAGATAAGCCAGATCAGCATATTTGCCTCAGTTAGAAACATATATAACCTAAAAATTTTGGAAACATTTCTAATCTCTATACACAAACCTTCCACCATCAACAGACTTGGACTTAATTCCCCCTTCATTATCTAAATATTCCCCCTGTAACCTTCATGAATTTATATGTTGTTCATGTTTACACACACACACACACACACACACACACACACACATATATATATATATATAAATGTGTGTGTTTGTTTATATTTTCCAAAAGGGCTGGCGGGAGCTCGGCGAATACTCGGCGTATGACGGCGATCAGTCTGCCTTTGGTGTTCTGGGAGGTCATGTTGGTGATATTCTCGAGGTATGACCAAAAGAAGTGGTCAAGCGGGTTCAGGTCGTGGGCTTGTGAGATAAGGGTACTCCCTCTGAAGCCAAGCGCAGATCACTTTGGATTTGTGGGCTGGTGCAGATTCCTGCTGCAACACATAAATTCTGCCAGCGGCCACCTGATTGTACCAGTAGATCACCCCACTCTTCAGCACATCCAGATACACTTTGGTGTTGACTTTCAAGCCAACTTCGAAGACATGGTGTGGCATGATGTGGTCCTCACTTAAAACCACACCAAAAACCATAACCTTGGCCGAAATCTTCGGTGAAGCTGTGCTCTCAAGTATTGCACTGTCCGGATTTGCATTTTTAGGGTGCTGGCAATGGTCCTGTAGTCATAATTTGGACCGATAGAGAGAATTAGTTGTACAGCCGTGCATCTTCGATCTCGCTCGTTGAACATTGTGTCACTTTCAGATATGATAGAAGGCTTATTATCGCTCTTGGGATTTTTACACAACTGGTCAACTAAGTAGATGGTCGGTAACAAAAAAAAAAGAAAAAGAAAACCGATTTTTATCACAAAAAATGGAAATGCGGTTTCTTCTGGGGCGACAGTTTTATCGTTCCACACACACACACACACACACACACACACACATATATGTGTGTGTGTGTGTGTGTGTGTGTGTGTGTGTGTGTGTGTGTGTGTGTGTTTGTGTTCATTGGGTTCTTATAAATGTGTCCACCCGTGTGTGTATGAGTACAAATATGCTTGGTGCTTGGATAGCCCGTAAAATTTTATTACTAAAAAAGTATAGGTGGACCGTGTTATTGGATCTAACTGGTAACTAAGATTTACGAAAATACAAACGGTAAGAGGAAGAGAGAGAGGGAGGAGAGTGAGAGAACGATACAGAGGGAGGGTAGGGTAAAAAATATATAAGATAGGGTTGTGAATGCTGCTGATGGAAACTATCAAGTTTTTAAAAATAGGGGTCTCTTGTTCGTCGCGTCAGCTCGTCAAGAGTTTTTCTACACCTCCTTATTTTTCCAACCCTTACCGAATTTATTTATATTAAACTCCCAGTTTTATTGAAAGAGTAGATGAGATTTAAAGTCAAAAGTTCACACATCCGGGCTCTTTTTTATTTCTTTCATCGTCACCATAAATCTACTGAATAGCTTAACCTTTCAACTCGGTCAACAGGACGGCCGGGGTATTGCACCGAAGGTAGAATTAATTTAAACAAAATGATATACAAAAAAAAAAAAAAAAAAAAAACATAAAAAAACGGTTTCCGGTAAGTTTTACATGTCTATTTCTAGCAAACGTTCGAATTCCCAGAAGACGAATCGTTTTTATAAAGTAACCATTTACATCCCCTACACTAAAAGCACTTCGTGTCAAACTTTGAACGCGTGTAAAATTTTCCCCACTCTATAACTGTGCCAAAACCAAAACGTAGATTCCATGAACAAAGCTTCTTTCTTAAAAGTGCACGCAAGTGGAACTCTCTTCCGTCTGCCTGTTTACCACCTGGCTACAACTTGGATGTTTTCAAGTCCAACATAAACAAATTCCTGATGGACCTTCTCCTTAAGTAAGACACTTTATCAAATCGCCAATACTAACGATTATTACTATACTATCCCATTGATTACTGCACACGCAATAGCCCTTATCCCGGAGTGGCTTCCGGACCTTGATAAGTGGTTACTTCCATGTAAAAAAAAAACTATTAAACAGGCTAAAATCTTTAATACACGGAAAATAAAGTTATTATTAAATTTGTTGGCTTATTACTCTACACATAGATTCAATAAAGTTTTCAACAAATATATATAACAAATAAATGTCAGGAAAGGCAAGATAAGTTACTTTTCTACCAAACTGAATAATGTTTTAGTGTTTTTATTTAATGTAACATGTTTATTCAGTTCGAAAAACATACAGTGTTTACCGATGTATTGAAAAATTAAAAATGGTTCCGGACTCTGCTAAACACGGTAAGTTTGGAAAAATGGGTTAAAAATAAATTAAAAAATTATACAAACTACTGTTAGAAACTCGCTCAATATATGTTACCGTGACATAGGCTGACATATATTCGGTGGATTTTTAACAGTATTTTGTATAATTTTTAGTTTTAACTCATTTAACAAACTTTCCGTGTCCAACAGAGAGTCGGGCGCCATTTGTAATTTTCAAATATATCGGTAAACGCTGTATGTTTTTCGAGATGAATAAACCTGTTACATAGAAGCACTAAAACTCATCCAGTTTGGTAGAAAAGTAACTTATTTTGCTTTTGATAACATTTAGTTTTTATATATTTGTTTTTTACAACTTTTTCGTATCTATATGTATAGTAATACAAACCCAATTTCTTCTTTGATACAATGACCTCATTCATGAAAAAAATATCACTGCCCATGCTTTCCTGAAATACTACCAAACACATATTTTAATGTAATATGAACAAATATATCGCTATTCGATTCAATACTGAGGATTTTCCATATTGGTATGGCCCAATTTCAAAACAACCACTTACGTCTTAGCTAACATCAGCTTCCTTTGAGATAAATAAAAGTTAATAAAAATATTCACAAACCATTGCTTGGTAAAATTGTGTTCCAAGCAGTTTCAATTAAAATACACATTCAATTCAAATACACATTTAATTAAAATACACTTTCAATTAAAATACACTTTCAATTTAAATACACTTTTAATTAAAATACACTTTTAATTTAAATACAGTTTTAATTAAAATACACTTTTAATTAAAATACACTTTTAATTAAATTACACTTTAAATTAAAATACACTTTTAATTAAAATACACTTTCAATTAAAATACACTTTCAATTTAAATACACTTTTTATTAAAATACAGTTTTAATTAAAATACACTTTCAATTAAATACACTTTTAATTAAAATACGCTTTTAATTAAAATACAGTTTAAATTAAAATACACTTTTAATTAAAATACACTTTTTATTTAAATACACTTTCAATTAAAATACACTTCCAATTTAAATACATTTTTAATTAAAATACAGTTTTAATTAAAATACTCTTTCAATTAAAATACACTTTTACTTAAAATACACTTTCAATTAAAATGCAGTTTTAATTAAAATACACTTTTAATTAAAATACAGTTTTAATTAAAATACACTTTTAATTAAAATACAGTTTTAATAAAAATACACTTTTAATTAAAATACTCTTTTAACTAAAATACACTTTTAATTAAAATACACTTTCAATTAAAATACAATTTTAATAAAAATACACTTTTAATTAAAATACGCTTTTAATTAAAATACAGTTTTAATTAAAATATACTTTTAATTAAAATACACTTTCAATTTAAATACACTTTCAATTAAAATACACTGTTAATTAAAATACACTTTCAATTAAAATACACTTCTTATTAAAATACACTTTCAAGTAATATACACTTTTACTTAAAATACACTTTTAATTAAAATACACTTTTAATTAAAATACACTTTTAAATAAAATACTCTTTTAATTAAAATACACTTTTAATTAAAATACTCTTTTAATTTAAGTACACTTTTACAGTAAAATTTAAAATGTTTAATTTTCTTTTTTTTGTTATCAAATTTTAAAATATTATGTTTTAATAAGAAAAAAATGGATTTTGTCCAACAATATTGGCACAATAAAAACGTCTTTCTTTCAATTTCAAGCAATTAGTTTTATCGCATTTTGTACATCTTAATCTTCATATAACTACAACACACACACACACACACACACACACACACACACATATATATATATATATATATATATATATATATATATATATATATACCAATCTGCCCATAATATTATATAAAATGAACTTCGTCTGAGTGTGTGTGTGTGTGTTTATGTGAATTCGTTTCCTATGTACTCGGAAAACGCAAGGTCCAGTTACAAATAATTCACACGGAGGTAATCGATGTATCTGGGAGTGATTTTATTAAGAATTTTTCTGATAATTATCAAAAATCGATAATCGAAAAAATCTATTAAAGAAGATGTCCGATTGTGATCACTTTTATACAGCCTAACATCACGGGCGCAATTGAGAAATTTTATCACCGCACAAGCAGAAAGTCGCAACATATAAAATCAATTAGAGTTTCTTTTATAAAAGGGAGCGCATTCGAAATGACTGTTTCTGTTTAGAGCACAATTAAATCATAATACTTGATTTTTGTACGAAAAATTTTAATTCAAGTCATGATGTAAAAATAATTCCATGAAATGAGTCGAGGGTTCTTGGATAAAATAGAGGTGCGTTCGAAATTAATGTATGTTTGAGGCACACTGGAACTATGATACTTGACTTTTGCATTTTAAACTTTAAGTGAAACAATTACTTGCAGATATTATTTTTATAAAATCAGTTATAGCTTCTCCACGTATCAATGTACGCTATAATGTATTGTAGACGAAGTCACTGCAAGGAGGCATGTGAAGCTTCCTTCCGGTATATTGGGGGTTTCCCTTACTATAGCAGGCAATAAATCGACTTGATTAAAAAAGTATTTTACCAATTTCGATGCCAATATAAGTATTGGAGAGAGGAACATTTGTGGATCCTCATGCAAGCCCAAACAACGTCGGATGATAATAATAATAATAATAATAATAATAATAATAATAATAATAATAATAATAATAATAATAATACACACACACACACACACACATATATATATATATATATATATATATATATATATATATATATATATATATATATGAAAGTGTACTCATCTAATGCTGCGCTTTCAATTCTATATTCATTGTATCTCGTTTTGCAATCGATTGTTACATTCAATATTCTCATCTAAGCTTATAATAAAAACGATATCTTCCAAGACATAGAAAACAAATTTAAATCGTCTTTTGTTTCATCAGATAGATTTCATCAACACTCTTTTGCGTATTCATTTCAACATTTTTTTTCTGAATGCCTCCAGTTGATTTTCAAAATGAGTTGCATTAATCTATATATTCATTCCTGATAATGCAACTCGTTGTGAAAATATATTTAACTACTATCAAAGAAAGCTTATTGAATGAATCTTTAGTTTCTTCGAGATCTTGTTCACAGCAAATCCTTACATTTTCTGTTATTTATCAATGTAACATACTACACATTAGACGACATTCGTTTTAAACTATTACTTGAACCCTTAGTTGATATTTTATGAATGTATAGAATTTTAAAATTTTAATGATAGAACTGGCGCACACATGACCATATAAAATTCGATTTAAATTTCTATGGAAAAGTTTCGAAAGGATATTGCTGTAACCATTATTATTTATTAATTACTCGTAATTCCGTAAGTTCTAATGTATATATTATAGCTGGAGGTAGAGTGTATCTTGTTTACTTCCGATTTTCCTACTACTGCATTGATACCAATTATAAATCACTGCAACCCGATCAGCTTAAACTTTTTGATGTTCCATTAATAGACTTTCAAGACAAATCAGAAGACACTGACGTTTAATCTATTTATAAAGTAGGGAAATAATTTTGTTTGTAAACTCTGCATAAAAAAACGAGTATTACGCATCTTGTATTATTTTGTAATTCAAACTTTCTTTTGATATTGAAAGAAAGTTTTCGTACAACAAAAGAAGTGTAACAAATAATCTTTTCTAATGTACCTATTACAATGCCTCCCCACGGGACAGAGTTAGACACCAGGGTCGTTTTTTTAACGTGGAGAAAAGGTACAAAAATAAAAATTGTCTCAGTCGTGAAGGATTTCTCCTCCACCGAAAGAGAACAAGAAAATGAAGTGCAGCATCTGTCGGAAAAGATGGTATTTATTTGCTCCCCCACCGAGCAAATTAGGCACAAGGCCGATTTTTAATGTGAGGAGTGAAGGGAGGGGAAGGGAAAAAGGGGACCAGCTCCCGAGAGGTGGGAAATGGGAGCTGGTTAAAGGTCAGGCATGTGGGGTTGCCCCCACATCTGGTCTTTGCTAGTCATAGCTAGTCATAGCTAGTCATAGCTTGCAGTATCTGTCGGAACAGATGGTATTTATTTGCTCCCCCACCGAGCAAATTAGGCACAAGGCCGATTTTTAATGTGAGGAGTGAAGGGAGGGGGAAGGAAAAAAAGGGACCAGCTCCCGAGAGGTGGGAAATGGGAGCTGGTTAAAGGTCAGGCATGTGGGGTTGCCCCCCACATCTGGTCTTTGCTAGTCATAGCTAGTCATAGCTAGTCATAGCTGGCAGTATCTGTCGGAACAGATAGTACACTTTGATCTTGACCAAAAGGCCAAGTTGTAATGTAATCTTTTCTAATGTAAGCGATATGAATAACTGAATAACTAAAATAACTCGAGTCTTTTGCACTTTTAATTATTTACTTTAGCACAGACTTTAATTCATTACAGATCCATGCTATATATTCAGTGATAAAATGAATTAATAATATTTTTATTCACTCATAATTCGTACATTGATTCAAAAGAGTGTTGTGAAATAAAGATGTGATTAGATTGAAAAGGTTGGAGATACTGGCTTGATTCCCCACTTTTTCTTTTTTTCCACTTGTATTATTATATTTTCCTCTTTATCGCCAATAAACAAGTTTCTGTACATACGGGTTCTTAGTAATTTTGGCCAATAAAAATGAATATCTTTATTTTGAAACGATGGAGCGCGCGAGCTGTTACGGCTATAAAGATGAAAGAAGAGAAACGAAAGCCGATATAGTCAGATCAAGGATCGCGAACATCACAAAACATTACCAGTATATACGATAGTCTTTACCCTAGCTCTGGCGCCTGCGCAGTTTTACTTCACCCGCGCAGATATGTTCGCACACTAAAGAAAGTACAGATCGAGTCAATCAAACAGAAGTAAAACGATTGCACCCATTTACAAAGCTCGACCGTTACATGCAAATACATATTACACGTATTACAAACATATAAACATACACATCTTTAACTTCATATGTACTTAACATTCTTTATTTAAAAAGAAAACGAGTTGAATAAACTTTTCTATTTTTACTCATATTTATTGAAAATAACTTTTATGTTGTTGTAAAATTGCAAACTAAAAGCCTTTTTTTTACACAGGCATTACAAGATTATCAAGGCCAAGAAGCCACTCGAGGATAAAGGTTAAAGAGGGTAAGTAGAAATTGGACAATATAGTAATCATTAGTAATGGAAATTCGGTAAATTTGTTAACTTATATGGAACGGCTCATCGAGAACTTGCTTACGTTAGACTTGAATACAACCATATTGTAGTCAGCCGGAAAGCAGGAAAACGGAAGACAATTCCACAGGCGTGCAGTTCTAAGAAAGAAGCTTTGTTCATGGAATCTACGTTTAGGTTTAGGCACAGATAACGAGTGGGGGATTATTGATAGTGTTTTCAGCTAGACGAGTGTTTCTTGTGAGAGTTAGGCGAGGCTGGACCATAGACTGAAGCTCAGTCGAACACTTTCCATGAAAATGAGGATACATCAGAGACAAACTCGCAACGTCTCTTCTGTGAGATAGAAATTGCAGGGAAGAGAAAAGGATATCTACTACGAGGCTACGAAGTCTATTTTGAACTCTATCAAGGCAGGACAAGTCCTTTCTAGCAGCTCCTTCCCAGATGTGGCAACAGTATTCTATCCTTGGACGTACCTGGCTCTTATATAGATAGAGAATAGCATCAGCAGTGAGATATCTACTGGATAGATAGAAAGATCCCACCATTTTTCCAGCGGCCTTGGCAACAGATTTGATGTGCGTGTTCCATTTAAGATGAGGAGTAACGAGTAAGCCCAGAAGCTTGTCAAAACTTGAGGCCTCATAAGACGAGAGCCTTACATTCTTTCAATATTTTATTTATTTTAGTTATAATAATGTGTCCTTTTTCGGGAATCAACATGTTGAATATTCCGTCGTAAATGAGACTAAGAATAGGAAATAACTTGAACTCGCCTTTTGTTTTGTACAATAACATTAATTTCTTCATTCTGTGACGTCCGTCAAGTTCTCGTGTCCTCGAGCGTCATTTACGCCTCGCAAGTGACCGCAAACATTATCCACATCTCTAACGTGATCGTTCTCTTTTATAGTTTTTCTTTTTTTTCGTTTCGGGCGACGTGATTTCGCGTGCGTTTATATACGCGTGTACGCGCTATGTTACAATATGCATGTTTGCTTCTATCCAGTTTTATTCTCTTGTTAATATATAATATTATGTTTTTACAATCGTTTTAATAACATTTGCATTCATTGTCTGCGCGCTTGTCTGAATAACAAAAAATACTAATCGAGTAGACATGACGTGGAATACAAGATTCTTTGGTCGAGTTGGTGTCCTGTGAAAAGGTTTTCGCGACCCCAAATTGTTATCTTAAATCTTGTAACACTGTTGATGCTTTTGAATGTGGATAATAATCAAGGCTATGACAACAGCATATTCTTTTCCTTGTTTTGATTATCAGGTATATATCCATTGACATCTTATATATTTTATGTAGAGTGATGTGATCATCGGTTGATTAATTGTGTCTAACCGTGTCGAATATATACTCAAGAGTAAAAACAATGAAAAGAATGTTCTGTTGTCATAGCCCTGATAATGATATAGCTTAACTAAACGAACTAAAATTGTGGTAAGTGTCTAATGAAACACCTTTCCTTAGTTAAGTTTTAAAAAAGCTTAGCAGTGTCTGGGAGCACAGTTTCAATTGAAGCTGCCTTAAAGAATGTAATAATCTCCAAAAATACCGTTAGGGCTTACAACATGACCACCAGAAGAGTCAACAAAAAACTGCGAATAAAATATATAAAACTCGTAATTTCTGTTTTTAAAGTGGGTTGTCAATTTTCTTTATGAAATATACTTCCAAAATAAACTATTATAGTCGTTTAAAACATAATAGAATTATTATTTTTTTATTTTTTAAAAACAATGTTTACAAAATGTCTACGCACCATAAACCGAAACGATGCATTAATAGCGATGAACACACTGAGTTATTCAGGTTAACCGTCTCCGCAGCCTCAGCTGGAGTACGCAAACGAAACGCACATAAAATAATACGAGATAACGTAGAATGCTATAGGCAATTACGCGAAAATCTGATCAAAAGTTAGGATGGCAGTTCAAATAATCATGCAAAACATGTTCCTACATTTGTATTACCTTCGCCTATTTTCTCAAGTTGTAGAGGCCTTATTCTGATTCTGAAACGATATTTTTTTCTTTTTTTACACAGTGGTCACCACTTGTCAAGGCCCGGAAGCCACTCAAGGATAAGGGTTATTGCAAGTACATTACGTTAGTGTTTTTTTTTTGGGTTTTTTTTTCTATTACATTTTCACCCCAAACAAGGCACATTGCCACTTTGGTGTAGGGTGCTACTATCAGGGGAAACATCTACTGGGGTACTATGTAGGGATTAGGGCAGCGAGGTGTTGGTTCACGTTGCACTTGAACTTATGCATGTCAGTACAGTTGGGGAAGCAGTAACCTGGAATGGAATTCCAAAGTCTAGCAGTTCTGGGGAAGAAACTACTGGAGTAGAAAGATCTTTTACATCTAGGGATCTCTACAGTGTGGGGGTGGGATTTTGCAGCTTGTCGGGTCTGTCGAGGGTGTTCACGTCGTGGGGGCACAAGTGCTTGCAGTTCTTCAGAGCATTCACCATTAAAATACTTGTAGAACAGGCAGAGGGATGCAACGTTTCGACGATGGGACAGAGGCTGAAGTTTAGATGCCAGTTTAGGGCCTATCAGATTTGCGACTCTCTTTTGAACCCTGTCAAGGAGCGAGAGACTAGTAGCCGATGCAAATGCAATGCACCGGCCTCAATATGACAGCAATACTCCATACATGGGCGAATAGTGGCCTTATAGAGGTACAGGATACTTTCGGGTGTTAGAAGTTTTCTAGCACGGTAGAGAGAGCCCACCTTCTTTGCAGCGGCCCTGGCAATGCCCTCGATGTAATTGTTCCAACTCATGTTTCCTGTGAACGTTAGGCCAAGGAGCTTGAGAGACGTACTCTCAGATAAAGAGTCGTTGGCCATTGCTATAGGTGGTAGAGAAGGTTTCTTGTAATTATTGAATGAAGCCAGTTTTGTCTTGGTGGCATTGAACGTTACCATCCATTTTTGCCCCCATTCCACTACTGATTGGAGGTCATCCTCTAGTGTTTCTGCCATTACTTTAGATATATGTTCATTTGTTTTCCTGTCGTGCCTGCTATAGAGTGTGGTGTCATCAGCATATATACCCATCTCAGAGGCAATTTTGTCGGGGAGGTCATTTATGAATATCAGGAACAGCAGAGGTCCAAGTATAGATCCCTGGGGCACTCCCGCATTTATATCATATTGTTTAGATGTACGACCGTCGAGGACAACCTGGATTTTTCTCTTATCTAAGAAGGATTTAATTATGTTAAGTATTCTACCATTGACACCGTATGATCTAATCTTCCTGAGGAGACCCTCATGCCATACCCTGTCAGAAGCCTTAGATATATCTAGAGCTACCGCTCTGCCCTCTCCCGCTTTGTCCAGTGAATGGTATATGCGTTCAGAGATTACAGTGAGGATGTCTGCCGTGGAACAGGCTTGTCTAAATCCATATTGATGGTCGGTAAGAAGTTTAGCATCTGTAAGGTGCTGGACTAGAGCATGGTTAATTAAGGTCTCAAATATTTTGGCAAAAAGTGGGAGGAGGCTAATAGGGCGATGATTTAATGGGTCAATTCTTTCGCCAGTGTGGAGATTTGATGAAGTGTTTACTTAAGGAGGCGGTTCATTAGGAATTTGTTAACGTTGGACTTGAACACATCCAAGTTGTAGTCCGCAGGGATGCAGGCAGACGAAACAGAGTTCCACAGGCGCGCAGTTCTAAGAAAGAAGCTTTGTTCATGGAATCCACGTTTTGATTTAGGCACAGATAAAGAGTGGGGGGAATTTTTCACAGTGGATTCGGCTAGACGGGTGTTTTTTTGCGAAAGATTTGGCGAGGCGGGACCAGAGTTTCGAGTTCAGACGAGCACCTGCCATGGAAATAACGATAAAACAAGGATAGGCTCGCAACGTCTCTTCTGTGGGAGAGAGGTTGCAAGGTAGAGAAAAGGGCATCCCCCACTAAGCCACGAAGTCTATTTTGTACTCTGTCAAGGCAGGATAGGCTGTTTTTAGCAGCTCCTGCCCAGATATGGCAGCAGTATTTCATCCTTCGACGTAGTTGGCTTTTATATAGATAGATAATTGCATCAGTAGTGAGATATCTTCTGGAGCAGTAGAAGGATCCCATCATCTTTCCAGCGACCTTGGAAACAGACTTGTTGTACGTGTTCAATTTCAGATCAGGAGTAAAGGTCAAACCCAGAAGCTTGTCAAAACACGGGGCGTCTCTTAGACGAGAGACATTCATCCCAATTGATGCCAGATGGGGATCAGAGCGTTGATGATGTAAGGATAGGAGTTTGGTTTTAGATGCATTAAAGGTAACCAGCCACGTCTTCCCTCGCTGCCCTCCGTTCTACCTAATTGACTCAATATAATTTATATAGCTCAGTTCGCCTTCCGTCCCCTAAATATTTTAATCATTTCATTTAATAAAGGGAGCAAGTTTTCAGTCGTGTACAACGTCCCCTATGAAGACCCCCCCCCCAACAAAAAGAAAAAAAGGATAAGATATGTATGGTGTACGTGTCCGTGACGGAAAAGAAAACATCGTTCACTAAAAAGTTACGTATATTGATCAACTCGCTTTATTTTCATGAGGAAAACCATTTGAAAATAAATTTGAGCTGTTCTAATGCCACCTTCCCATGTTAAGAAAAATGGCTTTCTAAAATCCGGGAAGTTTGGATTATTTGGAGTTATCTACCCTGTTCTTTCGGATATTTTTTTAAAAGTGAAATCACGAGAGAGATGCTTCTTATTTTGACATAAATTGTTATTTACTTTATTTAAAAATAAAACTCGTTAACCAATTTATGCCCTTTTTTGATACTGGTAATACATCGTATGTACTAATATATATATATATATATATATATATATATATATATATATATATATATATATATACAGGGTGGCCGAAAAGTCCCAGGACACTCTATTTTTAATATTTTAATGCTGTTAAATATGATTGATTGCAGCTTTTGCTAGCGTATCAAGGAATTCTCTAAAAAAAAATGGCACAAAGAACCTGGAGGCGAATGGAATTGTGCAAGAACAACGAGGGCCAACATACTGATCCCCTAGACCACTAAATTACTCTAGTTGTTTTCTGCTTTGTTTCTAATAAAGTTCTCTTTTTTTGTTGAATATATATGTTTTCTGTGTTTTATTAAAAATACAAGTATAGTGTCCTGGGACTTTTCGGCCACCCTGTATATATATATATATATATATATATATATATATATATATATATATATATATATATATATATATATATCCCCAAAACCTCTGGCCTTGGTGGAGGGGAGAAAAAAACTTGCCGCTATGGTTCAAATGATTTGATATAACAGCAAGGAGAGACTTGATTCCAAATATTTCTCATATGTTATATTTCCCCTTTCTTCGGGTCTTATGGGACGAAACTGCATGACAATTGGAAAGCTGTTTGAAGATTATCTATGCTTAAAATTTAACGACTACTGGTAATAAAGAACCTACATTTTAAAATCAATACATGTGCCCAAGTTTGCCTATGTTTGTATATATCATTTTGCTACGTTGGGATGAATTTTGACTTGCTTCTTTTTTTTTTGCTTGGTTATATCGCCTGTGGCCTTGCTAGATCACTAATGTAGGGAGAGAGAGAGAGAGAGAGAGAGAGAGAGAGAGAGAGAGAAGGAGAGAGAGAAAGACAGAAAGAAGAAGAGGGAGAAAGAAAGAATATTACAGCGAGAGAGGGAGATTAAGAAAAATTGAGTATTTAACTGTAATGTTTTTCGTTTAAACCTAATATTCATTTTTATAATTTAGAAGAAAGCAATTAATCTTTACTTCGCCCGTTCCACACCTTATCACGTTCATTTTTGTTAGATGTGTTAATAGCTTACAAGAGTTCAACGATTGACAATTGTTCCTATTTACAATGCCTCCCCACGGGACAGAGACACCAGGCTCGTTTTTTAACATGGAGAAAAGGTACAAAAATAAAAGAATTACCACATAAAATCAAATATAAAATAAAATCGACTAAATATTAATAAAAATAAATAAAAAAAAAGTCACGAAAAGTTCACACTGCTAAAATGGCCGCGGCTACTAAATATTTTCTAGATCAACTTAAAAAAAATAAAAGCGTAAAAAAAATAAATCATACGAATACTAAATAAAAAGATACTAAAATATGGCCCACCTATTCGCCCCTTCTCGATTCAGTTCAGTGATTTCTGAATATGTTAAACCAGCGAGGCATGTAGTACATCGCCTGATAGTAAAAATATACGATAGAATTTTTGTTTATTTTTCGTTTACTTATTTGTGTGATTGACCCGAATCATTTTGATTACAGTTTTTTTTAGCGATAAAGTCAAACACATCCTACCTTTGTTTACAAACACATTTCTGGTGTAAATTGTTGTCCGAGTATTTCATTGTTACACCTTAAAAATAAGTAGAAAGAATAAAACTGAAATATATATTCAAAATTCTTTGTAACTCGACATTTTTGAATTATAGCATTGAAAGTTTCATTTTTATATAAACCAAGTATCAATGCTTCATCTCTTTTTACACGTAGTTTTCTCTGACTTACAAAGCATCATTCAATTTAGATTTACATCTAAGCCATATGCTCAGAGCCATTAGCTTTATCATCATAGTCTTGGGGACTATTGAAACGACTATATGCGGATGTATTATGTATTAGTGAGCTTACCCTCATCCTATATATATATATATATATATATATATATATATATATATATATATATATATATATATATATATATATATATATATAACTACTTCATTTACTCACACAAATTTAATATACGAAAGTATAGATTTATGCGTAAACTTTAAGTATTTACTTCAAAAGTGCTCAATACGTAGGTAGAGCTAGTTAGTAATTTATAAAAAATATATGGCGATTAAGCTACACTGAATATTCTGCGTTTCATCCACTGTAGGATTCGTCAGGCTTATGCGCGAATTTTGTGGTTGCTTCTTGTTTTTATATATGTTGAGGATTTCTAGTTAGCCAATCAGCTTTCTAGTATCCACCGCGCCCCCTCCTATCAGCCAATGGGCATGCATTTTATCGAACAAAGGATCTGTTTTAGAACTAGGTTAGTGGTTTATGGTGGATCTTTCCCTCCTTTTTTATATATATATATGAATATACCTATGTGTACACACACATGCACACATATATACATATATATATACACATATATGTGTGATCGTTTATGTATATTCATGTTTATTTAATTTATTTATTTGTTTGTTTTCTATTGTTATTGTTAGTTTTAAAGCTATTTTGTATCGCTATCCTAGAGTAAGTTTTATTTTGTGAACACAGTTGTTTGCTATTTCTCGTCTACAGTTTAAGTTTGAGGTTCTTTAAAGTACAGGATAGCAAATTTTTCATGGAGGCATAATTTACATGGGTCGTCTAAATGTCTGCACGTGGTAGCTTGTCTTATTTTTTTCCATTCGACTACCGGCGAATGTCCTCTTTCTTTGAGTTACCAGTATTTATTCGCTAGTGTTGTTTTTATACGGTGTTTTTTTATTTTTGAATGTACTTTTGTGGTCATAGTATCGGGTTTTGAAATCTAAGGAAGTAATGCCTATGTAATATTTCTTGTTATTCGGGTTTTCTTTCGCAAATATTGTTGCTTGATAAACTACACTTTTTGTTAGACATTTATTTTGGACTGGGCAAATTGTGCGGTGTCTACAATTGCATTTATCTTGTTCGTTATTATTATTATTATTTATGGTATGGTTGTTCTTGTCCGGGGTTGGTTTGTTATTATTATTATTATTATTATTATTATTATTATTATTATTATTGTTATCATTATTATTATTATTATTATTATTATTTCTGCTAGTGTTGGTTTTATTTCTGTCATGGTGTCTACATATTATTGTTTATTTTGTTGTTGTTTACATTGTTTTCATTTAGTATTTTGTTATTATGTGCTTTAATTATCATCTCTAAATTTTCGCAACAACTGTAAGGTAACTTCAAGGTATTTTTATTGAAGATTTTGTGTAAGGGGTTGGTTGCGGGAAAGTGTTTTTGAATAAGATCTAGAAATTTCTTGCCAAGTTTTGTTTTTAACATTTGATTGTATGGGGCCGTATACCAAATTATAGTTCTTTTTCTTCTATTTTTAATTTTATTATAGCTGTTGGTGTTTTGTTGCTTATATTTGATATCGATATTTTTGTATCCACTATTTTTAGGGCTGTTTCGTAGATATTGGTTGACCTGTTAAATGCATTTTCATCGCTTGAGTTATTACTAAGTCTACTTACGATCGAGTTAGGAATGTGTTTTATAATTGATGGTGGGTGGTTGGACTTAGGGTTTACGCAGTATGAAACTTAGAGAATATATATATTAATTAACTAATTCCCGTGACCCACTTCTCATAGCAGTAGAGCAACGGAATCTGGCACAGCTAGCAGTCATCCTTTATATAGGTACGTATTTCTCCTATCTTGTAATGAAGCCCTTGAGACCGTTTTTGTAGAACACCCAGGTTTATATTCAACCGCGAGAATACTTTGAAAAAAAAAGGAAGCATTATCTAAGAAATAGTTTCCTTAAAAAGAATAATTGAATGGCAGCGAACAGGAGGAATCAGAGAGTTTAAGCTAATGAGAGTATGAAAATGGGAAGAATTTCATAGCTACACACCCGTACCTCTGATCTGGCGACATGTGGATTGTGGACTAGGGCGTTGTCTTGAAGGAGAAGAATGTCTTTGTTGATCGTTCTCTGCTTCTCTGTTTTGATGACTTAATAATAAATGCAAATGAGCTTGTGTAATCATAGTACTCGTTGCAAGGATATCTGTCATCAATACCCTGTCTTGGTTTCAGATGACCAGATGACTATAAGCATGGCCTTTTTAACAGAAGGCTGCCTCCTTGCCTTTTTTGGAGATGATGAGTTTAAGTGCTTCCATTATTACCAATGAGCTTTGGATTCTGGATCATAGTGATAAACCTACATTTCATCCTGTGTAATCAAACTTTAAATAAATTATATTTTTGGCCCATCTCCAAATCAATCCTTGAACACTCGCTTCTGATAATGTGTCAGCAATTAGGCAAAGCATCTGGCAAACATCCTGTGTTCGTATCACAACTATTTATACTCTGTTGTGCTTATCACTAGCAGCAAGGAACTTCTGGCGATGAGCGTCCTTAAAGGTGACAGTAGCTTTTGGACGGTGGCTCCCCAATTTGATCGATCATTTACACAATTCAGTTGATCCAAATTCACTGTAAATTGAACTAGACTGTGTAAATATAGCGTTTTTTTTCGGTCGACCATGCTTTCCTTAATATTTTTGAAGTTCTCTGTACAAGAAGCGCCTCGGCATGCAGATTTTCTCATGCGGTCAACATGACTTACCCACACCGGTTGGGACCTGATAAAAATACACTCTAGCGTGAATGATATGGCTTGATCTAGGACTTTAAGATTAGTAATACGGATTCCAGTATGAAACTTAGAGAATGCATGCAATATTGCTACATTTCTTATGTGTTTACAGGAGAGGGCTTGTCTCATGCTAATAGAGAATGGTGGCGAAGATCATTGCATCGTACACTTTCATTTTTATACTCAACATATGTTGTGCTGACTGAAAAAATTGTTTCGGAGTCTTCCTAAAGCTAAGCTGGTTAATCCGTGCATAGATTTCTCCATCTGAGGATCCGTTAGATGAGATAGGTTTTCCAAGATGTTGGAAATATTATTTATTGGCGATGTCTCATTATTCAGCTGAGTGTTTTCCATGAAAATGGTCGGAAGTGGGTTGTTTGTTTCTGATGCAGGTATTTGATAAAGCACCCCAGTTTTAATAAAGCTTATTATTATATCAAACAGTTTGGAAACTTCTGAAAAGAGCTGAAACGTGTTGCATATGGAATTCAGCATGTGCCACTAAGGCACAGTCCTTGGCAAAGATAACCTCACAAATGAGGTAAAGAAGGCTCTTAGTCTTGCATTGACCTGGAGCACATTTATCAAAGAATGAACCGTTCAGGGAGTAACAAATGTAGACCCCTTGCTCCAGGCCTTTCACTGCATAAGAACGCAAGCAGGTGAAGTTGGTTGAAGGGCATTGGTACTAGCACGCAGACTTGCTTCATTCCATGGCTGATCTCCAAAGTATCTGCAATAAGATTTAATAAAAACTAAGAGTTGCAATAAGCTATAGCGACATACATCATTGCACATGCAAAATTACAGCTAGATCAGTTCACTAGAAGAGGGCCAGGGAGTTACTTATTAAATACACCTAATATATATATATATATATATATATATATATATATATACATATATATATCCATAAAAATATGAAAACACTATTCTAACATTAAAAAGTATATGCGTTCGAATTAGGAGAATGTGGTGCGGTTGCCGAGTTAAAAACAAGTGTCCGTACATGTGTAGATCTATTATTGTAAGATAATACCGTATACACAGACATGACAGTAAAAACTGCAACTAAGATAAATATTTTTTCTAATATTAATATATGCTTATTTGTATTTACAGATAATAATATTGCTGAAATAACATTAAAATTGCATCCAATTGCATAGAAGTATTCCACGAACTAAAATTGCATCAGACATATGAGAATTTCTACAAAGACAAATCGTACTTCAACATGAAGGTGGTCTTAGTCAACACGAAATATCAAGAGATCTTTCAATAATCCTTTCTACTGTCAAGAGAGTGATCGTACAATTCACAGGAGAGGAGAGAGAGTGCAAAAAATCCTTATCCATGTCTCCCCGGGCCCTCTGAAAGCACCTTGCTTCTTGTGAAAAGAAATGTTGACGAGGGTCCTCGGTGCAAAGACTCTGGCATTGCAACCCATGTTGGTATCAGTCCCAGAACAGCTGTCAAGTATCTTCACAAGCTGGCCTACTGCGGTAAAACTGCAAGAAGGAAATCATTTCCTCGTTCTGAAAGTGCAGAAAAAAATTACATTCGTGAGATGGTGGCGAAACTATTGTCTATTAGACCAATGTTATTTTCTCTGATGTGTCACGATTTGAATTATTTCCTTACAGTGGAAGGGTATAGGCATGGAGTTTCCATAAGCAAGAGTCTAACTTAAAAAGACTGCAACCATTACTGAGACATGGAGGTTTCTCGGTTGTGGTATTTGGAGCGGTGGTTGCTCAGACCTGGTGGAATTCGAAGAAAACATCAATTCTAAATATGTTTCAATATTACGTGAAGGACCTTTAGCAAAATTTTCAAGTGGTAAAATGAACCGAGTTAATTCACTATATGGAAGGCGGATCTCTTTGTAACTCCGTTAGGGCGGCACAACATTGGTTGAGCCAAAATGAGATTAATAAGCTTCATAACCAAGTCAGTCCCCTGATATGAACCCAATTGCAAACCTTTGGGGCATATTAGACCGGACCCCTTCCAAAAAGAAAAGAAAGCCACCTAGTACGTCTGAACTTTTAGCACACTTGCGTCAGTCATAGCAAGAAATTATTCAAGATGATATTTTTCAACTGATTAATGCCATGTCAAGAAGGGTTCTAGCATTAAAAACAGAAAAGGGATGGTCAACTAAGTAATAGTTCTAAAATTTGTGGCTGTTTTTTTTTTTGGATTTTGTTCTATGAATTATAGGTTTATTAACTGGGTGGGTCTCTTTGGATTGTGAGCCGGCGCTGAGTTCTGCTGCCATACCCAAGATCTGCCAGTGGCCACCTGATTGCACAAGGAGATCAACACACTCTTCACCACATCCAGGACACTTTAGTATTGACTTTCAAGGTGACTTCGAAGACATAAGGTGGCATGATGTGGCCTTCAGTTGAAACCACACCTAAGACTATAATTGTGGCCGAAAACTTCATTGAGTTGTTCTCAAAACCGTTCGGATTTTCAGGGTACTGGCAATGGTCCTGTTGCCATAACTTGGATCGGTAGAGAGCATGAGTTGTGCAGCACCGCATCTCCGATCTTGCTTGTTGAACATTGTCTTACTTATGGATGTCTATTATTTTCTCTCATCTCTCTCTCTCTCTCTCTCTCTCTCTCTCTCTCTCTCTATATATATATATATATATATATATATATATATATATACATTACACAATATAAAAATGCCAGCATGAAAAGTAATATGGTTAAACCTAAACATAGAAAAGTAAAGGACAGTTGTTAAACTGGAAAAGAAAGGTTCAAGATATTCTTGTAAAAATATAATGAATTTATAACTTCAAATATTGCAGCATAAAAAATTGAATTAAAAATAATCTAAATGCTAAGAATAAAAACACATTTGGCTCTACTAATGTATTTAGCAGTTTTTATCCTTGTTTCTTATTACCACATATCCCCCCCATATACCTCTTAACACATATATATATATATATATCATTATATATACACGTATGTATTTATATATACACACTTTTATCCTACATGCATAGATTTGTGAATGTACCGACACACATATTTTAAAAAATATATATTACACAACTAACTAGAAAAATAAAATGAAGGGTTAGAGAATTGCAACACGACCGAAAATGCTTATTAAATGGTGTCGTGGTTTGGTTTTAAACGCGGACTTTGAATTCGAAGTATCAGTTTCAAGTTCTACCATGCCGAATGTATCGATGTCATCAATACGCTTAGTCAGGTTTGAATCCATATACTCTGCATCCTGTTAGAAGTGATATAGTTAAGTATATTGGCATTTAAACTCTGAATAGTGCAACTAATATAAGAGAAGGAACACCTCGAAATAACAGCAGTTTGTTTTTGTTTATTAAATATTGTTTCCAAGTTCTCTTTTGCATGTGCCTAAAGAAATGCAATTCAACGTTGTGCAACCCGTTTTCAACTATAAACTCTACGAAAAGGCACACTTACAACACCATTTTTTGCCTTGACAAACAGCATTTTCCCGACAGGATAATGTTACTAGTTTCTAAATCTTATTATACTGAACGATATAATTGTCTCCCTAAAAGAAACATGAGTCGATTTCCGTTTGACGAAAACCGTTTTTTTTTTTTTTTGCAAACCATCTACTAGTTGGCCAGTTGTATACAAAACCCGAGAGCGATATGAGCCTTCTATCATGTCTGAAAGTAAGACAATGTTCAACAAGCAAGATCGGAGATGCGGTGCTGCACAACTCATGCTCTCTACCGATTCAAGTTATGACAACAGGACCATTGCCAGCACCCTGAAATCCGAACGATTTTGAGAACAACTCAATGAAATGTTCGGCCACAATTATAGTCTTTGGTGTGGTTTCAAGTGAAGGCCACATCATGCCACCTTATGTCTTCGAAGTCGCCTTGAAAGTCAATACTAAAGTGTCCTGGATATGGTGAAGAGTGTGTTGATCCCCTTGTGCAATCAGATGGACACTGGCAGACCTGTGGTATGGCAGCAGAACTCGGCGCCTGCTCACAATCCAAAGAGACCCATGCTTATCTTTAGAAGGAGACTTACGGCTTTGTACTCTACTCTCGCTGGTCTGCCTCCTTCCCCGATCTGAACTCTCTGCCTACTTCGTTTGATCATACGTCGAGAACATCACCAACATGACCTCTCACAACACCAAAGCCAACCTGATTGCCGCCATTCGCTACGTATTCACCAAGCTCCCGCCAGCGCTTAGGAAACGGCATGCTCCTAGGTCCGGACATGTATCGAGGCGTTGATTGAGGCTGAAGGCGACTACGTCAGTAAATATCAGCTCTACTACATAATCAAATTGCCTGAATTGATTTCATCAATAAAAGTTTAAAATATAGCTGTAGGGTTGTTATCTTTAGGGCAACAAATTATCGTTCCACACAGTAGATGCTCTACATAGCTCTAGTTTATTGTTCTCCACAGTAAAAACAATTACAACAATAATTCGCCAAGTTAAAACAACTGCAAATAATTTCCTTTTCGCCATATGTGCTTCTAAAACTTTACGGACGTTTAATTAACGTTTTTTTTTTCAAGAACTATTCATACGAGGAACACAAAACTACGGAGCTGCTTCCCAGCCGACTATAACGTTGTTGTTTTCTAATAATTATTGTAAAGCTGTCTTTTTGAATAATTTAATTCTGACTCATTAGTACATTAACGAGACAGAGAGAGAGAGAGAGAGAGACAGAGACAGACAGACAGACAGAGAGAGGCAGAGAGAGATAGATACAGACACAGAGAGACAGAGATAGAAAGATAGAAATAGAGAAAGATGAAGAAAGAAATACATATACCACCTTTCCTCTTAGGGCGCATGCTTACATGCTGATGTATTAATATTGTCCATCATGTCTCAGATGTATGGATGAGAAAGATAGGTTCACGCCTTTTTCAAGTGTTTTAGTGTAAAGCAAAACATTGTACACCAGAGCAAAATGTAAAATTTACCGAATACATTATGCTGTCGTCATGACAACGACGAAATTTCGCATAGAAACTAATGTCCTTTTTCCTCATCTTTTCATTTAGTTTTCATAAGAACAGATCGCGGTTGCTGCATTCGAAAGACCTTCACATTAAATTAAATTTAAATTGTGTGAATTTGGTACTAAGAATTCACAATTCTTACAATTAAATACATTCTTCAGACAGCTGAATTGAATAAAATTTAATTTAAATGGTTTGAATTCAAGATAAAGAATTTACGCAATTTTCAAATTAAGTTTAATTTAATTTCGATGTGTGAAGAAAGTATCGATCGTTTCCAAAGAGAAGACAGCATAATTTGATACAAGATTATTTAGCCTAGAAAGGTTAAAGGCCACCTACATTGCTATATATCAAGACTAATTTTCAAATGCCTTCAATATCTTTCCCTCGAGATCTATATCTTTTTATATAGATATACAGGGTTGCTCATAAGTACATAAGTAACTATATACTTTCTTGTCTTTGTAACATTTGTTTTTAATGTTTGAGCATTACATTCCTTTCTGAGTTTTTGAGATGAGGATTGATAATTCGTATTATTTAGATTCATGAGACTACTGTTCTCAACTTGAGTGTGGTGTGTACAATGTCCCTTTCGATGTAACCTACACCTTATTCAGGTGTATAATATCGAACTCGGACATCTTTCTGTAAAATCGGCAAGCTTTCTGTTGAACTCATGCATTAGCGCGGAATTTCGAACGGAACGTTTTATTTAATCCACGGGTGTAGCATGCTCTATTTCTCTCAGTTATGAGTGGGTCGAGGTCCTAAGTTATTTGCAATTGCATATTTAAGTGTTGCTCTCACTGAAGATCGAACCATGGGCATTTTGAAGAGACCAATTTTTACAACAAATTTTACAAAATATTTTAACCACTTTTAAAAAAATTCAACTTTCACCCCAAATAAGGCGCAGTATAACTTTGATGTAGGGGCCTACTATCGGGTACATAAGTTGCAGGGATAATATGTAAGGAGTTTAGTAGCAAGATGTCTGTTCCCATTACACTTGAACTACTGCATATCAGTATAGTTGGAAAACAGTAAACCGGAAGGGAATTCCAGTGTTTGGCAGTTCTGTGAAAGAAAATAATTGAGTAAAAGGCCTTCCTACATCTACGGATTTCTATTGTCTAGGGGTGGGTTTTAGTTGCTTGTCGGGTTTGTCGGAGGTATTTACGTCGATGGGGAAGAAGCGCTTGTAGTTCGTCAGAACATCCACCACTAAAATACTTGTAGAACAGGCAGAGGAATGCAACGTTTCGTCGATGGGACAGAGGTTGAAGCTTAGATGACAGTTCAGGACCTATCAGGGTAGCGAGTCTCTTTTGAAACCTGTCAAGGAGAGAGAGAGAGAGAGATAGATAGAGAGAGAGAGAGAGAGAGAGAGAGAGAGACTAGTAGCAGATGCACTAGCCCAGATGTGACTGTTTATATTGGTTTATATTGGAGGGTATGATATATTAAAACGTGTCACGTGTTATCTAGTGGATGTAAGATATTGTTCTCTTAACCGACAGATAACAAACGTATAAATCGTATGTATATTGTTTACCCAGGAGGACATGATATTGACGTGTAAACTGAATAATGTTGTATCAGACTTATCACACGGGATATTTTTACAGTTCATATATAAGAATAATAATATATGCTTCATACCTTTTTCTTGAAGAGTTCTTCTTTATCTTCCTGCTGCTCCGTGACGAACCATGAAGCGATCAGCACCATCCAATTGAGACATTTGTTCTTATTTGTGAAACCATTAAAACAACTCTTTATATTTTTATAACATAAATTTATTACAGTTGTCTCAAATGGTTTTCACAGGATCTGCAGTTAGTCTACATTTTCTATTCTTACAGCCCGCTCCTAGCTGTCTGCCCACCCCTATCTAGACGTCTGTCTGCTCTGGTGGTCAGTCCTCAACTCTCTGAATCTCTCCAAAACTAACACCACGTGTTCTCTTACGTCACCTAATTACGTATCTCAGATCAACCTAATGTCCACAGCTAGTTATTTGTTCATTCAAAACCCCAACATAATGTGTACATATATTTTCTATTTTCACATTCCTGTTGCGATTCACACGTCAATCATTTCTTCTTCAATTTAATTGTTTATTCTTCTAATCATAATAACTGATCCAGCAACCATCCGTCGCTCAAATCAATTAATAAGAATAAAATAACAATAATAATAATGTTTTGACCATTGACCCCGCTTGCCACAGTTAACAGATACTACGCTAGGATCACAGCCTAAAGGGTCATAATATTACAGTGACCACAGGTTCTGCATTCCTTTTATTTCATGTTCCATTTGAAAACGGACATTTTATATTTTATAGCAGCATTAAACTTAACGAGCAAATTTGAGCTTCTTTTTCTTAATTGACGTGGTATCTGTAAAGTGAAGCATACCGTCTTTTAGAGTTCATCAATCTGTAACTGCCCTCGGACGGGTAGTTTAAATACATATGTGAAACAATTTAACCTACTCTCGACAGGTAATTTACAACAAATATGAAATAATTTCTCTTCCCACCAAGGCAATCATAATTTAAAAAAAAAAATGAAGTCATTTTTAGAAGATGGATCATTAGGATTTCCAAATTATTACATAAATGCATTGT
Source organism: Euprymna scolopes (assembly GCF_053919585.1). NCBI lineage: Eukaryota > Metazoa > Mollusca > Cephalopoda > Sepiida > Sepiolidae > Euprymna > Euprymna scolopes. The sequence goes on from NC_136497.1 coordinate 69,490,878, forward strand.
CTTGGTTATTGATTAGGCAACTCTTGCTTCACCATAAATTTCAACATTACTGGGTTTCTTGTCTTTCCTCACTGTCGGTACTATAATTTTAAGAAAAATTATGTTCTTCCCCCATTACTGATAACCTTTTGGGGGGGGGACGTGTGACACATTAAACTAATATCAGCCGGGGAGTGATTCTACCAGCTTCATGAAACAACAGTAACTAAGGCGGAATATGGCCGGAAAAAATGAGTATTTAGATTAAACCTCGAGTGTCCTTATTAAGAATCTTGTGCTCGAATTATTAATGACTACAACGGTCCTCTGCTTAGTTGTAACGTATGGTATATGGTGTTGTGTTATAATAAATAATCTGAAAACTGTTCCCGTTGCTAAATATTAAGCCAAGCATTATAATTTTAACATTCCGTTCTTTCGTAAATGAAGAACGCTTTCGTTTTCGTTTGATTCCTTGTCGCTTATCTAATTAACTTACATTTTCTTTTTTCCAAAATTAATAACGTCCAACTGTATTGGAGTTTTAATCCAATTTAATTTTAATTAAAATCAAAATTAACGTAAAATTGATAAAGTAAGCACGCGAAAAAAAACACACACACATTAATTGATTATTTTTCTTCCTAGAAATTTAGATATTTCAGGTCTATTCACGAATTTTTACAAAAATCTAATTATATTTTATGCTTGTTTAATCATGTGTAATTTATTAAATCTTTATTTACATTCCCGCATTTTGTTCAAGACGACATTTTTTTTCTTTCTCTGCCTTTTTATTAAATTTAAACTCGGCGAAAGTGTATTTTATTCTCGAATTTGTTATTTAATTTTGATCGGAGTTAAATTAAGCAAAAATATATGAAACGCAAAGCGAATATCAAATATAAAGCAAAACTTGTTTTAGTTTTAATTTTTATTTTGTATTCTTAATTTTCTTTTGTTTATTTGGTGAACTGGAAATTAATTTTAAATTAAATAACCGAACGACTTCGTGTAATTTTTAAAGCAATTATTCGAAAAATTATAAAATTATCAACTTTTCTCACCCAAAGACTGAATTATTTTTCTTTCCTTCTTCTTCTTCTTCTTCTTCTTCTTCTTCTTCTTCCTCTTCTTCTTTATCTTATTATCATTCTTCTTCATTATCATCTTCTTCTTCTTCACCACAATCCGCTTTTTAGTGAATATTTTATTAGCATCCTTTCTTTTTTTCAAATAAAGCAGCTTAACCTTTTTTCCATTCCTTTATTCTTAGTAGAGCCCGTGATATTGACCAATGTCCTGAATAAGAAAATAAAAGAACATGCAACCTCTTTTTCAAGACATAGCTCATTGTGTTGTTTTCTTTTTCCTTCGGCCTTTTACTCTTTTCATTCCTTTGTCTAACAAATATTCAGGAATGCTATCGGTATCACACACATCTATTCTAACTGATCTTCTATACAATTCTACCTTTCTTCCACTATATGAAACAAAAGGACAAAGAAAATATTATAAGCAGTTAACATATTTTTGTAATGTTGGTTTTGGAACAACTACCAATATTTTTTCTGATTCTCATGCAGTAAGTGCTAGTAGAAAACTACAGTTGTTTTTTTTTGTTATAAAAAGATTGGGGTAATATAATGTTCGGTAGTTTACCTTAAGTAGTTTCTGAGCTTTAGGCGGAAAGATTGAGACGTATAAGACCAGTTTTTGTAGATTAGCATAGTTTCTTCTTTCTTAGTCTTTTAGTCCTTTTGTCATGTAATGGTTACGGTCACATATCGAGCTTTTGCTGTAAAGCGCTCGGATTTGCAACGACTCCACAAGGAATCAGATAGTATTCCAATATTAGAGAGAACGGCTGTCATACAAAATCTAAGGAGTACTACTTTTAATTGTCAGTATGAACTCACTGGCGATTAATAACATAAGATCTCATAAGAATAACTCCTCCTCAGTCTTCTCCTCCCCCTCCTCCTCCTTTTCTACTACTACTACTAGTACTACTACTACTAATACTACTAATACTACTACTAATAATACTACTACTACTAATAATAATAATACACAGAAAAGGAAAACCGCCCAAGCAATTACAGGCCTATAACTTGCTTAACAAGTATATGGAAAATCTGAAGAGTACAATATTGATTTGAAAAACAAATTAACTGATGATTTTTCTGTGTTTATGAAATATTCCCACACTCAATGCTTTTTTTTATTCTTCGATTCAAAATAATTGTTTACTCAATAAACAATTTAATTAATTAATTTATTTATTTACATTGCGTAGGGCTTTTTTTTCTGCGTGGTGTATTATTTTTAAATCCGTCCTTACCCGATAGAAAACGTACCCAACATGGTTCCAAGTTTGTATATATTATATAAATGAGAATAAAATTGTTGACGTGCTAAGTACCGTCAGTAAGTTTCCAGACTTCTTTCGTATGTGCACTTTTATTGAAATGCACTTGTTGTACCGTTCAAAAAAGTTCTGGAAGGCACCAATGAAGTCCTTTTCTGCAAGTGTGTCAATAACCATCGCCACAGACCCTTTCATCTCCTTTATTGTTTCACAACGACAGATTCTAAGTTTTCCTTGAGCTTAGTGGATAACTAAAAGTCACAGGAAGCAAGGTGTGTACTATGTGGAGGGTTAGAAACTGTCTTGATGCCCACCTTGGTCAAATAGTCTGTGACAAGGATGGAACACCCTTGGGACAAACTTCACGCAAATCCTCGGTATCTTCAGGTCCTTGCGAACAATTGTGTGTACGATTCCCACGCTGGCATCAAACTAACTGCAATCTCTGAATGTATATACCATTCACTGGATAAAGCAGGGGAGGGTAGAGCAGTAACTTTAGATATATCTAAGGCTTTTGACAGGATATGGCACGAAGGTCTTCTCAAGAAAATCAGATCATACGGTATCACTGGAAAAATACTTAACATAATTAAATCCTTCTTAGATAAGAGAAAAATCCAGGTTTTCCTTGACGTTCGTACATCTAAACAATATGATATAAATGCGGGAGTGCCTCAGGGGTCTATCCTTGGACCTCTATTATTCCTAATATTCATAAATGACGTGCCTAACAAAATTGTTTGTGATATGGTTATATGTGCTGAGGACACCACGCTCTATAATAGACACGACAGGAAAACAAATGAAAACATATCTAAAGAAATGACAGAAACACTAGAGGATGACCTCCAATCTGTAGTGAAATGGGGACAAAAATGGATTGTCAGCTTCAATGCTGCCAAAACTAAATTTGTTTCCGTCAATAATTGCAAGAAACCTTCTCTATCAACAATAGCAATGGCCAAATACTCTTTATCTGAAAGTACATCTTTTAAATTCCTCGGCCTAACGTTCACAGGAAACATGAGTTGCATTGAGAATATTGCCAGGACCGCTTCGAAGAATGTGGGTTCTCTCTACCGTGCTAGAAAACTACTAACGGCTGAAAGTATCGTGTACCTCTATAAGGCCACCATTACCCCATGTATGGAGTATTGTTGTCACATTTGACCTGGTGCATCTGCTACTAGTCTCTCGCTCCTGGACAAGGTCCAAAAGAGAGTCGCCAACCTAATAGGTCCTGAACTGTAATCTAAACTTCAACCTCTGTCCCATTGACGAAATGTTGCACCCCTCTGCTTGTTCTACAAGTACCTTAACGGTGAATGCTCTGACGAACTGCAAGCAGCTGTACCCCCCTCGACGTGAATGCCCCCGACAGACGCGACAAGCAGCTAAATCCCACCCTTTCACAGTAGATATCCCTAGATGTAAGAGAGCCTTATACTCCAGTAGTTTCTTCCCCATAACTGCTAGACTTTGGAAGTCCCTTCCGGGGCCCTACTTCCCAAAATGTAGAAGTTCAAGTGTAACGTGAACTGACATCTTGCTGCCCAAATCCCTACATAGTACCCCTGTAGCTTATGTCCCTGATAGTAGCCCCCTACTTCAAAGTGGCGATATGCCTTGTTTGGAGTGAAAATATTATTAAAAAAAACAACAAAAAAAGATCCTTATCAACTTTCGTGTCTTGACTTTCTTACTTCTCCTACACCTCCAATAATACCTCATACACTCCTTGCTTGCCTTGAATCTCTTATACCGCTTAATAACTAATGCTACATTTATGCAAGATGGTCCAAAAGCAGTCTGAAGCATTCCACAGGTTTCTTTAGCAATTTTAAAGTTTAAAATATAATTTTATTGCATATCGTTCGTCAAAAGTGTCATCACTTTCAGATTGCATTTTTGAAATTCAGCAGCAGTGATAATCTAGCTTTAGTAGGGTGTATTCCAATTTCTGCTTTAGTTGTTCTTTTTAACTTGAAATCATGAAATATTGGTAAATCATTTCATAAGATGTATTGCAATAACATACTGAATATTCAAGAGTCTACAATAATTATAAATTCCTCTACAAAAGACGCCTGGAAACTTATTGAAGGTACTTAGCATATAAACAATTTCATATATTTGACAAATAAAAATTTAATTTTTGTGAAGCGTGGTGGAATATTTTCTCCCGTCATTTTTTTATTTTGAAAGGCTTGATATCAAATATGGCTACCAGGAGTTTTCAGCGCAAATCTGTCGCTGCTATTTTGATATAACAAGCAAAAAATATTTTTCATGACCATTTAAGCAACATAATAATGAAAACAGTAAATCCCGTTAAATTTTTTGTTAGCATTTGTTTCGTTATTCTTTAAAGAAATAGAGGAGGAACAACGTGACAGTCGCAATAATCATTTTGTAAAAGATTATGCAATTGATTCGATTTGAACTCAGTACATTAATCTTATATAATTTACAAACTCCTCATCTACTAATTATCATGTTTTATATACACGTCTATAAAATGATTTATGTATACATAATAAGACAGAAATCTATAATCACCATACATGACCGAGTTTCAAAACAAATTAAGGTATCATAGTAATTATAAGGATAGTAATAATAAAAATAATAACGATAACAATTATGACCATGTGTAAATAGTTATAATAATATTCACAATGGCATCATTATATCACTTATTATAATAGAAGTTAGACGAATCAGAGGGGTGGTAGCAATAAGAATAATTACAATGACATTACTAACAACAATAGTACTATACCTTGAATAGGATTCCAAAATACTGTCGTAATTTTATACTATATTTTATTAATAGAATACAATGTTATAATTCTAAAATCGTATTCTGTTATCTAATTGCAAACCAACCATACAGTCCCTCGTCATGAGCAACCTAAAAAGAAGGTGTTCCGGTAAATCGTGTTAGTTATATAATAGTCACTCATGAAAGACATTCCTGTTTGCGCCTACTACAATCATCACGTCAACAGTTACAATAATCGTATCCGGTGAAAAACAGTTATCATCGTTATCATTACCATGCAAATAGTAATTACTATACAATAGAGCCTTGAGATACAGCATTAAAGATTAGTAACAAAATACAGCACAGAATATAATACAAATAACACCGTAAAGCGGGGAAAATAACGTAACTAAGGACAGGAAAAACATCGTATTCCACATCGTAACTTGAGAAAACTATATCATAGGGCCACCGTATGCTGAGGTTCTACTATATATATATATATATATATATATATATATATATATATATATATATGTGTGTGTGTGTGTGTGTGTGTGTGTGAGTGTGTGTGTAAACAAATCGAGCTTAGGTATTTCGGACGATGTCAAAGCATCGTTAATTCACGACTCGCACATCAGCCGCCGTTTAGCGTAATGATTAGGAGCCTTGACTGTCGTACACGCGGTCGGGTTTTAATCCTGGCTTGAGGTAGTTGCCTATCTATCCGCACTGATGAGTTGTGAAACAGTACTGTATGTGAATGACTGTATGTGTATGTAGTGTATGTTAATGACTATATATATATATATATATATATATATATATATATATATATATATATATATATATATAGCGTGTCCCAAATGAAGCTGACGGATTTTAAATTTGATTAACTTCCTTAATATTTAAGTTAGCTTACCAATTTCTATATGTAGGTAAATGAGCTTCTTCGTGATTTTTTGAGATATAGTAAGATACAATAGTCTACTTATTCGAAGTTTATTTATACAACTTAACCTAGGGTATGTTTTTCACAAGTTTAGTTATGAAAAATGATGTTACTCAAATGCCCACCAATTCCGATTCCTTCATCCGCCGTTACTCTACTCCATAGTGTACATTTTTGATTGCCTTTCTGACTCCAAATCCTACAATTTTGCTTATTTATGAACCCATTCAGATGAAAATGGGCCTCATCGGACATAATGAGGTTTTGGAGAAAGTTCGGATCCCGATTGGCTAAATGTTGGAATTGCAGGGCGTATTCCAGCCTTTTTCTCCGGATCGTTTGGATGAAGCTCTTGCACTAATTGGATTTTATATGGATATAAGTCCTCTTCATGAAATATTTTGTGAAGAGATGATCGAGAGACCCTAATTTGACTTGATCTCCTTTTTACTGATGTGGATGGATCCTCGGTCACACTCTCTGCTAATCTCTGACGATTCGCATCACTTCTTGCTGTACGGGGTCTACCAGATTTAGGGAGGTCGCATATAGACCCTTGCTCATGAAATCTAGCAATCATAGGCTTTATTGCATTGGGAATAGGGGAATTTCTTATGTTGACGTTTCGTCGACATTCTGTTTGAGTTCCTGATATTGACTCATTCAACCGAAAATACGACTCTATGATAAATACCCGCTCCTTGAGAGTTCAACGACTCAGGGTGACATTGAAAGGCTTAAAAGAAAAATATTAAAAATCAAGAAAGTTATACATTTTTTTAACAATCAGCTTCTTTTGGGACACCCTATATATATATATATATATATATATATATATATATATATATATATATATATACCATTATTATTATTATTATTATTATTAATAATAATAATGAAAATAATAATAATAATAATAATAATGAAAATAATAATAATAATAATAATAATAATAATAATAATAATAATAATAATAATAATAATAATAATCAACCAGCTAATAACGCCAAACCGATGTCTCACAAGTAGGAATTTCAATTCGTGAGGACGATGCCATCCAGCAATGCTAACCTAGCGAGCAATTAGTGATAGAATTTTCAGAATGTGAGAGATTATATAATACTTGCCGAAACGAAGTAAGTCCATTTTACGACGAACTCGAAGCATTTGTACCCCGTCGAGGCAAATACTCCGACTAATCTGACAAACAGTAAAATTACACTCTACACTCTACAGAGCCTTTTATCTAAATAGTGTCTTCCCTCGATTTGCAAGTATTTGGAATTTACTTCCGGGTCTCTGCTTCAATGACTCTACTTTCATGCAAATGTTCAAGTGTAAAGCAAACCAGCATCTCGATGCGCAACTTCCTAAATAGTTGCAGCGCTATTTTTGTCCGAAACAGTAGTTCTTTACGTCAAAGAAGTATTATGTCTTGATTAGGGTGAAATAGCAGTAAAAAATACTCAGACACATACACACATATGTAAATCATCGCCACCCTCGCTAGTATTTACATAAATATATATATCGATCTCCCTGTCTCTACCTCTCTCTCTCTACCTCTTTCTCTCTCTTTCTCTCTCTCTCTCTCTCTCTCTCTCTCTCTCTCTATATATATATATATATATATATATTGAGTATACATATAGCCATTGAGCTTATTATATATCTACAGTACTATGGGCACTGTTCTTTAAAATTATTAATACATTAAAATAAACTCTTAAGACTCTATAACACACACATATATATATATATATATATATTATATATATACGATAAAGGACGCTATAACATATATATATATACATATATATATAAATTCGTATTCCTGTCTGTTCGTTTGTTCACAATTTGGTTAATATATACAAAACGTGCTTTACTTTAATCTTGCATTTATTTTTATATATACTACGATACTTGGAAAAATATACAGTTAAGCGATCACCTTATTTGCATATGACATTAAGAAAAATTGATTTTACTAAGTAGCGGTATCTTAGTTAAAATTTTAACGAGAGAATTATTTTAAGTATTCTATTCAAAATTGTTATTTAATAAATTTTAAACAAAAATTATATTGATAATATATTTAATTTAGTTTATTTTGGAATTAGTATTTCCAACAACGACCTTTTTTAAAACGTTTTTTAGGGTTATTTGCCCCTAGACGCTATCCATAAAAAACAACAAACGTTTACCAAATATCATTTGGTAATTTCATGCAGTTTCTAGCTGGAAAAATAATTCCGTGTAAATAGAACAAATATTTGGCTTTTAGTGTTTGTTTTTTTAATATTAAGAAAAAAACATTTACGAAAAAAACTGAAAAGATTTCATTTGTTTGTTTAATTTTATTCTTTACGACAATACAGAAATCGGTAAATTTTTACCAAGTAATTAAGCGTCGTTTAATACCTAAAAAAATGAAGATCTACTACCTCCTCTAAATTCCACAAGTTACACTTTTCTGCGTTAATTTCAGCGATTACAAACTTAATTTTCTAATTAGAAAGCTAACTTTATACGACCTGACCCAGCGGCGTTTAACCCTTTTAAATTGGAGATCTACTTTTTTTCATTTAAGCAGCCTTTATAAATATTTTGTGAGAAGAAATTTTGAAAATAATAAATAAATAAAATGTTAGAGTGGGCAGTCACTTTTCTATATAAATTTAACGTAAAATGAGCACCCAATTATTGGCTACCAAGCGTTCAACGAGACATGTCACCTCTAGCATTTTTTCAAGTTTGGAGATTGAGGGAGACGGCAAAATCTGACAAATACAATTTGTCTTTTTCTGGCGGGTGGATTACATTGGAAGCATAAAATAACGATAAATGTTATTATTTTTATGAGACCATTCTCTACTTTCACCTAACAATTTATAAAACAAAACAAAGCCCAAAATATGACAAGTTTAATTTTTTGGATGGTGGATTACATTAGAAACATAAAACGACAAAAAAAAGTAAATCGATAAGCCCCCTCCCCTAAAAACAAATCGCAAATTTCATTTATTTACAAAAGAAGCTAGTTAAAAAGTGCACTCGCAAAAAATAAAGGTAAATGTGCAGTTTAGTGGCATAAATTATTTGACAGACAAAATAATTATAAAAACTATTTATTTTTATATAAAACATTATTAGGTCGAAAAGCTGAAATAAAACAAAACAAAAATCATTTTTATGTTTTTTTATCACTTTTTATTAGACTAAATATGCACGCCTTACATATTTAAAATTGGACTGTTTTAAGGTTTGGCAGATTTTGCCTTTTTTACACCCTTTCATTACAAAAAAAAATATGACTGCCAAAAACATAGTGCACGAAAGAGCTTAAAAAGGCCAATTTGCCAAACCTTAAAAAGGCCAAATTTTAAAAGTAATATAGCTGCCTCGAATGATAAATATAAATGATAAAAAAATAATAAATATGAATTTTATTCTGGTTTTATGTCAGCCTTTCGGTCTACCAATGCGTTTTATATAAAAATTAATAGTTTTATATTTTTTTGTCTGGCAAATAAATTACGCCGCTAAACTACACATTTTTTGGCGACGTGTATTTCATCCAATTCTATGTTTATATCATATATGGTAACAAATACTCGTATATGTCTACGAATTATTTGGGTGTTTAATAGATCGACCTCTTTTACTCTATAATATTGACTTAAATTATACATTATAAAAACTTATTGGAAACAATTGCCAAGATGTCAAAACGCACGATTTTATTTAAAAAAAAGAACAGAAAAAAAGAACACAACAAATCAAATGAAATAGCAAGTAACCAATTATGAGGCTGGCATATCCAGAAATCTGTTAAATAAAAAAAAAAACATCCCAAAAGGCTGGAACGTGCGAATAAAGAATAACAAAATATCGGAGTCGATGACGTTTGTCAAACAATGTCAAGCGTTTATTGAAGTTCAAGCAAGGGTTAAGTAAATATAAAGTGGAAAAAAAAATTAAACTTCAGAAAACACTAACGCCATGAAAAAAAAAGTAATGGGAAAAAAGAAGGCAAATGTGTAGAAATTATATGAGAAATACGAAGTGAAGTAGAATAATAAGAAGGTGAACAACGAAAAAAAAAGGAATAAAAAGAAAGATAAAAAGAGAAAAAGAATCAGAAAAATATAGAGGACGAAAACGAACGGGAAGAATCTTAATATAAAGAGAGAGAAAAAAGAATGGAAAAAAGCAGAAAAATATAAAAGATGAAAAGGAAATAGAATAAGCGGAAAGATATCTATATATTAATACGATAGCGTGTGTGTTCTTTTGTGTGCCACATTTACATCCGAGTCGTTTAATTGTCATGCTCTATTTCTTGTCATGAATAATTTTACCAATAATTTTCATAAGGTTGGGGTCCCGTTTCGATTATAACTGATGGCATCTCATCTATTTTTTTTATAAATAATTTTATCAAGAATTCTTCGTAAATTTTTGTTTCGGTTTCGATTATGGCTGTGGAGATTCAAGCTATATATATATATATATATATATATATATATATATATATATATATGTGTGTGTGTGTGTGTGTTATTCATAAGTTTTTATTTCGGTTTCGATTCAAGCTAATGCACCCAAGTCATATAAATATTTTTATTTTTTATTTTTAAATCGCAACTTTATAACATACGAAATCTGCAAGAATTAAAATATCATATTTAAGCATACTTTTACGACCGGGCTTTACCGGGTGTTCGTGCTAGCTTAGATGAATACGTGTGCATTTTTAACAAAAAAAGCTACAATAATATCAGAGCGTCTCCATTTACATTGAACATCTACGGAATGCCAACATCAATATATTACATATGAATGAGACCCCTGTGGAATTTCCACAGGTCCAGCTAGTACAGGATCAAAATTAAAGTGAAGATGCAGAAGGATAAAAAGAAAGGAAAAAACAGAAAAAATATAGAGGATGAAAGCGAAATGGAATAAGCAGAAAGATATCGAGGATGAAAAAGAAAGGGAAGAAGCAGACAAATAAAGTTGAAAAATAATCACAATGAAAAGGAAAGAAGAAGCAGAACATATATTCGAGGTAAAGGAGAGTAGAAAAAAGGGAAGAAAACACAGAATATAACGAAAAATAACTAAAAGAATAAGACGTTTATGCAAATGAAGAAAAAAAGAAGGCAGAAACCTTTCTCTCTTGTCTCTGTCAATAAAATTGACGATGGCTACCATGTAATAACAAGATACAGATTTTAAAAAAATGTCCATACTTTATGTGATTCTATCAATTTCTATAGTCGCCTTAATGCTGTAATAATGTATTAAATCGTTATACCTTACTTTGTAAAATATATATAAAAGTGCACTTTGAAGATAAATAAATTTCAAATTGAATCTTGTATCTTTATTTTTAAAGCCTATAGTAAAAACATTTTGTTTAACAATTTTCATGCCTTGGATGAAATGCTTTTCTAACTTGTATAAAATTAAACAATAGACTATTAGAATAGGCAGTGACCAGGCCTGAAAGACCCCTCGAATAATATACTATAGTGAAGCGTTCGTATTGTAAAGCCAATTTACGAATAATATGTAGCGTGTCGGTAATATACTGTGGTATTGGGTTTGGTTAGTCATAGGTGGTTCACCAACCCAATATTGTCTTGCCTTTTACGAAAGGAGTTAGTTTATTCCTAACAGTCTGAGACCTATCGACTGGTTAATTTCGATGAATCTGCTCAATTTTCAATCGGCCACAGCGTTCCTACTGGGGGAGGGGCTTGCTTTTACACAACTTTGGGTGTTCTACCAAAATTTTCCTGTAGTAAGAAGGAAGTAAATACTCGCGATGTCTAGAGTCTGTCAGATAATAATTGGCCCGGTTGTTATAATACAATATATACAAACAAGTGTTGCATAAAAATATTTAAAAGAAAACGTACAAATACACACTTCATAATTTAGAATGGATTATAAATAAAAGTAACGCAATACAGATGGTTTAAACTCTGATCAATATTTTATTTGGGGGAGGTGGTTAATTGTAAATTTATAACAAAAGATTTTTCTTTTCAGAAAACAATCAATACAGAATTTCAGACGCTACAAGTGCTCGAAAGGTTACAATTTTATCATGTATAGTTTTTTTTTCCGCTTCTCTCCTTAAAATGACTTCAGGTGAAACCTTGTAATGTCGCTCTGGAATGCTATAACAATAAACGTTTATATTTTTATTCATTTATATTTCCAGAAAGTTTAGTTTAAAAGAACTGAGAATATTTTTTTTTTATTCGTATATTTAGGCTTAGGGTCCGTTTTTTTTCTTACATCAAAAGTGATTGTTTTCTTGTATTTCTTTATTCATTGCTTTGTTGTTAAGGTGTCCATTACAATTGCCGAATGATCCAGCATTGTGTGATGTTATTCCTGCTCAGTGAAATTATTTATTCACTTTTATGATGTCTCACCGAAATAAAATAAACTAAAATTACGATTATTTTTTAATTCATTTCGATCGCTTTTCACAACAAAACAATTCTATTTTAAATCATCTCTCGCTTCTAAATCTTGTCGATATTCTTGAATGTCTATTGTTGAATTTTCTATAGCATAATAATAGTAGCTAACAAAGATTCATTGTTTAAGACATTACAGGATGAAAGAAAAGAAAAAAAATACAAACCCAACCCTTCAATTTAGAATTAGGACTAAGAGTAATTAATTCAATTAGATAACATTTTGTGATCTGCGTAAAACCGATTCGTTATGCGATGCCGATTGCACGATTGACGCCAGTGTCAACAGTAGCCAATAAGAGTCACTTAAACAATAGTATATGTCATGACGTATCTATGCTATTTGTGTCCAGCAAACTCACATTTACGTAATGAATTGATGATTATCTATCTATTTATCTATTTATATCTCTGTTTCTCCCTATCTTTCTCTCTCTCTCTCTCTCTCTCTCTCTCTCTCTATATATATATATATATATATATATATATATATATATATACTGTCACTATTGATGGAACTGACTAACAGATCGTTACGTTTATTGATATATAATTATATAATACTAGCTGTACCCTGCCACGCGTTGCTGTGGCTTAATTTCGTGCAATGGAAAATTCTAATAAAAAGAGAACATGCATGTTTCTTATATTCTTAGAACAGCAATCCACTCCAAAAAGTTTTTAAAAAAAGGCGAAAACGGAAAAAAATGTGGTACTCTTGCAGAATTGGATCCGGATCCTCGGGAGTTACCATCAATCATGGCTTGGGCTCGACCAACATTCAGTGGATTAAGCCGAAAGTTGCTAAACCATTGAAACGCTAAATAGTTTTCTTTTTTTATTGTATTAAAAAATGTGAGTTTTTAATTAATGTTTGGGTAAGGGGGGGTTACTATACACAGATTCGAAAAAGTTGTTCAAAAACGAATAAATGAAAGTAAAGGTAAGGTAAATTACGTTTCTATCTAACTGGATAATTTTTTAGTGTTTTTATTTAATGTAAAATGTTTAATCGGCTGAAAAACGCAGTGTTTATCTATGTATTTGAAAAAGACGAATGGTCGCGGACTCTGTTGAATACGTTAAATTTGGGAAAATCAGTTAAAAACTATACAAAACAATGTCAGACACCTACTGATTATTGTGATATAGGCTGACATATTCGGTTGGTTTCTGATGGTATTTTGTATAGTTTTTTAGTTTTAAATTATTTTCTCAAACTTAACATCATCAACAGTGTCCATAACCGTTTGTATTTTTCAAATACACTGATAAACACTGTTCTTCGAGCCGACTAAACGTTATAGTAAATAAAACGGGTGTGTATTACTAAACACAGAAACGAAAAAGTTGTTGAAAAATAAATATAACAAATAAATGTTATCAAATGCAAGACAAGTTACTTTTCTACCTAACTGGATAAGATTTTAGTGTTTTTATTTAGTGTAAAATGTTTAATCGGTTTGAAAAAAATTAGTGTTTATCTGTATATTTGAAAAATACAAATGGCGGCAGACTGTTGGACACATTAACTCTGGGAAAATGAGTTAAAACTAAAAAACTATACAAAATACTGTCAGGAACTCACTCAATATATGTTACTGTGACATAGTCAGACATGTATTCAGTGGTTTTTAACAGTATTCTGCATAGTTTTTTTTAGTTTTAACTCATTTTCAAATATAACAGTAAACGCTGTGTTTTTGGAGCCGAATAAAAATTTTGCATTAAAAAATTAAAAAAAATATCCATTTCGGTAATAAAGTAACATATGTTGCCTTTGATAATATTTGTTATACATTTATTTTTTGACAACTTTTTCGAATCTATATGTACAGTAGTACAAACACAATAAAAACACTAAAAATTATCCAATAAGGTAGAAAAGTAACTTATCTTGCCTTTGAAAATATTTACTTGTTATATATTTGTTTTTGTTGACAACTTTTTCATGTCTTTGTGCAAGTACAAACCCAAAGGTGTATTTTTCTGTCTAATTTTATTTTTGTTACCGCGCTTAAATTTAAATTTCACAATATCTTTTTTGGGGGAGGGTATTTTTTTTACATTAGGTCCACCTCCGCAATTTTCGACCATGCTGAATAAGAAAATCTCCTTTAAAATTTGCAGAGGGCATTAGTTTTCGAGATATAAAGATCTGTACTATGCACTATAATTCACTGACGGCCATGAATAAACACTCCAAACCTCCCCATATTAAGAACGGCTTTCGGAATAAACAACACCCATGCCTAACCACATGTTTTAACCTTTTAACTGTCTTTCGTCTTTTAAAAACGGCTTTTGGAATAAATACCACCATTCTCCCCATGTTAAGAACGGCTTTCAGAATAAACTCCCCCAACCTACCCATGTTAAAAATTGTGGAGGTGGACCTAATGTCAAAATTTACCTTTTGTTTTTTTAATAAATTGTTAGTTGAAAGCACAGAATAGTGACAAAACATCATCCCCTCCCCTTGGTAAGAATAGCAAAAATAAAAATAATGGTTTTCTTGGTAGAAACTTTTCTGTATTTCACCTAACAATTTCTGGTACTAATGAACTTACTAATCCGCGCTATTATTTTAAATCGAATTTCCAAGTTTAATTAAAGTCTTATGATATGTTTTTTTATTCAATTGTAAGGTTAAAGTACAGAATAGATACAAAACACCCTCCCCGCCTCATGTTAAGTATGGCTTTTTAAATAATAACGTTATTATTTCAGCACGGATCATTCTCTACATGAGTACCTAATATTTTTTTCAGCCATTCTTACCATAGAGAGGGGATGGTGTTTTGTAACTATTCTGTGCTTTTTAAACTAACAATTTAAAAAAAGATATTCTGAAATTATAAAAAAAATAAAAAGATATTGTGAAAGTTGAATTTCACTTGAAAAAAAAAAAACAAAAACAATGTGAACGGCGCGTTCAACATTGTAGCCGGACCTTATTTGGAAATAAGGTCATGTGAGTCGATTAATGGGTGCTAATGCACTTACTGATCCGCGCTATTTTTTTAAATCGCTTAATTAAAGTTTTATATTTTTTTGGTATTTTTTTTAGATTAGGTCCACCTCCACAATATTCTTTTAAATGACGACTTCTAAAGTTTTCCGACTATGCTGAATACAGAAATCGAATTGAAATTTTGCAGAAATAAGTAGTTATCGAGATATAGATAGTTGTTTTATGCATTGTATTCTTTGGCGGCCATCTTTGTTACGCGCGCAGATTTGTTTATGACGCGCGCAAGCGTGTAAAAAAGACGGCTGCCAGATATTACAATGCATTATACAAATTTTTAATATCTCGATAACTACTTATTTCTGCAAAATTTCAATATGATTTCCGTATTCAGCATAGTCGAACACCTACAAAAGTCTTCATTTAAAAGAAAATTGTGGAGGTGGACCTAATCTAAAAATTTACCGTTTTTTTTTTCATTCAACTGTAAGATTAAAGTACAGAATAGGTACAAAACACCCTCTTCTCCCCATATTAAGAATGGCTTTTTAAATAATAACGTTATTATTTCAGCACGGATCAATAAGTGCACGAATACCCAATTTCTTTGAAAGCATTTATATTTTCTTATATAAAAACAACTTCTGTAAAAAAAAAGAAAAAACGTGCACTTTCAATCTTTGTTAAAAAAGGTTTGCTTGAAAAAAAAACAACAAAAATACGGTAAAAAAACAAAGACCAAAACGTTAATCGGTATTCATGCAGAGTGATCAGTGCTGAAATAATGACGTTATTATTTAAAAAAACATTCTTAACATGGGGAGGGTAGGGGGTTTGTACCTAATCCGTACTGTAACCTTTCAATTGAAGAAAAAACGTATCATAAAACTTTAATTAACCGTGGAATACGATTTAAAAAATAGCACGCGTCACTCTCTGCATTAGCTCCGAAAGTATAGAATAGTTAGAAAATATTCTCCCTCCCATGTTAAGAATGGCTTTCTAAATAATGTTAATGATTCAGTACTGTTCCTTGTCTGCTTATGTTTAATTTTTGTTTATTAAATTGTTAGGTGAAAGCCCAGAATAGTTACAAACCCCCTCTTCTCCCCATGTTAAGAATGGCTTTATAAATAATAACGTTATTATTTCAGCACATATCAATAAGTGCACGAGTACTCAATTTCTTTTATAAAGAAAAAGCATTAATATTTTCTCATGTAAAAACAACTTCTGTAAAAGAAAAAAAAAGAAACAAACGTGTACTTTCAATTTTTGTTAAAAAAAGGGTTTCTTGAAAAAAAAATACGGTAAAAAAGCACTGAACAAAACATTAATCGGTATTCATGCAGAGAGTGATCCGTGCTGAAATAATAACGTTATTATTTAAAAAGCCATGCTTTACATGGAGAGAGTGTTTTGTACCTATTCTGTACTTTAACCTTTCAATTGAATAAAAACATATCATAACACTTTAATTAAACGCGGAAATGCGATTTAAAAAATAGCGCGGATCACTCTCTGCATTAGCACCGAAAGTACAGAATAGTTAGAAAACATCATCCCTCCCCATGTTAAGAATGACTTTCTAAATAATGTTAATGATTCAGTACTGTTCCTTGTCTGCTTAAGTTTTACTTTTGTTTATTAAATTGTTAGGTGAAAGTCCAGAATAGTTACAAAACACCCCTATCCCCATGTTAAGAATGGTTTTCTAAATAATAACGTCATTATTTCAGCGGGGTAGCTTCTCTGCATAAGTACCATGTTTTGTTTTAAATTGTTAGGTGAAAGGACAGAATAGTTACAAAATACCATCCCCATGTTAAGAATGTCTTTCTAAATAACATTATTTCAGCACGGTATTTTCTATGCATACATACTATCTATTTTTGTTTATTAAATTGATAGGTGAAAGTATAGAATAGATGAAAACTCCCTCCCCATGTAAAGAATAGCTTTCTAAATAACGGTATTATTTCAGCACGGTACCTTCTCTGCATAAGTACTATCTTTTGTTTATTAAATTGTTAGATGAAAATATAAAATAGTTACAGAACACTCTCCCTTTCCCATGTTAAGAATGACTTTCTTAATAGCATTATTTCGGCCCGGTACCTTCTCTGCATAAGTACTATCTTTTGTTTATTATATTGTTAGGTGAAAGTATAGAATAGTAACAAAACGTCCTCCCCATGTTAAGAATGGCTTTCTAAATAACGTTATTATTCTATTATTATATTATTATGGTACTTTCTCTGCATAAGTACCATGTTTTGTTTATTAAATTGTTAGGTAAAAGTACAGTACTGATGGAGAGAGTGATCCGTGTTTAAATAATAACGTTATTATTTAAAAAGTCATTCTTAACATGGGGAGGGGAGGGTGTTTTGTACCTAATCTGTATTTTAACATTAAAATTGAATAAGAAAAAACATATAATAAAACTTTAATTAAACCTGGAAATACGATTTTAAAAATAGCGCTAAATATTATTTAAGTAAGTTACCAATCCGTAAAAAAACTGTACTTTTACCAACTAATCTTATATCGAAAAACAAAAAAAAACTTAAAAAAACTGAAAAAAGCAAGCGACAAAGTTTTTTTGCCTTATATAATAAAGAAAAAATGTTTAAATTAAAAAAAATTGGAAGATAAACAAATCAATTATGTTTTTTTGTTTTGGTTTTTTTTACTGATCGAGTAAACAGAAAATGAAATCTACTTCGTTTCGTCAATTCGTGGCTGTGAAATGAATCGAATCGGAAGTTCAGTTTTATCAACAAAACAGGTTCGCAGTAACGGTTACGAAAATATATTTATTTTATTTAATATTTTAATAATTCGCGAGGTAAATTTATTTTAATAACATAAAAATATCCATCGACTCTAAAGATGGGTTGTCTGAAAATTTCAAATAAATTGGTAACGTAGAAATATGGTTTTATTAAGTTATAACGAACCAAGAATTAGATTTCTATATATATACATATAAAGATTGCCATATGTATATATATATATATATATATATATATATATATATATATATATATATATACACACACACAGCTCGCATTTTACACACAGACACTCACACACAGGCACGTACACACACACACATATATATATATATATTAATGTTGAGACGATTTATCGGAATCGGGATGGAAAAATCGCATCTTTTTAATGTATTAGAATCGGTATCGGAATCGATAAATTTGAGCCGATTTTCCGATGTCAAAATCGATTCCTTAAATTATCTTTTTTATTTGATTTTGGTTTTAAAATATCTTCCACTGCTTGTAGTAATAATAAAACAATAAATATTTATTGCTTTAAACTTCCAGCAAGACTAAAATCTCTAGACCACTCTCTCACCAGTGTGTTTTTACATTTAAGAAAATATAGGGAAATTTAAGATGTGTTTCACAGTAATCAAGACAAAATTACACTTTTATAGTGAAATATTTGGAGATTTATAAAGAATCGGAATCGGAATCGGCAATTGTATCGAAATCGGGAATTTAGTACGAAATCGGTAATTGTATCGGAATCGGGGAAAATATTGGAATCGCCTCATAATATATATATATATATATATATATATACACTCATACATACACACACACACACACACACACATATATATATATATATATATATATATATATATATATATATATATATATATATAAAATACATTTTAGTCATCGACATACAGACCTGTTTCGTTGTTTCACAACTCATCAGTGCCGCTAGACTAACACCTCTCCCAAGCCGAGGATCGAACCTAGAACCGTCGTGCTGACAGTCGGCAGTCCTACCCCATGACTACGGAATCAGTGGCCGAAATTAACCTGTCCGAACGATTATTTTAAATAAACATCCGTCCGCTACTCGTAGAGGGCTCAAACGTTTGTTTGTAAACAAATCGCGAGCTTCGCATTATTTCAGCTAAATTAAGTAGCGAGTAAGATAATTTACGAGAGTGCTCTACCAAAGAGGGGAGATGTGTGTGTGTGTGCGTTATGCGCAGGTCTTTGCTGTACGCTCGGGTAACCATTTCGAGGCACACTTGCAATTAGTAGATGTTGTAAGAACCGCACCAAATATTCACTTTAACATTTGACCTTCTTCACCGAAAAAAAAATGATGTACACCATCTTTACGTCGGAACCCATAATCATGTAACGTTTGGTCATGATCGGTCCAGCGGTGTGGGATGTAGGAGAGTATATATATATATATATATATATATATATGTATATATATATATATATATATATATATATATATACGACCTTGACCTTTACCTTACTAACCATTATTGGTTAAATGTGTAACCAATAATGTCCGTATAATAAACATGCTATATACTTGTTTTGCCCTTCATTGGACACTATTAAATAAACACAAGGGTTTCATTTAATCTACATCTAGGAAAACAAACTATGCAGCCATATATATATATATATATATATATATATATATATATATATATATATATATATGTGTGTGTGTGTATTACGATAACAAATTTAACCTAAGAGTTTTAATGTCACGAACTATATAACACTCAAGCAAAAAGGGAAACATCATGATAAAAAACATACAATGCATTAAATTCAATGTAATTTATATTTGTTTTCATTTCAGTTTTTTTTCGCTATCGTCTAATATAATTTATTTATAAGAATAAACATTGGAATAAATTGCGTACGAAAAAAAAGGTAAGAAAAAGAAACTGTTTCGTCTCTTTGTTCATGCGGGAAAAAATCTGTAGCATTGATGTCAAAATAAGTCGACAATGGTTTTCAGTTGTGTTATATTTTTTATGTCATTTTCCCGAAGCATTTTATTGTTATTTTATTCAATTCGATTTATTTTTGTTAATTTACATTTATTAAGTGGATATTAATTTTTTTACCTTCTTTACATTGGTTATTCCTTTTAAAGAACAACGCCAATAATAGACATACATATTATACATAATTTTCAACATACATACATACATACATACATACATACACACACACAAACACACACACATACATATATATATATAAATATATATATATATATATATATATATATATATATTAATGCATATTCATTGAGGAGCAGGAACAATCCCTGTTTGTTTTTCTTACAATCTATTTTTTTTTCTTTTTGGCGGGATAATGTTCAAACGTTCTAATCGAGTGTTAAATTTTTTTGCTGTAGTCACGAACGTTTTCGACTTTTTATGTCGTGCTTGGGAAAGTGAGGAATTAAAGATTGCGTTGGTGAATTCATTAAAACACGATTAAAATTATTAAAAACTATTAAAAGCTCTTAAGCATGTCTTTCCCTCATACTGGACCTTATTGATGGTTGTTTTTTTTCTCATACGGATTAGTAGGGCTTCACTGATTAGGAGGCGCAGATCACAGTGTGAGACGGCTAAGATGGTGATATTTTTATTTAGTATATTCTTAAATTCAGTTTTGTGAGTATCATTTTCTGTAAAGTGTTGGTAAATTGTGCTATTCGGCGAAGATAGGTGGTGTGATACTCGCGAAAGATACTAGTTCTTGTCATGCTGATGTACGTTTTATTTTTGGAAACACATTCTCCTAAAGGGTATTTTAAAACGTGTAATTCATTTACAGTTTTGAGTAAATTGTCATCGGATGTACAGTTCTTGACTTTTTAAAACATTTTTGTAATAAATAATGAATCAAACTTTAGAGTTTTTTTATGGTTTAAATGTGTGTGTGTGTGTGTGTGTGTGTGTGTGTGATATTTCTTATGACTTTTTTGTCTATTTCATAATTCGCATGATTCTTCTTCTTTTTCTTCTTCTTCTTCTTCTTATTATTATTATTGGTGTGTTCAATCAGCTCGTTAACGATATAATTTGGGAAGTTGTTATTTATCAGAGTCTGTTTTATGTTAGAAATATTCCATTGCTGAAATATAAAAAAAAATATTGCAAGAGAAACACACAAAAATTGCTCCTGTTTTTCAATGAAACATGCATCTGAGACAAAATGTTACCCAAATATACTAATATATATATATATATATATATATATATATATATAAATATACATATTTATATATATATATATACATATTTATATATATATATATAAATATATATATATACATATTTATATATATATATACATATTTATATATATATATATATATATATATATATATATATAAATATATATATATACATATTTATATACATATATACATATTTATATATATATATATATATATATATATATATATATATTGTGTATTTACGCAGCAGTTTTCAGACTATTATTGTTGATTACCACGGAGTGTTCTTGCTTAATGAGCTTTTCATGTTGTAAATGTTTAATTTGTCGAACTGTCGTTCTTTTCTCTCGGTTGAATCTGTGCAAGACAGTTCCATAGTCGTCTTGGTCCATCTGTTTTTTCGTTTGATAGCTTTTTTGCAATTACTTTCGACTGAGTTTTAACAGTCGTCTTCAGGAAGTTTTGATTATTGTTTGTTTAAAATGTGGATGCTTTTATATGCTTCAGTTAAAAGTATATTTAAATTTCATAAATGAGCCTCATGTACTATCCGAATGTATACTTCAGAAGAGGGACTGAACAACGGTGTCATTGATTTGAAATAGATGAAGAAAAGGGCAGATAAAGCTGGAATTGTCCCAATCACTGTTTACCTTCCAAGCTTGGTGGCAAATTATTGTTAATACATTTCCAAACGATAGAACCTAATATTTTTGCTGCACCACACAGTGAAATAAAATTTACATTTTCATAGATTTCTACAATGTAATTTTCTCGACAGTATGTATTAATCATTTTTTTTATATTTATGACGTTATTGTGTGTGAGTAATATAAATTACAAAATTAAAAAAAAAACATTTTAAGTACACATGGCCGAATATATTAAAGAAATATTACAAATATAATCTATATATCTATAAAAGTTAAATAGTCTGTCTCTGTGTGTATGTGTGTGTGTGAGTCTGTGGCTGTACATTTCCCTACCAAATTACTCTGTCAATTTCAATTTACGGACAGGAGTTTTGACATTAAGGCTATTGAGATCTGGAAAATTATTTAACCGGTTTGCGGCAGAAATTTGGCAATTAAGAGGTCAAATTTCAAAGAGTTGGCCTTTGAAAACTCTAGCAAACTCCTCAGATAATTTGGGGTCTAAACAATTGAAATTTTAAATGTAGGTTACTTGGACATGGACCAATATTTTAATATAATTAGAGCCCAAAAACCACAAATATAAAGAGGTCAAAATTGGGATCAAAGTTTCAAAAAAATTGACCTCTGCGGTCTCTACCAAATTACATAAATTTTATTCAGAGATGGGGCAAGTTTTTTTTATAGAATTTGGCCGAAAATATGGCTGCAAAAGGATCAAAGTCAAAAGATATGAACGTTGGTGTCTTTAGCAAACTTATCAGCCAATTTTTGGTCTAAACATTTGAAATTTTACATAAAGGGTATTCAACCATGCATCTAGCTTTTTAATCCGTTTTTGAGCAAAGGTTTGGCTGCCAACCGATCAAAGTCGAACGAGTTGACCTTTGCAGACTCTACCAAACTTCACCGCCAATTGTGGGAAAAAACACTTGAAATTTTACATGTACGTTACCTGGACATGAAGCAAACATCTTACTACACACACACACACACACATATATATATATATATATATATATATATATATATATATATATGCACATAAAGTTGTGAATAGAATATAGGGCCCAAGCAAAGTCGGGCTGAACTGCTAGTACTGAAAATAAAATACGGTATACATCTGATAATCAACTTGAACATGTCAGTACAGGTTCGGGTTACTTAATGGAGCGTTTCTTATATCAAAGTTCGGACGTTACAATATATGAACTCATCCAACCATGCTAAAATAAACTTTTTTCCAGTTGTGTGTGTTTTGAACAGCTAGTTCTTACTTATAATTCGGCTCACAGGGAAAATGCCTTGACCTATAATAAGGAGAGCAGATCAGAGGGAAATTGGCAACGCCAGGTGGCTTGCTGTGGCTACTATATATATATATATATATATATATATATATATATATATATATATATATATATGAACAAATGATTAATAAAACATGTTAAAAGACATCTTGAAAAAGTTACAAACATAAAGATTTTAATGATTTGGAACTCATTCCATTTGTGATTTTTTCCAAGGAATTCTGCCTTTCGGATCATTTTTGACCATTATGAACTTACCTGTTGGATTGCAAATTTTTAATTCCACCGTGTTTGGATTTTACCATTCTTGGATTTTTTTACCCTTCATCGGATTATCCATTCATGTGAAATCTTTTTATCATTTTTCTTTTACCTCCTACTCCCCTTACCTTACCCTTTTTTAACCAAGTAAGATCTGTGACTTACTTGTAGTTTCACTAAATACTTTTACATGCAAAATCCGATCCCGCATTTTGCTAATTCCTGCCTTCTGATGAGAAGGAGTGTATTTCTTCGAAACTCCGCGGATTAAGGACTATCCACTTATATTGTGCTTCCTTTTTAAAATTAAATATGTTTTTAACTCTTTTTCAAGATGTCTTTTAACATGTTTTATTAATCATTTGTTCATATTATAAGGTCTATTTCGTTTTCGGTTTTATTGAGCTTCTACATCTGGTTGAGATTACTTTACTTGTAAATATTAACTCTTTAATATTTATAATATATTTAAAGTTTACCATTTTGATTACCTTGGTAAAGTTATTGTAATTTCTCTCTCT
The DNA here is from genome assembly GCF_053919585.1 of Euprymna scolopes. Lineage (NCBI taxonomy): Eukaryota > Metazoa > Mollusca > Cephalopoda > Sepiida > Sepiolidae > Euprymna > Euprymna scolopes. The sequence continues at coordinate 69,515,223 of NC_136497.1, forward strand.
CTCTCTCTCTCTCTCTCTCTATATATATATATATATATATATATATATATATATATATATATATATATATATATATATATATATATATATACAATAAGGCTCCCTATCTTGGGTTGAGCATATTGGGAAGTGATATACAAATAACCATTAGCGTATGAAGCGATGATCTTCGTGTAAACAAATTGAGCTTAGGTATTTGGACAATGTCAAAACATTGCTAATTCACTGCCCGCATAGCAGCAGCCGAATAGCGCAACGGTTAGAAGCTCTGACTGTCGTTTGGATAGTAAAGTTTCGATCCTAGCGTGAGGTTGTTGCTTTCTAGCCGCACTGAAACAGCGAAACATGTGGATGACTATATGTATATATATATGTATGTATGTATGTATGTGTGTGCGAGTGCCTATATATATATATATATATATATATATATATATATATATATATATATATATAAAGCTGTGTGTGTGTCTGGTCACGAATAGGCCCCTATATGCTTGACTATTTTTAAAAACTGATTACATATAATGATAGAAGATGTATCGAGACGCAGGAATGGGTATGTTTGATCTGTCAGAACGGTGATTCATTAAAATTCTGGGGTCTGCGTTCGCGCCTGGTCCACAAAGTATGAAATAAGAAATTAAAAAATTAAAAAAAAAACGTTTACAAGTGTTTTTGATATAGATGTACACAAGAATACTTTGATAAGTATGTTTTAACTTAAATAGGGATGGTATAATAAAATTGTGGGGTCTGTGTTCCCACTTGGCCTCGATAGAATGGAAATAGGCACAGACTTTAATAAAGACTTTTCATATCTATTTGCGTAAGTATACTTTGATAATTATGTTTCAGTTTGAAGAAATATGGTATAATAAAGTCATGAGGTGTTCGTTTGCGTCTGACCTCTATAGAATGGATATATGTCACAAAGTTTAACAAGTTTTTTTTTTAATATAGATCCATAGAATATTTTGATAAGGGTTTCAGTGTGAACAGATATTGTATAATAATAAATTATGGGGTATCTATTTTATTTTTACGTTCATCATATTTTGCTTTGGTTTTGATACCCCCAAATTCGAACCTATCCCTTTACAACCCTTCCTTTTCATAACCTATCGTACTTTCATAAATCAGCGTCCATTTTCCGTAGGTTGTTTTGATCCCAGTCAACGACGGGTACTTTTGCTAGTATATATATATATATATATATATATATATATATATATATATATATATATAATGCTTTTCTTTTATTAAATCATGTTTACTTTTTATAAAGTATTTTTCCGTCGTTTCTTTTAGCTTAATACGTTTTTACTTCCTTGCCCTAGGCACAAAGTAAGAAACTGTTTTCCTTCTTTTGCGTTAAGTTATAAATGCATTTATCATTTTGTTTTAATTTTTTCTTCGATGTCTGAATAATTTTCAAAGAAGTTTTAAAAAACAAATTGCATTTTAAATAACAATGTATGTTGGCATTCGAGGTATATTTCCTTTCTGGAAACAACTCATGAAAAGAAATGATTATGCTGAGATACATGCACAGCGAACCACACATACGTATCAATACATCAAACATTTATGAACTCTGTTCTTTCTCGTGAGACAATTGCTAATCACTGTAAGAATGCGTCCGGGTCTAAGCGTAAAGCCGCGGTTGCGCAATGCCTACCTCATATCATCTGACGCGTCAATTCTCTGATTCTAATGTTAGGGTGAAGTCCTGGACAACTGGAAGCAAAACCAAGAGAGCACATACAGAAACCATATTCCTACATTGCCACCTCTTGTTGTATTAACCAGGATCACCAATGACCACCAATGATGATCTAGCGTAAAGCGAAGTATCATAAACATGAACATCTGCTTATAAAAATTGTTGCCGGATAGAGTGCAAAAAATGTATAAAATTTTCCGAGATAGTAGAAAACCAAGAGAGAACCTAATGACCGTTTAATTAATTACGAATTACGGCCAATTAAAAACATTAAAAGAGATGTTTTCAATTTTTTTAAAAATGATGAAGAGAATCATTTAAATTAAATGCGCTTTTCTATACCGATACAACCTCCGACCATTCTTCACGTATGTCTTACCGAACCCGGAGATCTGAACAGAATTGTAAACAAAAAAATTTAAGGCTGTCCCCTTTCCATGTAAGGGGGTTCTCAATATAGGACCTAAGTTAGTCAGATCAAAGAGCATATATATATGCTGGGAGGGAGAGAGGAAGAGAGTGAGAGAGAGAAAGGGTGTTTATATGTGTCATGTGTTTGACAAGTACAAGATTCCATTTAAAATTTTCGTAGTCGCTATAAGTCGACTTGTTCATTTCAGTTGACAATGAGTGGTTTTTAGGTAGATAAGGAGTAATACATACGCTAACGCACGCACAAATACGCATACATAAATACACATACATATGTACATTTCTACACATCCATATACAGACACATACGTACATACTTTACCCTTCACCCTCTATCCCTATATAATAATAAATATATTTCATGTGTCTTGGATCTTGCCTTTATCTTTACCCCTTAATTTTACTCACGTTCTAGTTATTATTACCATTATTATTATTACCATTATTATTATTATTATTATTATTATTATTATTAATAATAATAATAATAATAATAATAATAATAATAATAATAATACTATTATTTTCGTTAACATTATTATTGTTATTTTATCATCGTCGTCATCGCTATTATTATCGCTACTATCATCAGCATTTTTATTGTCATTACCACCGTCGTTATTACTGTTGTTATTATTATTAATATTCCCCCTATTACTCCACCACGCCAACCATCCATATCCAAAATTCTATTTTTGTCCTGGTAGACACCCTTAAAGAATTTGCCACCCTATCTCTCTACCTTTCCTTATAAAAAAGAAAATATAGAAATATGGCCACATATTACCTAGCATATAGTATACTTTGAAATCCAGTATTATAGCCTTATAACTACCCACCAGACCCACCCCTTTCGCCTTAAAGCACTACCATAATATCCCTCCGAAAAGTATACACTAATTCATAGTGATGTACTCTCGCTTGCATATGTAAAAAAATACGCATCCATAGATAATAGAGACACCTTACATGCCGTTAAATTAGAACCACCACACATCCAGTTATGTCCCAATTTTAACCCTAAAACATATACTAAATACACTTAAGACTATGATAAAGACTCTATACACCTTTCTGCACTACACTATATATAATACGCCCCTCCGTTTTTTAGAATTCGACCCCCCCAACATCATCTATACTTTTAATTTGTTTTGATCGATTTCGTTCCTAAATGAATCCAACGCTAGACGCCGCATCCCCACTATGCTACCTAGCATCTTCTCTACTCTTCTGATGAGAAGCATTAGGTTTCTAAATGCCTTGGCATAAAGAGTCTCTTCTATCCCCCAACTAATCGATTGTATTCCCTTATTGAATAAATGAACCAATCTATATCCACCATTGATACTTGTTGAGCTTTATAATGTCCAGATAAGTCTCCTCTCATTGAATTGAGCTCCCTCTTTTCCTCTTACGCTCTAAGCTATATATATATATATATATATATATATATATATATATATATATATATATATATATATATAAATAAATGTCGTTTTTTTCTGGTTATATTTAGTCATAATATCTTCGTAAACACACACTCTATATAAAATTCGATGATGCTCAAGATTCAGGTCCAGTAATGATGCGTCTATATCGTTAGCTTTATAATTTTTAATTTCGACACTTTTTTTCTTATCTGTCTTATTAATCTAAAATTGTCATGCATAAAGAATGTTTTACTACAACATAAAGGTCTACTTCCACCACCATCTAATTTGATCTTTACATCGTCCCCATTATTTGTTCTTTTGACTTACTATCGACTATTGACATATCCCTGCAATATTTTTTACGGCCGCAATACATGTCGCTCACTTCTGATTATTTGGCGAATTTTAATGTCATACTCGGATACCTAAGCATTGCATGCAGAAATAAAGTGTTAAATCTGGGTACCATTTTCTAATTGTCTTGATTTCGAAATAAAGTTAAAGAATTAAACTTGTATAAATAAACAATTAATCAATTTAGTCCTGTATTTCTCACTTATGCTTCAGTATTACGCCCACATTTAACCAGAGTATCTCACTAGACTCAAACGGCTTAGTAGTAGTAGTAGTAGTAGTATATATATTATATATATATATACATATTTATATATATCTATGTGTGTGTTTGTGTACACACACACACACACACACATATATATATATATATATATATATATATATATATATATATATATACATACGGCATAATCACAGTGACATACCGGTTCTCGTCAGATCACCGAAGTAAAGCAATGTTGAGCCTTGCTAATACCAGAAGGGCGACCATTTGGGAATTCTAAGCGGTGTGCGTACTTTCCACTTTTCTCTGCATTTGTTTTCAGTCGTCCTGAACCTCTACTTATCACTGCTATTCAACGATGTAGACTCAGGAGAGGCGTGGTTAGAATTACGCAACTCTTACTACATTATTTTTACGCGCAGTCACCCTTACAGTGGGTATCCATAGTCTGTCAAGCCATCATGAAGGATATCATTATATACAGAATGACACACACACACATACACATAGAGAGAGAGAGAGGGAGGGAGGGAGAGAGAGATGATGTATGGTAATACGAAATTGCCGAATGATCCATACATACCATACTAATGACGTACAATATACATTAAATGACGCACGTTGTACATGAATGTTTTCTAAGCGATTCTGCCGGATTTTGAGCTTCCTTAAGAGCTTATCCAGATTATTGTGTTTTTGCTCCTAAGCGAGTTTTACTTTCGCCCCTAATCTTCTTAGATATGTACGAAATGGTGGATTAAGTGTAAAAACAATCTGTTTTAATTTGTTGTTAGAAAAAAATGTTGATGTTTCTCCTAAAAATTGTCAATAAATTTGAGAACAACTTTCGTAATTGTTTTACTTAAACCAATTATTAAAAAATACCACAGCATGCTTGAAATAAAAAGGGGAAATAAATAAACAATATATTTTCGTATATTGATGTTTCGTGAGACATTACGATCATTTGAAGAGTTTCACGGAGGTATAAAATCTGGGAAACGTTGATCTACACCATGTAATCATCACGAATAAGTTTCATAATGTGTATTTACTGACAGTCATTCTAGATCGACGTTATGGCGGTTCTTCCATTCTCTAAGAATGCTTCTAGAATTATTGCTGTTCTAAGGCTTTAGAGTCTAGTCTACCCATATCTAGCGTGAAATAGATGGATCCACGCCTCCCCTAAGGTTATTAGTGAAAGCCCTGAAGGAACACGTACATTGGACGCATAGTGTTATGCAACGCATACATATATGCAAATCAATAAACACATTTAAATAGATTGAAGATCTCTTGACACATACACGTTTGAAAGCCTAACAAGTATGGCGGATTACTTCCAAAGAAGGCATCTTAAATAAATAGACGCATGATTATTCCCGTAAGCCATATCCCAACACAGTTAAAACAAAAAATTGAAATTTCAGCAAAATTATTTTTTATGTGAATTTAATTTGTTATTTCTTGTCAATGTATCGCATCAACTTCGCTTTAAACCATTAAATAAACCATGAGGTTTCTAGGATGTCTCTGTCCTTACCGCAATGCCCGGCAGGTAGAAATGTCTTCGATCACTTATAAGCGATCATTTAACTAAAAAAGCTTGATTTAATATTGCAACAAAGAATTTGAACAATGTACACATATGATTGTATATACGACATGCACGAGATTTTCCATAATTTTCATAATAGTTTATCATTTGCTATATTCTTTGTATTGCTTTCGTTGAAGTCATCTGATGTATGAGTCCATATATGAATATATCTTCTATAATATAAACTGAACGTCTGTGGGTGTGTCTGGTCACGAATCGGTCCCTATATGGTTGACTATTATAGAAAACTGATCACATATAATGATAGAAGATGTATCGAGACAGAGGAATGGGTACGTTTGATCTGGCATAATGGTGATTCATTTAAATTGTGGGGTCTGCGTACGCGCCTGCTCCACAAAGTATGGAAATAAAAAATAAAAAAAAAATTAAAAAAGGTTTACAAGTGTTTCTGATATTGATGTACATAATAATACTTTGATAAGTATGTTTTAGGAGGGGCGTGCAATAAGTAATACCCCTGACCCACTTCCAGTTGTCTGATATAGCTGAAATTTCGCATGTGTAATGATTTATATCTCCAAGGTGTATGTGGAAAACTACAGCTATGAACTAATTGTGGTTTTTGTTTTACAGGTGTTTGAACTGAGTCAGATGTGAAATGGGGCCTGTTGAATGTCGAGCAGTGATTCGGTTTTGGTATGTGAAAGGATGCACACCACAGGAGACATTTGATGAAATGAAATAAACTTATGATGATAATGCCCCATCATATGACCTTGTTAAAACATTGGCATCATGAATTCAAACCTGGCCGAAAGTCTGTGGAAACAGCTCCCAGACATGGTCGCGCTCTTTCTGCCATTGATGAGGCATCTGTCCGTCAAGTTGAGGCTGCCATTTTGGAAGATCGGCGCATTACTATTCGCCAAATAGCCCAAGATGTCAAGATTAGTACAGGGTCTGTGGAAACTATCATTCATGACCATTTGCATATGCATAAGCTGTCTGCCAGATGGATTCCCAGGTTGCTCACACTATTTCAGAAGCGAGAACGTATCGCGTGCTCGAGGATGAATTTGGAGAGGTGCCAAGAAGATGAGTCAAAGTTTTTCAAAAGACAGATTACACAGGATGAAACCTGGGTCCACCACTATGATCCAGAGACCAAAGCCCAGCCAATGCAGTAGAAGCACTTGGACTCACCACCTCCAAAGAAGGCAAGGGTGCAGCCCTCCGCTGGCAAGCTCATGCTCAAAGTCTTCTGGGACCAGGACGGAGTAGTGATAACAGATTTCCTAGCAAAGGGTACCACAATTACAGGAGCCTATTATGCTTCACTTTTGAGGAAATTAAGGGAAGCTATCAAAATCAAGAGGCGGGGAAAGATCAGCAAAGGACCCTCCTCCTGCAGGACAACACTCCGGTCCACAACTCGCATGTCACCAGATCAGAAGCACGGGCATGTGGTTATGAACTTTTCCCAATCCTCCCTACTCTCCTGACGTTGCAGGCTTCCAAATTAACAGATTCTGGGATATCTTATCTTTTTCAATCAACTGTTAGGTGAAAGTCCGTAACAGTTAGAAAAGTGTCTTTTCTCCATTAAATTGTTAGGTGAAAGTCTGGAGCGGCTAAAAAATGTAATTTCCTTTGTTTTATTATTAAATCGTAACGTGAAGGTATGGAGCGGTTAGAAAATGTATTTTTCTTTTTATTAAATCGTTGGGTGAAAGTATGGAACAGTTATGTCTCTTTTTTACAAAGGTTGTTATTCTAGTGCGGCGCATAAACTACCCAAGCGCCCATGAAATAAAAATAATAGAAGTCTGAGAAAAGATATAAGTTCTGTGCAAACGAAGAAGGAAATAATAAATTAGAATTTCTACAAATTAAATATAGAAGTCACACACTAGATTAAATAAACAGAAACAGGGTTTCGAGTTCTTCATAGAAGGAATAGCCAGTTAAAGGAATAATAGGATGTTCTAAACGTACCTCATGGCTCAAACGGGGAAAGCCAAGTTCATGGAGTCGAGTAAAGTCCGTGCGTTTTGATTCAAATTCCGCGGTTAAAAGGGAGGAAGGACAGAATCGTAAAACGACACTGGGGCGAGATCGCGTGGGAACACGGAGTTCTCGAAGGATAGCGATATGACATTTTTGTTCCTTTTCTTTCATTTTTTTCTAAACGGCTAAGTTTTCCATTAAATAAAGATCAGGAAGGGAAGAAATAAGAAAGAAAATTATATATGAAAAAAAATCTCGCACAGAGATGAATGAGAACGAGGCAAGAGGCACCGGTGCTCTTAAAGCGTGTGTCCCTTGTTAAAAAAGAGCCCGGTCTGAAGACAGAACATGGGGTGTTCTACAAAAACGGTCTCCAGATCTGCATAAAACGATGGAAGAAATGCATAAATCTGGGTGGTTAATATGTAGAGAAAAACTAATAGCTGTGCCAAGTTTCGTTGCCCTACTGCTAGGGGAGGTGTGTCAGGGGCATTACTTATTACACGCTCCGCGTAACTTAAATAGGGATGGTAAAATAAAATTGTGGGGTCTGCGTTCGCGCTTGGCCTCGATAGAATGGAAATAGGCACAAACTTTAATAATCTATCTGCATAAGTATACTTTGATAATTATGTTTCAGTTTGAAGAAATATGGTATAATAAAATTGTGGGGTGTTCGTTTGCGCCTGACCTCCATAGAATGGGAATATGTCACAAAGTTTAACATGTTTTTTTTAATATAGATCCAAAGAATTATGTTGATAAGTGTTTCAGTGTGAACAGGTATGGTATAATAAATTATGGGGTTTATCTATTTCATTTTTACTTTCATCATCTTTTGCTTTGGTTTTGATGCCCCCAAATTCGAAGCTATCTCTTTACAACCCTTTCTTTTCAGAACCTATCATACTTTCATAAATCTGAGTCCATTTTCTGTAGGTTGTTTTTGAACCCAGTCAACGACGGGTACTTTTGCTTGTATATATATATATATATATATATATATATATATATATATATATATATATGCGTGTGTGTGTGTATGCGTAAACATTTATGCATAAACATGTATACATATGTATATGTATACATTTGTTATTGCTGTTTTTTCAAACGATAAATACGGTTGATATTGGCTCCTCCTCGAAGCTTATTTTTCGTTATTAATTACTTAGAAAGTCGCCCTTTAATTTGTTTGGACGTATATAACATTTTTATTTATTTATTTTTAAAACAGTAATCTACGTACACGCGTGTTTCGAGGTAATTACCTCTCGTCAGCGTAGCTCAACTCTTTCTAGGGATCGAACGTCAGACCATGTTTACAACAGTCCGGTGACTTAACAGTTGAGCTACGAAATCTCTGGTGGAGAGGGTATCACGTATTTCTTTTTTTTTGGGGGGGGGGGAGGCGATTACATTTACATGGTTTCATCCGTTCTTTTATTTGTGGAGGTATCGACGTTGCCCATGACGAAAATGATTATTATCCTTAATCTATAGCAGGCGTGTTCGAAATAGAACTTCATGTCGAACCGGGCAATGCCGGGTATTCATGCTTGTATATATATATATATATATATATATATATATATATATATATATATATATATATATATAATGTTAAGAAAACGTGCACAATAAAAAAATACATATATCTATACCCTTATAATTATTTTTTACGTGTGTATTGATATTGATATTAAAACCCGTGTTTTTTTAAAAAAAATATTTTAAAGGAAAATACGACTTGTTATATCTGCATCGAAGAATCGCATTCACTAGCAAAAGATCTTGCTGATTTGCATATTGTTTTATACATTCATTTAAATTAATTCCATATGAGATTTTCCGGGTTTCCTATGGAGTGATCTTCTTTAGTTTTCTACACGTGTAATTATAGTACTGCAGATATTCTACATGATTTACACTTGCATAATAGGTTATATTAAGCACACACCTCTTTATATATATATGTATATACGTCTATACATATTTGTGTAAAAATTTTGCCTAAAAAACTCCTTTATTAGTTTTTATCAACAGACATCGAACTTCATATATAGGATATTCGAACCCATGTGAACTTTACACTTGGGTTTTAGCCGGGGAAAATCTATGTAAAAGTGTAAAAGTTAACAACCGACTCGAAGTACACAATATAGATACGTGGCCTTCGGGCCAAGATCAAAGTGTAGCATCTGTTCCGGCAGATACTGCAAGCTATGACTAGCTATGACTAGCTATGACTAGCAAAGACCAGATGTGGGGGCAACCCCACATGCCTGACCTTTAACCAGCTCCCATTTCCCACCTCTCGGGAGCTGGTCCCCTTTTTCCCTTCCCCCTCCCTTCACTCCTCACATTAAAAATTGGCCTTGTGCCTAATTTGCTCGGTGGGGGAGCAAATAAATACCATCTGTTCCGGCAGATACTGCACTTAAGATAATTTGTACCAGTCAATGGAGGGGAAACCCTCTATACTGGGACAATTATTATTTTTGGTAACCAGAGTGACCCCTTTTAGTGGAGCTGGTTTTTACCTCACATTAAAAACGGCCTTGTGCCTAATTTGCTCAGTGGGGGAGCAAATAAATACCATCTGTTCCGGCAGATGCTGCAAGCTATGACTAGCTATGACTAGCAAAGACCAGATGTGGGGGCAACCCCACATGTCTGACCTTTAACCAGCTCCCATTTCCCACTTCTCGGGAGCTGGTCCCCTTTTCCCCTTCCCCCTCCCTTCACTCCTCACATTAAAAATCGGCCTTGTGCCTAATTTGCTCGGTGGGGGAGCAAATAAATACCATCTGTTCCGGCAGATACTGCAAGCAAAGACCATATGTGGGGGAAACCCCACATATAAGACCTTGGTCAATGTAGGGGCAACCCTTCATACCAATTGTCACTATCCAGCTCCCCTACTCCCCGGGGAGTTGGTCCCCATTTCCCCTTCACTCCTCACATTAAAAATCGGCCTTGTGCCTAATTTGCTCGGTGGGGGAGCAAATAAATACCATCTGTTCCGGCAGATACTGCAAGCAAAGACCATATGTGGGGGTAACCCCACATATCAGACCTTGGTCAATGTAGGGGCAACCCTTCATACCAACAGTTACTATCCAGCTCCCATTTCCCACCTCTCGGGAGCTGGTCCCCTTTCCCCCCCCTCTCTCTCTCTCCACATTAAAAACGGCCTTGTGCCTAATTGGCTCAGTGGGGAAGCAAATAAATACAATCTGTCCCGGCAGATACTGCAAGCTATGACTAGCTATGACTAGCTATGACTAGCAAGGACCAGATGTGGGGGCAACCTCACATGCCTGACCTTTAACCAGCTCCCATTTCCCACCTCTCGGGAGCTGGTCCCCTTTTCCCTTCCCCCTCCCTTTACTCCTCACATTAAAAATTGGCCTTGTGCCTAATTTGCTCGGTGGGGGAGCAAATAAATACCATCTGTTCCGGCAGATACTGCAAGCAAAGACCATATGTGGGGGCGACCCCACATATAAGACCTTGGTCAATGTGGGGGCGGCCCTTCATACCAATTGTCACTATCCAGCTCCCCTACTCCCCGGGGAGTTGGTCCCCATTTCCCCTTAACTCCTCACATTAAAAATCGGCCTTGTGCCTAATTTGCTCAGTGGTGGAGCAAATAAATACCATCTGTTCCGGCAGATACTGCAGGCAAAGACAATATGTGGGGTTACCCCCACATATCAGACCTTGGTCAATGTAGGGGCAACCCTTCATACCAACAGTTACTATCCAGCTCCCATTTCCCACCTCTCGGGAGCTGGTCCCCCTTTCCCCCTCCCTCTCTCTCCATATTAAAAAACGGCCTTGTGCCTAATTTGCTCAGTGGGGAAGCAAATAAATACATACTGCAAGCAAAGACCATATGTGGGGGCGACCCCACATATAAGACCCTATCACTCCTCACATTAAAAATCGGCCTTGTGCCTAATTTGTTCGGTGGGGGAGCAAATAAATACCTCAGAGTGTAGTATCTGTTCTTCGGATGCTGCACTTCAATTTCTTGTTCTCTGCCAGTGGAGGGGAAATCCTTCGCGACTGAGACAATTTTTTATTTTTGTTCCTTTTCTCCACATTAAAAAACGACCCTGGTGTCTAACTCTGTCCCGTGGGGAGGCATTGCAAATAGGGACTCGAAGTACACATGGAATCGGTGTCAGAAATAAAACGCAATCTTATTGATATAAAAATGATAATCTTAATCAAAAGATTTAATGCTTTAGTTAAACAATAAGTAATTTTGTAATACATGATTAGTTTTAGTTAAACAATAAGTAATACATGATTATTTTTTGAATAAAATAATAAACTGTTATTGTTTAACTGTTTTGAATTTATTTTTATTACTTTATAAAATATATTACTTTATAAAATATTTATTAATTCCTATTTTTTATTGTTTTTTTTTTCGAAATAGAATAAAACCTGTCTTTTAAAAGAACAGAACAGCATCGTTTGTATTAATGTTGTATCTTTGTATTTTTTTATCTTGATTTTGATTAAAAAAATAACTTTAATGGATATAATACACATATATTCTACTTCGTTGTATCAGCACCTGTTCCCGCTTTAGCCTCTGTTACATCGACGAGATGTTGTATCCCTCTTCCTGTTCTACACGTACTTTAATGGTGAATGCTCTGATTAACTGCAAGCACTTGTGCCCCCTCGACGTAAATACCCCCGACAAACCCGACAAACAACTAAATCCCACCCCTTCACAGTAGAGTTCCCTAGATTCAAGAGAGCCTTCTACTCCAGTAGTTTCTTCCCCAGAACAGCTAGACTTTGGAATTCTCTTCCGGGTCCCTGCTTCCCCAACTATACTGACATGCAGAAGTTCAAGTGCAACGTGAACCGACATCTTGATGTCTAACTTCCTACACAGTACCGCTGTAGCTTATGTCCCTGATAGTAGCCCCCTACAACAAAGTGGCAATGTGCCTTGTTTGGGGTGAAAATGTAATAAAAAAAAAGTTAAGATAAAAACGAAATGTAAATAAATTATCAGATATACCTCTCTATTGTACCCTATATCGATACTCTATGATTGACTGGGGTAGCTACTGTACATTAGTATCATATCTACTTCTGCCTTCAATATTTAAAATTAATGTCCTCTATAGTATCAAACGGAATGTATAATTGTAAGTATAGATCACTTCCTACCCTTCACAAAATTCTTGCAATAACCTAACAGACAACCGCAGTGCTCTCTTTAATGTGTTGCTGCCATTGCACATAGAAATCACTTTATCCATTGCTTCCTACGTGATAGATATACTGAGACTAAACCCGCTACCAGAATTGCCAGGAACCACTGTAACAGAGTAATGAAGTACGCGAGAGACTCGTATGCTCATTCCGTTAAGTCTAAAGTAGCTGAGCAGCGGCTTGGTTCTCACCAATTTTGGGAAATATCAAACAGAGTTATTCACAGAACCGTGTCCTCTATCCCAACCGTCATCAATAATCTCGTCAGCTTCGGACAAAGCCAAACTCTTTGCCAAGAACTTTGCAGCTAATTTTACCCTATGCGATCAAGGTCACCAAATCCTGTATTTTCTCTTGTATCTGAAAACACGCTGTGTGTGATGTGTGTGATGTTATCAAGCTAATGTTGATTCCAGTAAAGGAATTCCGATTATAGTGTTAAAAAAGCTTCAACCAGAATTAGCTCCCATACATACAAAATCGTTAAAGCGTTGTCTTAAGGAGGTCCCGTATTTAAAAACCCAGGTGATCGGTCATCTCCCTCTCAATAAAGATCAACAAGTCTCCTGTGCGTTATGAGTAAGCTGCTGGGATCTGTGTTAATTAAAGTTGTAGGCAACCCTCTCAGCAAAAATAACTTCCTTGGTGACATGCAATATAGTTTCCATTCTGCTAGATCTCCAGTAGATGTGCTAACGATTATATCTCATAGGATTAGCGAATCTCTCGACGGAGCCTTTTTTTCTAAGGCAATTGCCCTTGCCATATCAAAGGCCGTTGATAGGGTATGGCATAAAGCTGTACTCCACAAAATCCCCAGCTACGGTAGCGCTTGTGATGTCTTCTCAATTCTTAAATAATTTCTCCGATAGATTCATAAGAGAAGTTGTTAATTGAGAGAAATCAGACGCTCACAATATTAATGCTGGAACCCCTCAGGAGTTCATGCTGGGGCCAACGCTCTTCTGGATCGATTATCTCTTGAATCACATTCTAAGATCATTCGTAGACAGTTAAAGGCCATAAATGATCTCTGAATATGTTCCCTCTGATTCTCTCTCCTCCGATCTTGAGCACGTAGTACAATGACGAAAGAGGTGGTTGGTCAATTTTAATGCATATAAAACTAAACTTCTATCTTTGTGTCACCAACGCTCTGATCCCCGCCTGGCATCAATTGTATGAATGGCTCTCGACTTGGGGAGGCTTCATGTTTTGACAAGTTTCTGAGTCTGACCTTTACTGATGATCTGAAATGAAACACATACACCAAATCAGTTCCCAAGGTCACCAGAAAATTGTGTGATATTTCTACTGCTCCAGTAAATCTCTCATTACTGATGCCGTTCTCTACCTTTGTAAAAGCCAAGTACGTCTAAACATAAAGTACTGTTGACCATCTGGACAGGAGCTGCCAGAAAAAACCTTATTCTTTCTTTCCCACAGAGGGGTCGTTGGTAGCCTACCTCTGCCCTATCGTTATTTTCATGGCAAGTACTCTTCTAAGATCCCATGTATGAACCCCCCTTCACCAAACTTTCATTATCAATAATTTCCTCCCCCCCCAATCTTTATCTGTGCTTAAACCATAACGTAGATTCCATGAACACAACTTCTTTCTCAGAACTGCACGCCCGTGAAACTCTGCACTGTTTTCTTTCTTTCCAACTGATTAAAATATGTTCGTGTTTCAACGTGAACAAGTTTTTGAGGAGCCGTTCCCCTTAAGTAACACAATTTACCAAATTTCCACAACTAATGATTACTACGATATTGTCTCATTGATTCAATTATTAACCCTTATCCTCGAGTGGCCTACGGGACTTGATAAATGGTGACACCTTTAAAAAAAACTTGCCGAAATAATTTTCTTAAACTCTGCGACGCCACAAGAAATCTTGCATGGAACTTTTTAAATAATCTGCACTTGTTCCCGCTTCGCATGAAATTTACTCGTTATATTTTTCTATTAGCCTTTTGTACGAACTAAAAATGTGTACACATTTTTAAATATAGTTATATTCTTTCTTTTTTGTAAGTAAAACAGGAATCCGGTTTAGTAAGCGGAACATTTTTATATCAATGCGATATTTTTCTTTAACACTGTGTATTAAGGATTCGAGTCGCATGCTTTTCTGATTCACCGACTTTTCGTAAAAGAAATGTTGAAAAGTTCTGCACTTTAATTAAATTCAATTTTGATGGATTCTTTAAGTTAATGCATTATTCCTTGAAGTCCCCAGAGAAATTAATTTAAATCTGGTAATTGCCGTTAATTTCAAAATCCAATTGTGTTTAGTTACTTATGATGAAAAACACATTTACAATTATGTAAAATCCCTAAAGAAATTAATTAAAACTATTTAATGTGTGTTTTTTTAATGTGAAAGTTTAACCGAATTTGATTAATATTTTTTCTTCTTATTTTCTTATTCTCCCTCTCAGATCATCTTTTATCTAAAACAATTATGTCACGCCAATTTGAAGAAAACATTCACATAGTACATGGCAGAAGTATACATATAAAATCAATCAGGTCAGCCCATAAGTCCTGTTCGAATTTTTACCTTTGTTTTTAAATTGAACGAAACTTTAAAAATATCGTATATATTGTGTAATTTTTGCATTTTTATATTTAGATGCATTTCTACGAATTACATTTTTCCTTTACGGAACGAAAAAATTAAATTTGCGTGATTACCACGTTAACAACATGGAAGTGCCTAAGAATCATTTGAGGCATATAATGCTATTTTGAGCTCAAAAAAGGAACCCCAGCATCTGAAGCTGCTTGAAATATTCACTCAGTTCATTGAAAGGAATGTGCGAATGAAAGAACTTACAGAAGCTGGTTTGCAAAATTCAGAAATGGAGATTTCAGTCTTTAAGATGAAGATCGAACCGTACGTCCAGTGGAGTTTGATGATAAGTTTTTTAAAGCAGTTCTTGAAGAAAATCCTGCTTTCTCAGTTAGGGAATTAGCAATAAAACTGAGTTCAAACCAGCAATTGTTCATCATCATCTCCAACAACTTGGAAATGTTCCTAAACTTGGAAAATGGGTGCCTCATGAATTGTCTGAAATACAATCTCAAATCTCGAGTTTACATCTACTCTTCTCTCCATTTTCGCCAACTTTTTGCCCCTTTTTTTAGATAGACTTGTGACTGGTGACAAAAAATGAATCTTTTTATCGAATGTTAAGCGCCGTAGACAATGGCTTGGTAAAGAGGAACGACCTCAGCCGTAGCCGAAAAGAGAACTTCATGGGAATAATGATATTCTTTCAATATGATGGAAATGCCATCTTGGAATGGTTACCACCTAATGCAACAATTGATGCTCAAATCTACTGTCAGCAATTACAGCGTTTGAACCAAGCTTGGAGAGAAAAAAGACCTGCTCTAGTGAATCTCACAGTAAGAATCACCTCACAAAATATCGAAAAACTTGATTGTGAGAAAATTCCTTAACCACCCTATTCACTTGACTTTGCTCCTTCAGACTACCATTTGTTTCGTAGCTTACAAAATCAATTGGAAGGAACAGCTTTTGTAACGCAGAAAGATATTGGAACTGACATTTTTTAGTTCTTCGAATCAAAGCGAAAATATCTTACAGTGATGGAATTAATAAGCTTGTTAATAAATGGAAGGAAGTCATAAATAATCAGGGAAAGTATAAATGTAACATTTGCTCACTTCTTTTCTTTATTAATAAATTCGAACAGAACAGAGTGATGATTTGATATATCAAATGTAAAATGCATCGTTCCGCATATATTTTGTGAAAACATTCAGTGTATTCTTAATATAACTTACGAAATTGATTATTAGACCTGGCTAGGCAGTTTGTTCAATAACTGTAATCCTATAAGTTCCAACAACTTGTGGAATGGCCTATTGAAGTCTTCTTGTGTTATGACACTCGTCAGCCTTTTTTTTTTATCTCCTCAATTGTCTCATAACGACAGCCTCTCAGGTTTACCTTTTGCTTATGGAATAAGCAAAAGTAAAAGGAAGCAAGGTCTGCACTATTAGGAGGGTTCGAAACTGTCTTGATGTCCATCTTGGTCAAGTTGTGGACGGGTGCATTTGCGCAAATCTTTCGTATCTTCAGTTGCCCACGAATAGTGTTGTGTACAGTTTTCACAGTGAAATCAACCTGTGAACTTCTTGTTTCTATAGACACACATTGGTCTTTATTCATGAAATTCTTTATTTGCAGATTTCCTGCCGTCCTTGAATCTCTAATTCCACTCAAAAGTGATGTTCTCCATGCAAGATGGTCAAAAAGCAGTCTGAACAATTATATGCTTTTCTGTGGCATTTTTCAATCGAAAAGATAATTTTAGTGCATATCGTTCTTCTGTTATTACGTCTAGATTACATTTTTATAATTTATCACTGTGAGCATCACGCCTTAGTAGGGCTTATTCCAATTCCTGCTTTAGCTGTTCATTTGAACATGAAATGATAAAAAATTAGTTCGTCATCTCATAAGGTGTATAGCCATAAAATGCTAAATTTTCAAGAGTCTGTGACAATTTTTAATTCCAGTATGAACAAAGTCTGGAAACTTATTTAAAGCACCTCGTATGTATGAGAAATGATTGAAACTAGTAACATCCCGTCTTAGAGAAAGGTTGAGAGATCTTTGAGAGAAGAAAAAAGATTGCGCAAAATAAATTGTAAATTTGTTTCTAAACCTTATCGAAAAAAGTCACATGAGACAGATATCCACTTTCCGAGACATGTGTCATATCTTGCCGCCGTAAATAGGAGATCAATGCCTATCCCAGACCAAATATGACATACAAGGTCTGATCATAGATTTGTGGAGATAGAGAATATCTTCTAATTAGAAGTAGTCAAGCGATGAGATGTGAAGCTATGTTTTGATAAAAGTTTGCAAAACATGTTGAGGTGGAAACTGGACAACTTGCACCGGAAGTGAGTTGACCAGCATCGGAAGTACGTGCCTTTCTGTCACGTGTTCTGATTAGCTGAGAAATTAGATGAGTTGGAATTTGAACGTCGAGCAGGGCGGATGGGTTAACCATTGTCTCTTCACTCGTTTGGGAGGGAGCTGACGTGTCTCGAATTGGAGACTAAGAGAAACCTACAAGCAAGAATTGGACACTAAGAGAAACCTACAAGCAGAGAAATTCACTTCCAATTCTTCTGCGAGCGACAACTGGAAATTAATAAAACCTATATAAAATCAACCATCGTCTTGGAGTTGAAATGCATTCGTCCACATGGGCCCAGCTTCCATCTCAGACCAAATGAAATTCCCAGGTGGATCAAAAGACCAACGATGCAGTTGAAAATGTGATGAGGTATATCGAAATACATGTGTGTGTGTTTATGTTATGTCTGATATGCATGCAGGCAACTTAGACTATTACGAAACGTGAATAGACTGTAACCGTAAGAAATTGAGCAGGTACTGGAGAACCCCACAAAAGCCATTTGATAACACGATACACGACGTATAATGAACCCCACCATATAATTACAAGAAGCCCACTAAACAACTCGTAAGGGGCAAAAATATATTCATAGGAACATGGAACAAATTTCCCAGCTTAGATTGGAAAATGTACTGAAAAAATTTTTTGTTGATTAAAAGTATTATTTAAAGTTAACAGAAACATAATAAGCAACAGTACTCAATAATTGCAATCTTTATAGGCACCTACCCCAAACCAAACCATGCATCTAAATCCACATGTGTCGAATCAACCTTATGGCACCAACTTTTATTATTGGAAGAACCTATGACTATATATCCACAATTTCATATTGAGGTGCAAATTAAGCTACAGTGTCGTACAAAACTATATAAGATAAACTGCATTTTTAAAACAGCATTTTATACAATCTATTTTTTCTATATGTTTGTCTATTTTCTAGCTATACACAATATATGCATACATATACATTTGTATATGATACTTTTATCTATTTGTTTTAAGTTACACAAGTTAAAAAATTAAAGAAGAATGAAATGGTATCCAAAATTCTTTAAAAATATATTAAAAATCTAAAACACACTTAAAACTATTAATAGACCGCAGAATTACTTTAAAAAAAAAAACAATAAAACCCTTAGAACTGTAGTGATCAATAAGAATAAATCAGGTACATCTGTATGAATATTAAATAAAAATTTTAATTTCTAAACGTTGCGAGACGAAAACTTACTTGCAGCAACTCTTCCAAAACTATATATAGATATTTTTTTTTACATGGAGTTCACCATTTATCAAGGCCCAATGGCCAATCGAGGATAAGGGTTATTGTGTGTGCAGTAATCAATGGGATAGTGTAGCAATAGTATTGGAGAATTGATAAGATATCATTACTTAGGAGGGCGATTCATCAGGAATTTGTTTGTGTTGGGCTTGAAGACATCCAGGTTTAAGTCAGGAGGGAAACACGTAGGCGGAACAGAGTTCCACAGGCATGCAGTTCTAAGAAAGAAGCTTTGTTTATGGAATCTAGGTTTTGATTTAGGCATAGATAAGGAGTGGGGAAAATTATTGTAGGTGGTTTCAGCTAGTCGGGTGTTTTTTGAAAAAGATTGACGAGGGGGGACCAGAGAATTGGGGCTACGACGAGCACTTTCCATGGAAATAACGATAGAACAAAGACAGGCTCGCGACGTCTCTTCTGTGAGAAAGCGGTGGCAGGGAAAAGGTCATCCCCACCAAGCCACGAAGTCTATTTGTACTCTGTCAAGGCAGGATAGAGTATTTTAGCAGCTCCTGCCGAGATGAGGCAGCAGTACTCCATCGTTGGACGTACTTGGCTTTTATATAGATAGAGAATTGCATCATTAGTGAGATATCTTCAGGAGCGGTAAAGGATCCCACCATTTTCCCAGCGATGTTGGCAACATACTTTATGTATGTGTTCCATTTAAGATCAGGAGTGAATGTCAAACTTCAAAACATGAAGCCTTCCCTAGACGAGAGCCATCCATTTCAATTGATGCAAGATGGGGATCAAAGCGTTTATGATGTAGAGATAAGAGCTTGGTTTTAGATGCATTAAAGATAACCAGCCACCTCTTTCCCCACTGTACCACGCGCTCAAGATCAGAGGAGAGAGAATCAGAGAGAACATCATCATTTACGGCCTTTGATGTGTTGCCATAGATGGTCGTGTCATCAGCATAGATGTTAACGAAAGATTTTAGTATGTGTTTTGGGAGATCATTAATGTAGATCAGAAAGAAAGTTGGGTCCTGTATGGACCCCTGAGGGACTCCAGCATTAATACTGTGGGCCTCTGATTTCTGCCCATCAACCACTACTCTTATAAGCCTATCAGAGAGAAATGATTAATGATCGAGAGAATATTTCCAGTTATACCGTAGCTGGAAATCTTGTGTAGTAGACCTTTATGCCAAACCTTATCGAAGGCTTTTGATATGTCAAGAGCAATTGCCCTAAACATGAAGCCTTTGTCGAGAGATTCGCTAATCCTATGCGATATAACCGTTAGCACATCTGCTGTAGATCTATTACAATGTGAATAACGCTCTCAGGTAAAAAAGTATCATAATACTCTAGAAACAGCAGAAGTACTAGTAGTGCGTAGCGCGTACGATTACTCATATTCAACATCATCTTATAGGGAGCCCTGCTTACCCTTCATTCTATCGTTGTAACTTTTCAGGTTATATATCTTTCTTACATCTAATCCCTGTTCTGTGTTTTTTGTAGTCCAAACTTAGAGTCCATATTAATAAATCAAAATCCTAAATACAACCAATTAAACATTGGAATTATAATCTGAAAGCATATACATTCTTTTCTTTAATGATTTATCTAAGCACTGTCGTACACACCTAAATTATAAGCATCATGTTAAGTGTTAAGGAAATAGAATAAGCAAAATAGTACAAATCTTAAATTTTCTCATATCTCAACTAATAAATTAACTAAAAAATGATTGCATAGTTAATCATATTATAATTCGCACATTAACTATTACATAGCTAATCCAACATAACAATTACAGGTTAACATTTGTAGAACAAACCCAAATTATTACTAATAAGATTAAATTTAGTATTATTAGTTCAAAATACTAAAATATTAAAAATATATTTTTCTATTTACAGCATAAAATACACTTTATAGTTTTAGCTTAGGCAGACGTACAATATATATATATATATATATATATATATATATATATATATATATATATAAATAGCTCGATATAGTAATAGATAGATATATACATATCTTATAATTCACCGCTTTACAAAAAATAGACACTCGTATTGGTCTTCATTTGAAACGTTAGGTTTTATTTGCAATACTTGCGTACAATTGTCGCGGTCCATAGTTTTTATAGAAGTATTGATAATTAGTTATATTAAGATCAAGGGGGCAGCTCATCAGCGTGGGAAGAAATTTACAAAGCATTCTCAGTTTTTCAAAAGTCTATGGGCAGGCCTCTCTTATCAACTGTCTGGTATTCACTATTCTATTTATACCCCATATGACATACGGCCGTATACTGAGAGTATTTCATTATCAATATTTTATTATGTTTTAAAGTACATTATCCTTAATATCCTTTAACGCTAGTATAGACACATTTTGTTTTATGATTGTTCTATGCTGGATTTTTCAACTCTAAGTTTGAAAGTTAATGTATGTTTAACAGCCGATTTATTTTCTTATTATGTTGTCATATATATATATACATATATATATAAGAGCAAATAGTTAATAACACATGTTAAAAACACTTTGAAAAAGAGTTAAAAATATATTTAATTTGAAAAGGAAACACTAAATAAGTGGATAGTCCTTAATCCGCAGAGTTTCGAATAAATACTTTCCTTCTCATCAAAGGGTAGGATTTAGCAAAATGCTAGATCGGATTTTGCTTGCAAAAGTATTTGATGAAACTACAAGTACGCCAAAGATCTTACTTGATAATTAAACCTATTTAACAACGGGCCACGCCGCGTGGCGTGCTAGTACACACATTTACACACACATATCTATATATAGTAGCGATTGTGTATGTGTCTGCACGTATAAATGTAATCATGTGTGTGTTTTACTTATAAGGATATCCTCTAACACGAAATTATATCGCCTTACTAACATTTAATTGAAACTCAATTTGCCGGCTTAATAGACGAATGTATTTAACGAAATATTCGTTTTTAATTACGAAATAAAAGTACGAAATTCGATTAAAAAATGAAATAAAATACATTAATCAAACGCATGTGTTTGATAAAACTCAAACCCCTAAAGGCACGTTGCAAATGAGAGCGGCAGGTTTTAAATTAAAAAATAAATACGAATTCAAAGTTTGGATTTTGACCTGGGAAATAATTCTCAGCTGAAATAATAAGAAAAGTTGTGTTTTCATTTTATCTAAGAGTAGGAAATATAAACCATAGATGCGTAAGCTTGTACTATATATATATATATATATATAGTCATGCACATACAGTACTGTTTCGCTGTTTCACAGCCCATCAGTACGGCTAGACAGGCAACTAACTCAAGCCAGGATTGAAACCCGACCGTTATATACATATATATATATATATATATATATATATATATATATATATATATATATATATATATATATATATATATATATACTGGATTGGCCAACAAATGAATGAAAAAAGAAAGAAAGAAAAAGGGGGAAAAATAAAAGAAATAGTGTTCAATTTATTGATATTCTTGAGAAAAAAATTATGACTTCAGGTACTGTCCCTCAATGGATAGAATAACCAGTTGGATGGACTGGATTAAAACATTTCGGTATGCAACTAGTATACATTAAGAAAAACGAGATAACAACAGTTTTCTCTGCCCATCCTGACACAATTTCTAGTTGTCTCTGGATATAAGTACTGCCGATTCAGAAGAGACGCGGTTAAGGATTACGTATTCTTCATTCGTCATAGTCTTTCTTTGCAGTTAGACTTACATAGGATATATATGACTTAAAAAGAGTTCATATATATATATATATATATATATATATATATATATATATATATATATATATATTTGGTAAGGTGATTGATAATTTATTATTCAAAATTAAAATAAAAAATTAAAATAAAATGAGAAGGAGCACGTTAACTATTACATAGTTGAGCCAACATAAACATTACAGTTTCAATTTTAATTTTGAATTATAAATTATCAATCATCTTACTAAATATAAAAGTAGCTGTAAGATATTTGCCTATTGAGCTTTGATACATCGGCTTTACAACGATCATTATTCTTAATTTAGTATTTTTACTCTAACATTAAAATACACTCGGCTCTATAGAAAACTTCTCTAACACCCTTTATATATATATATATATATATATATATATATATATATATATATATATACACTAGCAAAAGTACCCGTCGTTGACTGGGTTCAAAAACAGCCTACAGGAAATGGACACTGATTTATGAAAGTATGATAGGTTAGGAAAAGGAAGGGTTGTAAAGAGATAGCTTCGAATTTGGGGGTATCAAAACCAAAGCAAAATATGATGAAAGTAAAAATAAAATAGATAAACACAATAATTTATTATACCATACCTGTTCACACTGAAACACTTATCACAATATTCTGTGGATAGAGTTCAAAATAGACTTCGTAGCCTCGTAGGAGATGTCCTTTTCTCTTCCTTGCAACCTTTATCTCACAGAAGAGATGTTGCGAGTTTGTCTCTGATGTATCGTTATTTTCATGGAAAGTGTTCGACTGAGCTTCAATCTATGGTCACCCCTCGCCAAACTTTCACAAGAAACACTCGTCTAGCTGTAAACACTATCAATAATCCCCCCACTCTTTATCTGTGCCTAAACCTAAACGTAGATTCCATGAACAAAGCTTTTTTCTTAGAACTGCACGCCTGTGAAATTGTCTTCCGTTTTCCTGCTTTCCGGCTGACTAGAATATGGTTGTGTTCGAGTCTAACGTTAATAAGTTCTTGATGAGCCGTTCCATATAAGTTATCAACTTTACCAAATTTTCATTACTAATGATTACTATAATGTCCAATTTCTACTGTAAACTCTTTAACCCTTATCCTTGAGTGGCCTCTTGGCCTTGATAATGTGGTGATGCCTATGTAAAAAAAAAAAACCTTGTTAAACTTTGTGACATATATCCATTTTATGGAGGTCTGGTGCGAACGAACACCCCATTATTTTATCATAGCATATTTCTTCAGCTTGAAGCATAATTAGCAAAGTATACTTACGCAGATAGATATAAAAAGTCTTTATACAAATCTGTGCCTATTTCCATTCTATGGAGGCCAGCCGCGACCCCACAATTTATTATACTATCCGTATTTAAGTTAAAACATACTTATCAAAGTATTCTCATGTACAACTGTATCAAAACACTTGTAAACGTTTTTTTTTTTTAATTTTTGAATTTTTTATTCCCATACTTTGTGGACCAGGCGCGAACACAGACCCCACAATTTTAATGAACCACCGTTCTGCCAGATCAAACATACCCATTCCTGTGTCTCGATACATCTTCTATCATTATATGTAATCAGTTTTTTAAATAGTCAACCATATAGGAGCCTATTCGTGACCAGACACACACACACATACACATTCAGCTTTATATTATAGCTATGTATATGCACTGTCAAAGAAATTCGCGCTTCGCACGGGACTTGATCTTAAAAGAATTTGTACATCATGTTGGGATTAGTCATGATCTCTCAACTGGTGGTGGCTGTAGGAGAGTATATATACATACGCTATGACGTTGGCCTTTGCCGTTAAGCTTGCAAAATGGTGTGCACACCCCAAGGTGGGGAATCATTAAAATGCCAGGTTTGGTCATGATAGTCCAGTGATGTGGGCTGTAGAACAGTTGTATACTATAGATAAGGGCAGGACACACACACACATATATACGCACATATATATATTTAATTTTAATATATATATATATATATATATATATATATATATATATATATATATATATACAGTCCTGGTGAAAATCATGAGACCACTTAAGAAAGTAAACGTCTACGCATATTATCGAATTTTTAATCAAGCATATGGTTAAAACCATTGCCAAAAGGGAAAATATGACAAAAAAAATGAAATCTGCTTCATTCGAAAGCTTAACCACGATCTAATAATTATTGTTTAATAAACACACATTTTCACCTGGTCAAAATGATAAGACCACTGATAATTTATCTAACAAAAGCAATTAAAAATTATAAATTACTAAAAATGGTCTCAGTATTATTACAAATTACCTAAAAAATTCGCTTTGGCATGCTTGCGACTAAGTTTTTTATCAGTTGCGAAGGAATTTTTACCATATACTGAAAACTGAATCAGAAAGTTCTTTTATCGAATCATACTGGGTTCAATCCTTGAACACTTCTTTGCCATCCATCCCCAAAGATTTTCGATGAGATTGAGGTCCGGAGAACATGCTGGATGATCTAACAATTCTATATTATTTGGAGAAAAGTATTCTCGTGCTTGTCGAGAAGTGTGTATCATCAGTCCTGATAGAAGCATTTTCAAGCATTGAAATGTACTTCAACGATGTTTGCCGGCCTTTCACTACTTGCAATTGTAGGGTCTCAGCTGACGAGAAAGCACCCCAGGTCATTAAAACCCTCCTCCACAATGACGAGTTGAAAAAGTCTCTTTGGGCAAATTTTTATCATGCCAATAGTGTTGAAATCCATCTTGACCATTTAGATTAAACTTTTTCTCATCGGAGAAAATTACATTTTCCCACTTCTCTTCATCCCAAGTCTGGTATTTGGCAGCATATTAAAGTCGGTTAGTTTCGTGCTGTTCAAGAAGACGTGGTTTCTGCAGTCGCTTTAAATGATTGAAACCCTTATTTTCAGATGTCTTATGATGGTTTTAGGACTACATTCTGCTGCTGTTTGGCTTTTCAATCCACTCGAGCTCATACTGTTTTTTTTTAAATTTCTTCTGATACGGTGATCCAGTGATGGGGTAATTTTTTTTTGGTCGACCTGGACTCTTTTTGTGCCCATATTGATCTGGATTTCTTAAAAAAATTGTGATGACCGTTTTGCTATGATTCACTTCGTTTGCAATGGATCTATGGGAGAGTCCACGTCTATTAAGCTCAAAGATCCTTCCTCTCTCAAACTCTGATGATGGTTTCCCTTTTGCCATCTATAATTTAGTAAGTTGTGTTTTATCCACGAACAAGTTGCTTTTAGTAACATAGAAAGCTTTTCGTATTAATTTTTTTAAAACTATCCGATTTTATTTAAGTGGTCTTATCATTTTGACCTGGTGAAAAAGTTTTTTTTTTTTTAAATAATTATTAGATCAGGGTTAAGGTTTCGAATGAAGCAGATTTCATGTTTTGCCATCATATTTTCCGTTTTGGCAATGGTTTCAACAATTTGTTTGATTAAAAATTCGATAATATGCGTAAACGCTTACTTTCTTTAGTGGCCTTATGATTTTGACCAGGACTGTATGTATATATATATATATATATATATATATATATATATATATATATATATGTATATATATATATATATATATTTAAAATTGATATATTTAGGCAGCAATATTTTATTTTAGAAGACATAATTAAATACAACGATATGATTTTAAAAACAAAATCTGTTTTTCGTCTAATTATTTTATATTAAAATCGAACATATTGATATTATCACGAACACTTTCGATTCGACTGCTAATCATCCTCAGGTGTTGAGGAAGTGAATAGGAGCAGGAGAAAAAAGTGGAAATTACAAAAGTCAAAAGTAACATATACAACAAATTGTATGAATTTATGGAACGTTAAAAGTATATAAAAAGTCGACGAAAAGTTGATTAAAATCTAAGTCTACTAAAACGCTATGTATTACGATTAACGAATCCGCGGGCCAATATTGGCCGTCGTTTACACGCTAGACCATATATTATAACAGGTTGTTGCATTTTTTCGAATGCGATGCTATTTATAGTAAGATGAAAAGTTTTAATGTAGGATGTTTCGAGAATTTTTATCTTTTAAAAGTTTATTTTCGCTGCCTTTATATGTATTACATCCAAAATTCCGACTCTCATATATTTTCTTGCAAAAAACTTAAACGAACTAACTAGCCCGTATATATATATATATATATATATATATATATATATATATATATATATATATATATATATATATATATATATATATTACATGGAGGTCACTACTAATCAAGGCCCAGAAGCAAAGGGTTATATCGTGTACAGTAATCAATGGGATATTATCATAGTAATCGTTAGTATTAGAGATTTTATAAAGTGTCTTACTTAAGGGGGCATTTCATCAGGAATTTGTTTTTGTTGGACTATAAGACATCCAAGTTGTAGTCAGGTAGCAAACAGGCAAACTGAAGAGAGTGCTACGGGCGAGCAATTCTAAAAAAGAAGCTTTGTTCATGGAATCTACGTTTTGATGTAGGCACAGATAAAGAGAGGGGGCATTACTGACAGTGGTTTAAGCAAGACGGGTGTTTTTCATGGAAAATTGACGAGTGGGACCAGAGATTGGAGCTCAGACGAGTACTTACCAGGGAAATAACGATAAAACAAAGACAGGCTCGCAACGTCTCTTCTTTGGGAGAGAGATTGCAGGGAAGAGAAAAGGGCATCCCCCACTAAGACACGAAGTATATTTTTTACTCTGTCAAGGTAGGATAGGCTGTTTTAGCAGCTCCAGCTAAGATCTGGCAGCAATACTCCATCCTTGGACGTACTTGGCATTTATACAGATAGAGAATTGCATCAGTAGTGAGATATCTTCTAGAGCGATAGAAGGATCCCAGCATTTTCCCAGCGACCTGATGTACGTGTTCCCTTTCAGATCAGGACTAAAAGTTAAATGCACAAGCTTGTCAAAACATGGAACCTTCACAAGACGACAGCCGTCCATTTCAATTGATGCCACATGGGGATCAGAGCGTTGATGATGTAAAGATAGGAGCTTGGTTTTAGATGCATTAAAAGTAACGAGCCACCTCTTCCCACACTGTACCACGCGCTCAAGATCAGAGGAGAGAGAATCAGAGAGAGCTTTGTCATTAACGGCCATTGATGTGTTGCCATAGATGGTCGTGTCATCAGCACAGATGCCGACGAATTTTTTAAGTATATGTTTTGGGAGATCATTGATGTAGATCAGGAGGAGAGTTGGGCCCAGGATGGGCCCCTAAGGGACTCCAGCGTTAATACTGTGGGCCTTTTATTTCTGCCCATCAATCATTACACTTATGAACCTATCAGAGAGAAATGATTTAATAATTGAGAAAGCATTTCCAGTTATATCCTAGCTGGAAATCTTGTAAAGTAGGCCTTATGCCATATCTTATCGAAGGCCTTTGATATGGCAAGACCAATTGCCCTCGAAAGGAAGCCTTTGTCAAGAGATTAACTAATCCTATGAGATATAACCGTTACCACATCTGCTGGGGATTTAGCAGAACGAAAGCCATATTGCATGTCACTAAGAAGGTTATTTCTGCTGAGGTGGTTGACTACTTCTCTATTTAATATGGATTCAAGGAGCTTACTCATGACACTCAGAAGACTTATTGGTCTGTATTGAGAGGGATATGACTTATCACCTGAATTCTTAAATACAGGGCATATTGACGAGGTTTTTCAGGGTGTTGGAAATAACTTCTCCTTAACGTAACGCTTAAATAGTTTTGTATGTATGGGGGCAAGTTCTGGTTGAAGCTTTTTCAACACTATAATTGTAATGCCGTCAGGGGCATTTGCTTCATTGTAATCAAGGTTCTTGATTAGCTTGGCGACTTCACACACAGATATTTGTATGTTGCATAATGTGTTTTTGTTATAGGGGGAAATACGGAGAGTTGATGGTCTTCGTCGCATAGAGTAGAAGTAGCTGCAAAGTTCTTGGCAAATAGTTTGCCCTTGTCTGATGCTGACGAGATGACCTCAGGCACATTGATGATGGTTGGGATAGAACGCACGCTTCTCTTCAGGATCCTGTTTGCTATTTGCCAAACTGGTGGGAACCAAGCCATCTGCTCAGCTACTTTGGATTTAACGGACTGAGCATATACCTCTCTTGCATTTTTATTACTCTTTTACAGTGGTTGCTGGCAGTCCTGAACGCAGGTTTAGTCTCAGTACATCTGTTACATTGGTAGCAATGAAAAAGGTGATTTCTGTACACGATGGTAGCAGCACATTCTTGGGAGAACCATGCCTGGCTGTTAGGTTTTTGTTTGAATTTTTTGGATGGTATGAATCGGTCTATGCCTACAATTAACAATTCGATCAGGCCTGATACTATAGAAGACACATCCTTTTTAAACATGAAATGCACAGGTAGATCAGATATGAATGTACGGAAGCTATCCCAGTCAGCTATGGAGTATCGGTATACAATCAGCCATAGAGTATCGATACGGGGAGAGAGGTACATCTGAATACTTATAACATTTCATTTTTAACTTAACTGATACAACGGAGTGCTCGGAGGATCCCAGGGGAGAGAGAACGGAAAATGAACATAGCTCAGGGGAAGTTGTGAGAAAAAGGTCTAGAAGGCTTGCATACTGTCCGGTAGTATCGGGCACACGAGTGGATTCGTGAACAATATGAGTGAGGTCATAGGCAATGGCAAAATCATAACAGAACCTCCCCTCATCATCTGTCTTATTTGAGTGGGTCAGCCATTCAACATTATTGACATTGATGTCACCGCAGATGTGAATGTTAGCCGAAAGATGAGCACACAGGATATGGTCAATTTTCTCAGATATACTCTTAAAGACTGTAACCCCGCTGTTGTGGGGGCGATAGGGGACAAATATAAATGGGGTGGTGTAAGCAAGTGCAACCCGGAAGCATATATAAGGTAAATTAGGGTCTTCTCTGGAGATATCTTTATCACACGGAGAGCAATCTTTAATGTAGACACATATTCCATGTCCATGACGATCTTGGGGGTCAGATTTAGGTGTTAAGTTAGAGCATTCTTTAATTATGAACTCATCTAGGGAAGTGGTCGGCCCCGTGCCAGTTTCGCTTAGAAAGAATATGTCCGGTTTCGTCTTCTGTAATTAGGTTTTAACCTTTGCAAGGTTGGAACATAGACCGCCTGAAGTTGGAGAAGGAGACATGGTATTAGAGGTCTACGTTGAAGGGTGGGGTTCTAGTTTTATTCGTGTTTTCTTTTGTTTTTTGTTAGATATTTCATGTTGAGGTTTTGGGATTTTTGGAACGGGTCGACAGACTTGCTTAGAGCAGGGCAGTAAGAGAGAACAAGACAGGATTTTTTGTAGCACGTGATAAGGTAAAAACCTAACAATTACCCACTAGTCGAGAGACCCCACCAGAACTACTGTATGGTCCAGCATCCATTCACCAAATGGCAATACAACAGCCCCAGTACTTTGTATCTGCTGATAGGACAGCCTCCTTAGTGGTTAATGCAAGGTTCAGGTCCCTAACTATCAAGCGGATAACGTCAGTCCAGATGAAACGTTTACCTCCAGCAACCTTACTAGGAAATTAGGACTGAAGGCCAAAAAAAGAGAGGCGAGAATTACTGGAGCTGCCGATAAGACATCCACAGTGCATTATCTACTCTCCATAAGCAAATATAAATTGAGGTCACTCATGATCTAATGAAAACTAGATATACAGAATGCAGGGCATTTTCCAAGAAACCTATAGAACTTTTATCAATATGCTCGATTTTTTTATAAAAACGAAAAATCGAAAAAAAAAATTATAAAAGCAAAGCATATCCGCTGCATGCATATATATATATATATATATATATATATATATATATATATATATATATATATATATATATATATATATACAGTGATGATCATATTTATTGGCACGGTAAAATAAAAGTTAAATTTTGTCTAATAAATTCTAAAACAGGGATTAAATTACAGAAAATAACAAAGTATATTATGTATTTTTAACTGGCCTTTCCGATGCAGCAATCGGATTTTAGAAAGAATAAATAACAAAGGAACAACAAACATAATTGCAAAAAACCCTTGTTCAAAATTATTGGCACGATTTATTTAATAATCAATTGTATAGCCTTTGGCCTTGATTACCTTCCTCAGTCGCTTTTCATAGTTTACAACCAAGTTGTTGCACTCTTCAGTAGTAATTTTAGCCCACTCTTCCTGACAATAATCCTCCAATTGAATAAGATTCTTAGGCTTCCTTTGCATTACCCTCAATTTTAATGTTCTCCATAAATTTTCAATTGGATTAAGGTCTGGGCTTTGTGATGGCCACTCCAAAACATTAATATGATTGTCCTCAAGCCATTTCTTAGTCAGTTTAGCCGAATGCTTTGGGTCATTATCTTGCATGAACCACCAACGACGACTAAGTGAGAGCTCTTTAGCAGAGTCTTTCAGGTTTTCATCCAATATTTTAACATAATCTTCCTTTTTTATGCTACCTGTGACCTTAACAAGTCGCCCTGGTCCAGAGGCAGCAAAGGATCCCCAAAACATCAAACTGCCTCCACCGTGCTTCACTGTGGGTATGGTGTTCTTAGGCAGGAAAGCGTCGCCAGATTTTCTGTAAATATAAGACACTTTATTATGGCCAAATAACTCTATTTTCGTTTCGTCAGTCCATAGAACACGTTTCCAGAATGCAACATCTTTATCAATATGACGTTTTGCAAAGGCTAGCCTTGCTTTCAGGTGCATAGGCTTCAATAAGGGAGTCTTTCTCGGACGACATGCTTTTAAACCAGCTCTCTTCAAAACTCTACCAACTGTATGTCGAGATACATTCACTCCAGAGGTGCTCTGTTCATCAACAATCTCCCCAACAGAGATCCTTGGGTTTTGTTTTACTTGTCGAACAATTTTCCGTTCATCTCTTGGGGAAAGAATCCTTTTTCTCCCTCTACCCTCTAAACTCATAACGTGGTCTTGCGATTTGAACTTGTTTATTATGGCTCTAACAGTGGATTTGGGAAGGTTTAGCTTCTTTGAAATCTTATCATAGCCCTCCCCATTGGTATGGCATGCTACAACAAGCTTCCTGACGTCTTCGCTGTGTTCCTTAGTTTTAACCATGGCGATTGAAAATTATAATTTAGTCACTTATAATAGTTTAAATAAATCGCTATCTAAAAATTATCTGAAAAAAATTATTCACTGAATTAGCGTTAAACAAGCATAATATGGCTATAAAAAAGTTCAGAAAGCACGTAAACCGGAAATTGATTGATATTATACTGATACTAAAAGGAAAACAAAGCCGTGCCAATAATTTTGAACACGGGTTTTTTGCAATTATGTTTGTTGTTCCTTTGTTATTTATTTTTTTCTAAAATCCGATTGCTGCATCGGAAAGGCCAGTTAAAAATACATAATATACTTTGTTATTTTCTTTAATTTAATCCCTTTTTTAGAATTTATTAGACAAAATTTAACTTTTATTTTACCGTGCCAATAAATATGATCATCACTGTATATATATATATATATGTATAAGAAATAAAAAAAGGCAAATTGAATAAGGTGTTTACCTGATACAAGCCAGGATAAACTTCAATCTAATATAAATACCAGTATTTATATATTGATACATTAATCCCAACAAAATAACAAAAAACTCAATACAAACACAATAGAGAGTAGAGCTTATTATAAGAGAAAAGAAATTAAAACTGTAAGTTAAAATTATCAATTAAATTTATTATTCGACAGAATACTCCTGAAAACAATGTTCAAAGTCCTTATTCCGCGGAATTTTAATTTACAGTTTTAATTTCTTTTCTCTCTTATACTTTTACTAGTATATATATATATATATATATATATATATATATATATACATATTCTTTTCTCTCTCATACTTTTGCTAGTATATATGTATATATATATATATATATATATATATATATAAGGGAGTAGTCACTAACAATGTGTATTTTTTAACATTATTTTATTATTCCGTGTCTTGGTTTTTCATTGAGAATTATGTTTGGATCATTGTAATAATGTTTTTAAATCATTGAAATTGTTTTTACGCGCGTTTCAGACGTTCTGTGAAGCGTCCTCGTCAGAAATTATTTTCAAATGTGTTGGAGATGTAAAAATGGCAATTTTCGTAGTTCATTTGAAGTGTTTCCAAGGGGTGGAGGCTTGTAAGTGTTTATTATTCATTGGCGTGTTCTATTTTTATTACTCTTTTATTGGGCTTGTCCAGGCTGCTGACCTGGTTGTAGTCACTCTCTCTTTCTGCTAGTGTTTTTTTCTTTTCCTTTAGGGTGGGGTAAGGTGTGTGTGTGTGTGTGTGTGCGTGTGTGTGCGTGTGTGTGTTTGCTATTATTGGTTTGAGAATGTGTATTGTTTTATAGTATTTTGAGGTTATTTTCTTCCTTAGGAAGTTGACTATGATCCGAGGTCATTACTAATATGTATGTGTGAGGAGGGGGGACCAGCTCTTCTGGAATAAGGGTAGGGATGCTTTCATTCTATTTTGATATTTATTTTTGGGATTCTTGGATTTTAGTATTGTGATTTTTCGTTTTAGTCTTCACTGTATATATATATATATATATATATATATATATATATATATATATATATATATATATATACTGCGGAGATACTTTGCTTTTATAATTCTTAACCAATTGGCTATATATCTATATACATCTAATTGACTTTTTTCTCAAAATATTCGTGAAAGAACTTTTTGCATGAATTGGTTCCTATTTATATTCTGACATAAAATTTGTTAGTTTCACCTCATGCAGTAATTAGCAAATGCATAGAAATGCTTTTATCCAGCATTCCTATCTGATTATTTTGCTAACAGTTTTCCTCTGATGAGAAGAATTAGCATTCTTTGAAACTCCGCGGATTAAAGATTACCTAGCACACCAGTTTTAGAATATTTTGCCAAATAATGAAAACTAATTGTAAACTTCTATTTTACGGCCTTGTTCTTACTATTATAAATAAATAAATATATATATATATATATATATATATATATATATATATATATATATATATATATATATATATATATATATATACATGTAGTTGTAGATTGTAACCATTGTAATCTCTGAAATCTAACTAATTGTATATATATATATATATATATTTATATATATATATATATATATATATATATATATATATATATATATATATATATATATAAAATAGAATCGATCTGCATGAATTCGGATATTATTTTTTCTTATTTCGTTTCATGGAAATCGGTCCATAAAAATCTTGCAGAACCTGGAAGGAACTAAAACTATCACTTCAAAATTAAAAATGACACGTGTTGGATTGATAGATAACGTTCAAGAAAACAACAGTTCCTGGTCATTTTATGAAAAAACATCGCATATGTAACGTGGGGACTGAAGGATAAAGTTATAATAAATGATAGGTAATTAACAAATAAATATTAATTTGGGTTTCTGGGGGAAAAATCGATAAAATTTACGTTTTTTTATTTTATGAAATCAATTTTATACAACACCAATATTTTTCGGTACCTTATTTTCTCAGTTCTTAAGTGTAACAGTGTTACTTGATTAAATAATTCTTGCGTTCAGTTGGCCTTCGGGTCAAGATCAAAGTGTAGTATTTTCCCAATCCTCATTAGGGATCGCCCTGCTTGTTTGCAGTGGGGGGTCTAGTCACCTAGATTAGTACAGGGGGGTCTCACTAACAACCCAGTAGGATTTAGTTTTTGTTTTTGATATGAACATTTTTAATTAGTTTTCCCCTCTCCACGAGCAATCCTTTTCTTAATTCAAAAACTTGTTTATTTACCAATGAAATTGAACTTTACTTTTTCACACACACACACACACACACACACACACACACAAAATTAATATTAAAAAAAAATGCATACACAAACACACAGACAACTGTTTTTAAATTGTAAATATGGTTTTGATTCTTAAATGCTGGGGATTTATTAGCTAGTTTAAGATCCATAGAGTGAATGAGGTATTTTGGTAAATGTTGCCAGTCAAGAGTAAGACTCCAAAATCTACATTTATTACTTTTTAATCACTTTAGTCACAAAGACCCTGAACCCTTCCCTTCCCCAATCTCTTGTAGGGCCTATTGCCTAATTTTGTTGTTTGAACATCTTTTGTTTTTTTTACTTAATTGTATTTACAAAATTTTAAAAGCAATAAAATATATAAACAAGATCAAAGTGTAGTTTCTGTTCTCCAGATGCTACACTTCAATTTCTTGTTCTCTGACAGTGGAGGAGAAATCCTTCACGACTGAGACAATTTTTATTTTTGTTCCTTTTCTCCACATTAAAAAAACGACCCCGGTGTCTAACTCTGTCCCGTGGGGACGCATTGCAAATAGGAATAATTCTTGCGTTTTTACTGTTTAAGAAAAAAATAACAATAAATTGTATTTATGTCTTTTAACTTAACTTCAAGATCAAAATTACTTACGGAAGCGCTCATGAACAGGTCGATTATTCCAGCACATTAATAATTCACATAAAGTATCCGCAATTTGTTTATTTTCTGCTCAGAATTTAAACATTCTTTTAGAGCCTTTGAAATTGTAATTAAAAACTACACAATCTTGACATAAATTGTTGCTAATTTTCGGTTGTAAAATGAGAGGAAATATTTACGATTTCATGTTCTACATTTGTATAAAAGAACATTCTAGTTTTATCTTTCTCCTCGTCGAAAATATCATTATATATTGGGACACGACGCCAGTAAGTAGAAATCTTTTTAACTAGTATGAATTTCGGACAGATTTACATAATGTAAATGTCAGGATGACCTGGCCACAAACGGAAATAGACCCAGTGCCGTGATTGTAGCAAATACTTAAATATAAGATTCTTACACTAAACTCCTTAGAAAGTCGGGTGTCAAATTAATAGACTTAATTGTCCGCAGGTTTGGGAAACATACTCAGTTTCTACACAGTCAGAGCCGGGAAACGGCAGAGGATACATGCTTCTGAAGATGTACTAAGGATCCGAGCGAATGTCACCGCGATGCATCGGGTTTAATTTAATATTGTAATTAAATTATATTTTGAATAGGATTATAATATTGTTTTAATTATTCATTTTTATTTTAATAAATATTCTAATAGAAATTAAAAACAAAATGAATGAATGTGGAAGTTTAAAAATGCATTGATGTAGGTAATAGGCATACATGTGAAACTCTCATAATCTTATCAATATAGAAATATAGATGCATTTTAAAATGCAAAAGAGATTAGGAACAACCGAAATGCACCTTGGTGAAATGACGTAATTTAATTACAAAATTTAATACCACTATTTCGGCTATTTTGGTCTTTTATTGCATAAAATGTTGTAAATTATAACTATAATTTCAACAAAAAAAAATCTAAGACGATAAGCACCTTTAACCGCACCCATTTAACACACTTCCGGAATCACCAAAAATATTTATCAAAGTTTATAAATTAGTAAGCTAAAATTACAAGAGGAAATTCGACAGAAAACATGATATATAGGGGAAATAGTTAAAAAACAGATATATATTACTACATTTTATTTGTTTTTTTAATTTATTTTTATTTTTTAAAAAATCCGTTTCTATTTCGTATTTTTTTTATTTTCTTTTTTTTTATGTTTTCCTTCAAATTTTCGCTCCATTTTTACTAAATTGAATTTGTTATTTCAATAATCATTCGCTTTATATTAAAAATGATATTCCAATTTTTTTTGCTCTCAATCTCTGACTAAAACTAAACAAAAAGTCCTCGAGCACAGTTCTTTTATTAGAACTGTCCGCTTGTAGAACGTATTACCGCAAGGCTGCTCCACAGCTGACTATAACATAGCGTTCTCAAGTATAGTGTAAATAAATTATTGTTAAGCCGTCCTACTAAATAATTAAACCCTACCCAATTACACCATCACCAATCATCCATTATACTTGAGAGGTATTTGCATCTTTATAAGAAATTATCCCCTTTCTTGTAAGAAAAACCAAATGTATGTTCACACGAAAAAATATACACACATGTTAAGTTGTCTTATAATTTGATAAATATGGACTAAAACATTCTTTGACACATACATAACCCACACACATACATTCCTACCTGATTAGAAAAAAAAAAGAACCCACGTGAATTCGTTTCCTGTAGTCATATACGCACGACCCCCTATTGGGTCATGGAAATGGAAGGGCCACGTCCTATAACAATTTACGTTCTCTGGATATAGATCTCCCTTTCTTTCTCTCAGCACGTACTTGAATAATGATTAATATTTTTTGACCTTTTCATCTTTTCTTCTTTCGTTTCTCTTTCGAATTTAAACGAATCATTTCCTCCCCTCATTTCCTCCCCACATTTCCTATCCTCATTTCCAGCCCCTCCACCCGCACTTTATCCTTAGGATTGCACTAAACCTCGTTCCTTCTTTTACCACTTGAATTTGAACAAAAATTTTTTTTTCACCTTTTCTCTCTCCAAAATTTTCATATTATTTTTCTATTAGTCCATCTGTCTGTATATTTTTGTATCTCTCCGTTTTTACTTGTCCTCGAAAACTACTGGACTGATCTGACCGAAACCTTGTATGGAATATTGCTATAACATGGTGAAGCGAAGTAAGAGTTTTAATATCTGCTCAATGCAGAATTAAGCATTATAAGGGATAAGTCATTACAATCCAACATTTACTCAATAATTTTCCTGGTAAAAAACTGAGCTCACTTGCTCGTTATTTGTGTTGACTATATATATATATATATATATATATATATATATATATATATATATATATATATATATATATAGCTATGAAAAACGGAAGACTGAGTCTTTTTTGTGTTCATGATAAAAAGGACAGAGGGAAAATATTTCATGAAGGTTAAGAAAAAATAATAGATAATGGGGTAGAGTCGGCCGACCAGGTTTCGCCCTCACTTTTCAAAAACCAAATCGAGGGTTTTCTTTTTTTATTTTATTATTATAGGGAAACGAATTTAAACGTGAGGAGCGACTAAAATAAAATTAAATTATCGGGGGAGAAGAAATAAATGAGAGGAACGACTAAAATCTATCGTTAGGATATGGTGAGAAAACGCCTAAGAGACGGACGTGAATAGTTTCTAAGGCCTTCCAATGAAATAAAATCATGCTCACTCGTTATTTCATTTGAAAGTCTTGGAGACTATTCACGTCCGGTTAAGGAGATCTTCTCTCTGTAAACAGTAGGATATCCTAAATTAATTATTTATCGACATCTCCACCATTTTTTTAAATAACATTTTGTCCCGCGAGGAAGTCCATGGTTTGATCTTAAAAGGAGTTATGGCTTTAGCACCATCAACTATGTTTATCCACAAGGCACCCTTTGAAGTAAATTGCTTTCCTTCCTTAAAACACTCCTTTTTTAATATTGACCAGAGTTATTCAATGGTGGCTAAAGTCTGGAGAGCACGGTGGTCAGGTCATGACCGTTTCCCTAACTAATCCCATAGGTTCAAGAAAGGTTGCAGTCGCCCCTAGCAGAATAGGATGGTGCATTGTTATGAATGAAAATCATCTAAAAGTAACGTGACAATGGTAGGTCATCTAGCCATGTCGACAAATGATTATCCAGAAAGACCGTGCACGCATTGCTGGTAAGCTTTACACCCTCTGACACTCGGCATGGTTCAACCAACTTATTTTCAAGATTCCCGTCAAAAACATGACCTGTTGGAAATCCATTTTCATGTAATTCTGTATCTAAGCCATCCGTTTTTCCCTATGTTGTTTGCTCAATTAAGGCCTTGGAAGAGGTTTGATATTCATTGCAGTCTCATTGAACACATTGCATCCGGCCTGCCTGGATCTTGGAGCAAGTCCAGATTTTTCAAAAACGGAAGTACTGGTTTTGTTTGTGTTTCAGTTGGCTTCCCTATGAATTTTCCGAATATCACGAACTGAAAGGTTTATCCTGGTTCCATTATATTTCTGGATTTTGTGTTTGGGTTTTTCAAGAATGAAGCCAAGGTGTTTGGATCCCTTTTCCATCTCCGTGGCTAAATCTTTAATTGCCAATCCATCTGCGAATCCAGCAATTATCCTTTGCTTTTCGATAATCTTTAATCGCCTGATTTTTTTACATTATAAGCAATCTGCAATAAAGCGATGGACAATATAATGTATTTGATAATAAATAAAATACCATAACTTCGTGAATATAGCATGAGATTGAATAAGGTTTTGGGAAATAACTAACCTTAAAGCAGTCAATTTATGGTACAATTTTCATTTTTATGTGATGTATATTTAGTGAAATATTGATATTTTACTAATCTATATATAAAAATGTAATTCTTGGTTTGTTATAAGTGAATAAAACCATATTTCTACGTTACCAATTTATTTGAAATTTTCAGACAACCCATCTTTAGAGTCGAGGGATGTTTTTATGTTATTAAACTAAATTTACCTCGCGAATTATTAAAATGTTAAATAAAATAAACATATTTTCGTAACCGTTAGTGCGATTCTGTTTTGTTGATAAAACTGAACTCCCGGTTCGATTCATTTCACAGCCACGAATCGACGAAACGAAGACGATTTCATTTTCTGTTTACTAAAGTCAAAGAATGTTTGCATGTTATTAAAATAATTTAACATTGCGAATTATAAAAATATTAAATTATAAATGAAAATATTTTTCGGAACTGCGAGATTGTCCCCATTTCATTTCCGGTAGAAATGAGCCTTTCAATTATTGAGATAAGTATTATTTGTATTAATTTTTATGATACTCATGCAGAGAGTGATCCGTGCTGAAATAATAACGTTATTATTTAAAAAGCCATCCGCGCTATTTTTTAAATCATATTTCCACGTTTAATTAAAGCTTTATGATATGTTTTTTTTTATTCAATTGTAAGGTTAAAGTACAGAATAGGTACAAAACACCCTCCCCTCTCCATGTTAAGAATGGCTTTTAAAATAATAACATTATTATTTCAGCACGGATCACTCTCTGCATGAGTACCGAAATGTTTAATAATTTGATATTTTTTTAGATTAGGTCCACCTCCACAATTTTCCTTTAAATGACGATATTTATATATTTTCGAGTATACTGAATACGGAAATCGCATTGAAATTTTGCGGAAATCAGTAGTTATTAAGATATAAAAAGTTATATTATGCATTGTATTCTTTGGCGGCCATCTTTTTACGCGCGCACGCGCCATAAACAAATGCACGCGCGTAAAAAGATGGCCGCCAAATATTACAATGCATAATACCACTTTTTATAACTTGATAACTACTTATTTCTGCAAAATTTCAATGCTATTTTCGTATTCAGCATAGTCGAAAACCATTACAAGTCGTCATTTAAAAGAAAATTGAGGAGGTGGACCTAATCTAAAAATTTACCAATAATTTTCCATCCGTACGCCTCCCGATACACTGCTTCGTCAACATGTGACCATTTTATATCTCCCGAAGACACTTCCGTATGTAGCCAAAAAAAAAAAAAATTGGTGACCGATTTACCAGAACGTGGTAACTAAAAAGTGAGTACCCCTTTCAAATATTGAAATAATTTTTTTTTTTCAATTTTTTTTCATAATCCAGGGAAAAAATTTCAAAAAACCTATCATTTTAGAAATTTGCATGGGGGTGATGGTTGTATAACTCCGCCACGTAAGTAAATAAATGGAAAATGTTACGTGCAAATACGTTAGTCTTGACTAGGGGGGAGACTAAGGGAACGACCATTAAATAATTCTGCGGGTCGCCATGGAAATCAACGCCCAATGAGTACCAAAATAGTTTTCATGATATGAAGACATTTTTTTCGAAAAGTGGGTGATCACTTTTCCATGTAAATTTAACTTAAAATGAGCACCCACTTTCTGGCCACCCGGGGAAGGGACATTTATTTTCGTGTTTATTGGCTTAAAGGTTTTTGACAAGGCAGTTTGGTACGCGAGTGCATATTTAACAGTTTTCATTTATGCTCACGCGTAGCATAAACAAAGGCTACGTCTGTGAAATGGAAAATAGTCCCATAGTTCAGGGGTTATTACCATGTAAAAGAAATCAAGCAAAAAACTTTTTAGCCAAAAAATACACAGAAAAATAAAAATAAAAAACATAGCATCCATTTTTTTTCTATCGAATTTATTTGCTGTTTTTATTGAAAACTATTTCCCCCCCGGATTTTTTATATGATTTTCCATTAAGGGCCGTGCGTCTCACGTTCGTATATAACAAACTTGTTTTGTAGACTTCGGTGTGCTAAAAACGAATCTGCAAACCGTTTCCGTTGCAAAAAAATAGTTTGTATGATATGAAGAAATTACTTTTTCGAAAAGTGGGCGATCACTTTTCCATGTAAATTTAACTTAAAATGAGCACCCACTTTCTAGCCAGCTGAGAGAGGGGGGATTTTTTCCCATGTTTATTGGCTAAACAGCTTTCGTTTATGCTCACGCATAGAGGAAACGAAGGCTACGGCTGTGAAATGGAAAATAGTCCCAGAGTTCAGGGGTTATTACCAATCAAAAAAAATCAAACAAAAAACTTTTCAGCCAAGAAACACACAGAAAAATGCCCCTCTCTCAGGTGGTCAGAAAGTGGGTGCTCATTTTAAGTTAAATTTACATTGAAAAGTGATCACCCACTTTTCGAAAAAGTAATTTCATGAATATCATGAAAACTTTCTTTTTGCTACGGAAATGGTTTGCAGATTCGTTTTTAGCACACCAAAATCTACAATAAAATATTTCGTTATATACGAACGTAAAACGGGCTTTAAAGTAAAATAATACCGGATTTTTTGGAGCAGATTTGCCGTTTAGTTGTACAAATATCCTCAAACCAGGTAATCACTAAAAGGGACTTTTAAAAGTCGTCACCTGTATCGAGCAAAAATTTAAAACCATCGATTATAGGACCGCCTACGTCATGATAACATATCTTGAGCGAGTTCCTTACAGTATTTTGTATAGTTTTTTAGTTTAAACTCATTTTCCCAAAATTTCCCCAAACTTAACGTGTTCGATACAGTCTGTCGCCATTTGTATTTTTCAGACATACCGATAAACATTGAATGTTTTTGAACCGATTATACATTACATAAAAACACTAAAATCTCATCCAGTTAGGTAGAACATTTACTTTTCTTGCTTTGATAACATTTATTTTTTATATATTTATTTTTTGACAACTTTTTTGTATCTGTGTTTAGTAATATGAACCCTTTTCATTTAATATAACGTTTCGTCGGCTTGAAAAACAGTGTTTATTGGTGTATTTGAAAGCTACAAATGGTGCCGAACACTGTTGATTACTTTAAGTTAGAGAAAGTTAGTTTAAACTAAAAAAAAAACTATAAAAATACTGTCAGAAACCCACCGATTATGCCAACCTATGTCATGGTAACATATATTTGTGGGGTTTCAGACACTGTTTTGTATAGTTTTTAGATTTCAACTTACTTTCCCAAACTTAACGTATTCAACAGAGTCTGCGACCATTTCTGTTTTTCGAGCCGATTAAATATTTTACATTACATAAAAACACTAAACAATTAACCAGTTAGGTAGAAACGTAACTTACCTAACCTTTGCTTTCATTTATTTGTTTTTGGACAACTTTTTCGAATCTGTGTATAGTAACCCCCCCATGAACAAAATATTAATTACTAACTCACATTTTGTATACAGAAAACAACACAAAAAAACATTTAGCGTTTCAACATTTTGCTACGTTCGGCTTCATCCACTGATTGTTGGTCGAGTTCAAACCATGAATGATTGATATAAACTCCCGAGGATCCAGATCAAATTTTGCGAGAGTATCATTTTTTTCATTTTCGCCTTCTTTTTCACTTTTTGGAGTTGATTGCTGTACTAAGAATATAAGCAACATGCATTTTTCTCTTTTTATTAAATTTTTCCATTACACCAAATTGAGCCTCTGCAACACGTGGCAGGGTACAGCTAGTCTGCAATAAGGCGATTGACACAGTTATATATATATATATATATATATATATATATATATATATATATATATATATATATATATATAGTAATGTGATTGATAATTTAAAAATCAAATTATAATTAAATTAAAAATCCGTTTCATAAGAAGGAACAACAACAAAATCAATTATTTATACGATCGTTTCGGAAAACAGTGTTTTTATTGTGGTAGACATCAAGTTACGGACAATAATTATTACATATAGTTTTTTTAATAAACAAGGTTTCCTCGTCAGCAAATATTGTGAAGGGTTTTTATTAAATGTGAAAGACACCATAAATAAACCTAGCATTAAAAGTAAGGCAGATGTATCTGGAAAAAATTAAAATAAAGGTATAGATTTAAACTTGATAAGAAAATTAATATGGGTTAGAGATAGAAATAAATAGAGTAAAATATAAATTTGGTTTAAGTACCATATTATACATACATACATACATACATACACAAATATATACATGCATATATATGAAAAATAGACACATATATACATATACATAGATATACAGATATATACATAAAAACACAGGTACAAATATTTACCTTTTAATTTTTCGCCTTTTGATATCAGGAACTATGGTTAAAGTACTCATATAGATGTTTGCTATAGCTTCTCAGCTTATGAAATGATAAATTTTAAGAAGAACGCCTGTGCAACAATTTATTTCCGTTAGCATACTTTTTATTTAAAGACGCCACTGTTTATAATTCGAAAGAAATTTTAGGTTAATGTTATTTGTATAATTGAATAATGTAAGGGGGATAATTAATCATATTTTCTTTAATAAAAGGATGTAAGGGGGATAATTAGTCTAACTTAATTTATTACAGAATAATAAAAAAAATTGTAATCTATTTTAACTAATAAGTAATTTTTAATGATTTAAGGTGGTTTATATTTATTAAATTTAAATCAACGTTTATGACTGCATGTGAAGATTAGTTCCTGTCTTGAATTTAATAGGGTGGTTGCCTTTTTTATATCTTCATATTTCAAAATTTTTAGGGTCTGTTTTGTACAAAGTGCACAGAATTTATCTCCTGGTTTATATGGTTTGCAAGATTCAATTACTCGCCATTTCAAGTTGAAAGAAATATTGCTATTTTTGAGTTGCCAAATATAGTTGGATAAAGTAGTTTGGTTTGACAGAGAGTTATTTTTAAAATAATATTTGTGCGTTGAAATTCTATGTTTTATTAGGCCAGATGTGGAACCAAAATATATTGCCTCTTGCTTATTGTGATTATTTTCAGTTAGTTCTGGTGCTGGGTTATTATATGGTGGGTTAGTTTGTAATTGATCGGTAGATTGGTTTAAGTTGGTGTCATTATTTAATCTGGTAGTTGAGTTATGGCTGTTAATAGATTCATGTAGATTTGGGGTTTTTGATACTGTGCAGCTATAGATAACATTTTTAATTTTACATGAGCCTTGTAGGAGACATTTATTTTTCTTCTACAG
This sequence comes from Euprymna scolopes, assembly GCF_053919585.1. NCBI lineage: Eukaryota > Metazoa > Mollusca > Cephalopoda > Sepiida > Sepiolidae > Euprymna > Euprymna scolopes. The sequence continues at coordinate 69,559,805 of NC_136497.1, forward strand.
TTACAGTCTGATATATTTAGTATAGTTGTATTTTGTAGCTTATTAATTTTCTTACTATTAGAGCTAATTATTTTTTGATGAAGGTTAGACATAGTAGAGTAAGAGACTTTGATTGTATTCTTATTGAAAATTATATCTATGGGGGGCTTTAAAGTTCTTATCTAATATTTAAAAAAAAATCTCTGGCTATGTTTGTCTCTAGGTTTTTGGAATATGGAGGGGTGAACCATAGGGTCTCCTTATGTCTATTCTTACGTTTACGGGTTTTGGTTTGTTGTTTATTTGTATCATTATCGAATATTTGTGGTTTGGTTTTATCTTTTTTGGTCTCTTGGTCATTTTACTTAACTCGCATACGGGAAGACATTGCCATATGATATGTTATTACGCTCTTAATAGGTTTATTTTCAATGCAGTTTATGTTTCTATCATTTTTATTTATGAATTTAGTTTGCGAATTGTATCCCGAGTTTTTAAGGGCTTCATTGTAATATTTTTCATTTTTGATAAATATGGATTTAGTAGAAGACAGTCTAGAAATTCTGAAAGCGATATTTGGAACTATTGATTTTAATATTGATTTTGGATGGTTTGATTCATTGTGTACATATAGTAGAGATTGGTTAGGTTTATGATAGGGTTCAATGGTAGAATTCTGAAGATTTAATGTTATGTCTACGAAATTAACAATTTTTTTTATTAGGGTCGATTTTTATACTAAGTCCATAATTTTTAAATAATTTATGTAGAGTTTTAATTGTTTTTCGTAATTATTATTTGTAGAGTTAATTACGAAATGTGCATCATCTCCGTATAGTCCTCCTTCAAGTTTGAACTGTTTATGGAGTATACAATGTATTTCATTTAAAAGGAAAAGGCCAACTAGATCAGTGACCTGAGTCGAATCCGTCGAGCCCATTAAAATGTTGAAGTGGGTAGGGGTATTTTTCCTGGTCCAATACTTATTATCAAAGGTTATTAAAGACTCTTTAGCTACAAGTATTAGTTTAATTTTGTCTTGAGTTATATTAGTTAATTTTCATGGCGTCTTTAAATCAAAAGTATGCTAACGGAAATAAATTGTTGCTCGGCCGCTCTTCTTAAAATTTATCATTTCATAAGCTGAGAAGCTATAGCAAACATCTATATGAGTACTTTAACCATAGTTCCTGATATCAAAAGGCGAAAAATTAAAAGGTAAATATTTGTACCTATGTTTTTATGTATATATCTGTATATCTATGTATATGTATGTATGTGTCTATTTTTCATATATATGCATGTATATATTTGTGTATGTATGTATGTATAATATAGTACTTAAACCAAATTTATATTTTACTCTATTTATTTCTATCTTTAACCCATATTAATTTTCTTATCAAGTTTAAATCCATACCTTTATTTTAATTTTTTCCAGATACATCTGCCTTACTTTTAATGCTAGGTTTATTTATGGTGTCTTTCACATTTAATAAAAACCCTTCACAATATTTGCTGACGAGGAAACCTTGTTTATTAAAAAAACTATATGTAATAATTATTATCCGTAACTTGATGTCTACCACAATAAAAACACTGTTTTCCGAAACGATCGTACAAATAATTGATTTTGTTGTTGTTCCTTCTTATGAAACGGATTTTTAATTTAATTATAATTTGATTTTTAAATTATCAATCACATTACTAAATATTAAATTAGCTCTAGGATATTTACCTATCGAGCTTATTATATATCTATATTACAACGAGCACTTTTTCTTTCCTGTATTTTGATTAAACTAGTAATTTCACTATTACATTAAAATACACACGGCTCTTTTTACTATTGTTCTAATCTCCTTTATATATATATATATATATATATATATATATATATATATATATGCTGAAGATACAGCTACGATGGGTCAGGCACGTCTCTAGAATGGAGGATCTTCGCCTGCCCAAGATAGACCTATATGGTGAACTCTCTAATGGCCGTCGTGACAGAAAGGCAGCGAAGAAAAGATATAATCTCTGAAGAAGTCCCTCGGTGACTGCCACATTGATTACCTCCAGTGGTCTACTCTCGCTGCTGACAGTGTTACCTGGCGACGGACTGTCCACCAGGCTGTCGCCTCCTTTGAGATCTCTCGCACAGAGAATCTGAGGGAGAAGCGCTGCAGGATAAAAATTCGGATAGCCTCAGCAGCCACACCTGACGTGACTTTTGACTGCAGCAGCTGTGGCAGAACCTGCTTGACCCGTATCGGGCTCGTCAGCCACAAGCGTACATGCAGTTGAGTGGGAAATCCCCTTCATAGAATCTTCGTTTGCGAAGTACAGCCAAGAAAAAAAAAAAATATATATATAGGCTGTTCTAAAGGTCACTAGAAATTTGAACTTAAATAGGTTCTTTATTTTTGAGGATATCTTTCTATAATTCTAACAGAATCGTAGACATTGGGGAATTTTGAAAAATGCACAAGTCAAACAATTTTTATTAAGGAAATATAATGCCTTTTAAATGTTGCCATTTTCAGCTTCGCATAGATGTGTTCTTTTCAAAACATTATTCATGACAGATTGCAGAATATCTAGATTGCGATTTAACTCCCTTATTTTGTTCCTGATGTTTTCTCTTAATTCTTGCAGTGCTTGGGTTTTTTAAACATAAACTCTTTCTTTACGATTTTAGACATTTGACATTACCATAGCGGGAGATAATGTTGTCACCAAAGCATTAGTGGATTTTGGTCAAGAACAACACCAACATGATCTCCCACAACACCAAATCCAGCCTGATTGCCGACCTCCCTCCGGCGCTTGTGGAAAAGATATGCTCCAAGTTCTGGACCCGTATCGAAGCAGTGATATCGACCCGTATCGAGGATGAAGGCGGCTACATTGAATAGATGTAAGCTCTGCTATATAATTAAGTTACCTGAATTGATTTGTTCAATACAATTTTAAAAGAAAGCTGTAATACTGTGTTCTTTAGAACTACAATTTTATCTTACCACCCTGTAAATTGAAAAAAAGTAGGTTTTTAATATTAAGGTTAGAGCGAATAAAAAATACACTTCAGAGGTATACAGATTAAAATTTTAAATACATCCATATGGTAGGGACGATTTGTAATTGGTAGTTATTAATTGTAAAAGATGAAACTAAAAAAAAATATCAAAACGTAAAAACAATTACTGCTTCAGAATATGTGGGAGATTTATAAACAAAAATGCACAAAAAAAACTAATGAAATTGATAAAGATGAAAAACATAAGTACGTAAATCTGTTTGAATTAATTAATTTCTAAAAAAAAATGTTAAGGGAATGAGCAAAATATATGAAATATAAGCCAGATCTAATTAATATAAGTATAAGGTTTTGTTCGTTCTCAAATGAGTGAAGGGGCGGGTGAGAATGAAAACGGGGCTGTTTTACATATTACTATTTCAACGGCATCAGGTTGAATTTTAATCAAAGAATGTGGGAGGTCCGACGTTGAAAACAAATTAAATGCAGGTGAACAGGGATTTTAGAAACAACCGGAGATATCTTGATCTCACTTGTAAAACATTCACATTAAAAAAAAACTCGTCTTACTAGCACAACAGCAACGAACTTTCCCCCTTTCAATTATGTACCTAATAAACAAATAGAGGATGCATGGACACAGTTTCTTTCGCAAAACTCCCTATCATTAAAACTTATTAGCACAGAACTAGTTTCTTACTGACTACAACATAGTCGCTTTCAGGTTCAATACGTAAATGTCTACTCCGCAACGAAATACTACCATGCTCAGCCATTGTTTCAAACATTATCGTGGTTTTGTTTATCGATTTAGTTCACAATTTCATGAATCCTAATCATCTAGAAGCTTCCGTGTCTTGGTTAATGATAACACACCATATAAAAACGGTGCAAAAACATCAGTAAATGAAAACAATCAGTGTATAATTTTTCCAATATCAAAGCAAAGTGTTTAGAGTTTTAGAAGTCGCCATTTAAGAGAAATCAATTAACCGTGCAGGTATGTCAGTTTCTAAATTATTTTTTATTTTAATGTTATGTTATGAGAGAGTTTGAGAACAATACGCGTGATTGTGCGATCTAACATGATATAAATCTGATTTTTCATTCTTCTGTGTGAGGTTGAACGTATGTAGTCTAGCAACCACACGTGTTTATGATTGTACTCTCCGTATGAGCTGTCTGAAATCCATCATCTCAGTTCAAGACAGGATTTTGACGAATGAATATATGAAACAATCTCTCTTGACTTGTTGTATTGTATCTACGAAGAGAAAAGTCTATTTCACTTTCTACCTTTCTCTCTTTATATATATATATATGTGTGTGTGTGTATGTGTGCGTGTGTGTGTAACATTATAGAAATAGTGATACATGATAGTACAACGATGTAAGATGGTTTATATTCAGCCCAGTAGGTAACATTGCAAAATATGGAATGCGCTTAGATCACTCCTGATTATTTCTGCAATAATATTGTTTGAAAGCTTTTTAAACTAGCCAAAACATTCAACATATTTAATCGTTTATGAAATCACAATCCGAGCAAAAATCGGACAACATTTAGTATAAGTCGATTCTGACAGATACCTAATTTATCCAATAAATCAAAGTTATGAATATCTAAATATGAATGTCTTTGTTTTAAAAAGCTTCAACAATATCTATATAAGAAGGAAACAAGCTTAGCCTCGGCAGTATTGAATGTGACCATCCATTTCACTACAGATTGGAGGTCATCCTCTAGTGTTTCTGCCACTAGAATAAGAAATCATTCGGTATCTAAAGACGTTTATCGTGAAGGAGTCGAATTTAGGAGCTAATCGAATAGTTTCGAGTTAATTACCCTGTTTGGCTATTATTATAGACGGTTCATCCTGACATATCATATGCAAATATTCGGAAAGCAGACACATGAATGCAAACATGATTAGATTTTTTGCAACCTGTTACAGAGAGAGCCGCTTGTGATTGAGTCACCAGATCAAGTATGAAGACAATACTTTATACAGAGGCGAATCATAGTTTATATAGAATTAAGATATTGTCTGTTGTGAAATGTTTTCTAATTCAATAAAGAGCATTCAACTTCTTTGCAGCAAAGTTTACAACATACATTTTGCTTATTCATCTTGCATGTCACATAAGAATGCCAGAACGAAATGTATGGACGTTGAATTCCCGGGTTCGATGACATCATCTATGCCAATTCATAACGTTGAAATAATAACATTTTACTACGCATGTTTATGTGTGTATATCCTCGATCTTAGGTTTAACAATATTTTATTTACTAACGCATTTTAAACTTGGTTTATCGACTCTATATTTAGTGTATGTTAAATAACAACCTTATTCCAATTTTGAATTTAGTTGCAATATAACCAAATGAAAGTTATCTATTTTTCTGTTAAAACTGCATAATTTTAAATAAATAATATACTGCGACTATACATAGGCTGGTTAATTACGGCATGTATTGTCTCATTATTATCTTTTTTATTTACCTTTTTTTATTCCTTTGTGTACTATTTCATTTTCTTTATTTTTTCCTATTTTTTTTTAATCTTTGCTTTTGTTGTTTTTTTTGTAATTATTTTCTTTTATATTTCTTTCATTTTTTGCTATTTGTTTATTTATTTATTCTATTTCGTTTGTCGATATTTTTTCTATTCTCCTATTTATTTTCTTCTTATTCTGTATGCTTTTAATTATTTTATTTTCTCTGTTTTTATTACATTTTCCTTTCTTTTGTTTATTTTACTTTACTTTCCATGTTTTCTCTCATATTTTGTAAATAGTTTTTTTTTTCTTGTGTCTCGATAAGTTCCTGTTTCTTTATGTGTTATTTAATTTCTTGTTCTTTTTCGGTTTCTGGTTACTTTCCTTTTTCCTTTTAAAATATTTATTCTTTTTTCATCCTTTTCATATTATTTCTCTTTTCCAAATGTTTTATTTTTAAATATTTTCTATTATCTTTCATTTGTGTGTTTTTTTTTCATTTTTTAAAAACATTTTCTCTTGTGATTAATTCGTTTTTATGCATTTCTTCTAAATTTTTCGTTCGCGTTTGAAAATATTTTTTTAATTCATTTCTTTTTCATTTTCTTACTTTTTTTTTTAAAATGTTTGTCTATTTTCTGTTTTAAAAATATTCCCATATTTAAGTATGGTTGATTTCGCATTTTAAATTTTTCTGAATTAAAAAAAAACAAACCTTGTTGTTTTACTTTTTGTTTTAATACTATTTTTCCTAAACAATTTTCCCATTCTTTCGTTCCACTTTGTTAATTTTAACATATTTTTTCAATAAACAAATAGACTCCAGACATAAAAAAATTAACAAAAAAACATCTTTTCGTATATCTTCTTGTCTAATCGTGTTACATTACATTCTCAAATAGAGAATTCTTAGATAGTTTTTGACAAATTTTGAAAGACTCCAAAAAGAAATCTAGACGTGTTTATTTTAAACTGACACATTCTATCATGGCATGGGGGAACGGACCACCGAAATTGGAGTTTAGGAGTTTACGTCTAACACCAAAACTAATATAAGAAAGCATGCCTTGATGTTTTTGATGTTTGGACCTCAATTTTACAGGTTCAAAACTTCTTCAATTTAAATTATTTTAATGTAACCAATAACCGCATAGCTGAATGCATCATGTAGTAGATCTTATTTAAAGTGTCACCATTGCAAAGCAAGTGAAGGAACCTTCCTGCAAATTGTCCCAAACCCTTATTTGTAATCCCAAAACCTCTAATTATTAGCCAAACACACACACACACACACATACATATATATATATATATTGTGTGTGTATGTATCATTTAGCAATGTTTTATAATGTTTTATAACTAGAATAAATTAACGTGGCGTAATCTACTTGAAAAAAATCAGTTCTAAATGACACTGTCCTGGAAGTTGAACTTTCGATCTTAAGTATGTGCGATACAAAGAATACAATTGGGAATTACGGACTAATTTTACTCGGTCACGTTCGGCATGCTACTTGCGAGTATTAAATAAACGTCCTCATTCGCAATCCCATGCCGATTTCGAAAGATACTCAGGCTTGACACATAAAGCATGACACAGGTTACATCGGCCGCAACGTTGTAAGAATGACACTTAGGATGAGATCAGTTGTTCAAATAATCTAAATAACACATTAAAGTTAATTCACACAGTCTTGATTTTAACAGTATTTCCCCACGGCTTTAAATTGTTTTGACGTGTTTTGTTAACTTATTAAAAGTTTCAAGTGTATTTGTGTATGATAAACCTGTTTTGAGACATATACGTATTTTGTAGAGTACATGTTAAAGTAATATTAGAATATCGGGATAACAACCTCTAATTGGATTCATCCTATTTCGCGCTCGATAAAACGAGGTCAAATTCTTGAAATTATTGCGTAAATTATGAACGTGTAAAATCATAAAATCATTTCAAGATTGTTATTTAAATACGTCTGAGAAAATATCTATGAGAAACTTTGACCGGCTGCTATGTATAAACACAAATGCAAACACATACACACATATATACACACATACACACACAGACACACACACACACACACACACACACACACATATATATATATATATATATATATATATATATATATATATATATAGAGAGAGAGAGAGAGAGAGAGAGAGAGAGGGGAGAGAAAGAGAGAGGGAGGGAGTGAGAGAGGCCAGGGTCGTTCAAATATAATGCATTATATTTTAACTAAGAAAAGTTAAAGGACTACGCAGATCGGAGTAATACTCTGATAACTTTTTGTAGATGAACGCATTTCCAGGACGCATATGTAAGAAAGTTGTATTTTTTTAAATAAAAAAAGTGTTTACATATGAATATGAATGCACAAAAAGCCCACAATTTATATATATATATATATATATATATATATATATATATATATAACTACTTCATTTACTCACATAAATTTAATATACGAAAGTATAGATTTATGCGTAAACTTTAACTATTTACTTCAAAAGTGCTCAATACGTAGGTAGAGCTAGTTAGTAATTTATAAAATATATATGGCGATTAAGCTACACTGAATATTCTGCGTTTCATCCACTGTAGGATTCGTCAGGCTTATATCGTAGTGGTTAGGAGCCTTAACTGTCGTACAGACGACCGGGTTTCAATCCTGGCTTGAGGTAGTTGCCTGTCTAGCCGCCCTGATGAGCCGTGAAACAGCGAAACAGTACTGTATGTGAATGACTATAATGCTCCTTATTTTGATTTGAGCATATTGAGAAGTGATACACGAATTAACATTAGCGTATAAAACGATGCTCTTTGGGTAAACAAACCGAGCAGAGGTAGTTCGGACGATGTCAAAACATCGTTAAACTCATGGATCACGCAGCAGCAGCCAATAGCGTAGTGGTTAGGAGCCTAGACTGTCGTACAGACGGTCGGATTTCAATCTTGGCTTGAGGTAGTTGCCTGTCTAGCAGCACTAATAACCTGTGAAACAGTACTGTCTGTGGATTACTATATATATATATATATATATATATGTATATATATATATATATATATATATATATATATAGTAGAACCTCGGAATACAGTCGCCCTAGAATACGGTTTTTTCAGATGACGATGTAAAATTCAATGTTTTTGCGGCCCCTGGTTACGTTATTTGCCCTGCCTTACGGTGTTACTTATGTCATTTAATTATATACATGTGTATAATATACTGTACTGTTTTTTGTTACGTACTTCAATGCTGTATCCCGGAATTCTACTGTATATATATATATATATATATATATATATATATATATATATATATATATATATATATATATATGACCTAATTTTTATTAATTTATTATTATTAATCCATGTTAATACCTAATTGTTTATCAAAGGTATAAACATATATGGTTCGTTGCATCTAATTTTAACAAAATCCACGTAAAATTTAAACCAGATAAGCCGAATAGTTTCGAAGAAAGCTTCTAGATTCAATAGTGTTTTGTTGTTACTAATCCGTATTAATATGTAACCGTGCACCAAACTGATACTAAAGTAGTTAGTTCGCTGCACATTCGACAATTAGTACTTTATAAACGTTCAACAAAATTTCAGAAATATCTACCAAGTAGTTTAAGGGGGAAATATGGAATAACAGAAAAACGGACATATATACTTTTTTGAACTCTCAACAACAACAACAGTAGCAAAAAATATATAAATAAATAAAAACATAGAAGAAAAGAATTAATAAAGAAATGAATAAAAGCCCTGTTCCCTTTACGTTAACTACTGATCTCTTTATTTGAAAACTGGGTCAAAAAAAAAATCTTCACATATAGAGCAACCAGTTTGACGGCATCGCTGGTTCATGAGATGCGTGTGTAGAATTGGGTGTGTGAGGGTGGGTATTTTTTACAAAAAACTACTTGAAGGTTTGTTGTGGTTTACTTTCAAATGCCAAGTTACAATCGTTGGGGATAAACTACGAATATAAACTATATATATATATATATATATATAGTTTATATATATATATATATATATATATATATATATATATATATATATATATATATATATATATATATAATGCCAAGTTACAATCGTTGGGGCTGAACTATATATATATATATATATATATATATATATATATATATATATATATATATATAAGTCACCTTGTGTGTCTGTGTGTGAGTTCTTTCCTCATAGGTTCGGAAATGATTTAGCCTATCTTTTGCAAATGTCGCAAAAAGGTAATATAAATATATATATATATATATATATATATATATATATACATATATATATATGTGTGTGTGTATGTGTGTGTGTGTTATTTGTTTTATTTTTGCGATACGTTATGGATTAATTCAATTATTTACGAAAGTGCATTTTTACCTAAATGCGAGTTGTGAATAATTTTCCCTTAAACCAATTTGGTACCCCCACATGGGGAGCGGTATATATATTGATGAGTTGTAGCCGACGAAACACGTGTCAGTGGATTGTTTTATACATATATATATATGTACATATATATATATACATACATATATATATATATATATATATATATATATATATATATATCAGTGATTTTAGATATTTTCTGGACAAGAATTTATTAGACAATAGATTCTAGTAAAAGATATAATAAAGTTGTAACTTAAAATATTGCCGCATAAAGAATTTCTAAAAATATTCCTTTTATAACATTATATAATCAATTTTTAATGCGTCAATATTTTACGTTATGAATTTATTATATTTTTTACTAGAATATCTTGTCCTTTTCTTTTACATTTTTAACAACTACTTTTTTATTTTTCCATGTTTAAGCTTAACCATATTACTTTTTATGCTCTCATTTTTCTATTGTAATAGCTATATATATATATATATATATATATATATATATATATATATATATATATATATATATATATATATATATATATATATATATACTGGCGGGTGACTTGCCCAGCCGTAAAATACACTTAAATATATTTTCATTTGTCCAGATATCGGCTATATTATAGGGTCGTAATTTTAAAGCAAAAAAAAAAATGTATTTAGCACTCAAAGCTGATGACGTCGCAACTGCACCAACGTGAAACGCACAAAGACCGGTTTAAAATTAAAAATTAAAAGAAAACTAAGACCCAACGGCCTGTAAAAATCCAGTCATTTTAGGCCCCTTTTAGTTTTGAAGGAGATAAAGTTTGAATATATAGAGACACAAACAAACAGAGTGACTGAAAGACAGACAGACATATAGCCGTTTATATATTAGATAATATATATATATATATATATATATATATATATATATATATATATATATATATATATATATATATATACGAGGTGCCTTCAATAAATTTCTAGTTTCACATGCGCACTTTTATTGATAGTACACACAAAAAACTCTAAACCCCTTTACACTTGATCTCCTCCGGCTTCAATGCACTTGTACAATTCCAACAACATCTGGAAGGCCCGATGGAATTCCTCTTATGTGAGCGTGCCAACGACCCGCATAACAGTCACTTTAATCTCCCCAATTGTCTCATAACGGCATCCCCTAAGGTTTTCCTTTAGCTTATCGAATAACAAAAAATCACAGGAACCAAGTAATGGACAATAAGGAGGGTGAGGAACTGATTGATGACCATGATAACGTCTTTTTTCTCACCTTCTCTAAGCACTTTTGGGATAAACTTTACGCAAATCTTCTGCATTTTCTGTTCCTCGCGAATAATTTTGTGTATATTTTTCACACTGGCATCAAACTCTTTACTTATTGTCTCTATAAACACACGGCGCTCCTTATATATAACACTTTATTTGGCCTTTGATCTTGTGACTTCCTTACTCCCCCCCCACACTTCTCCTCGTCTTTCATAAACTCCCTGCCTTTCTTGAAGTTCTTATACCACTCACAAACTGATGCTCGATTCACGTAAGGTGGTCCAAAAGCAGTCTAAAGCATTCCATACGTTTCTGTTGCAATTTTCTAAGTTTAAAACCGAATTTTATTTCATATCGTTGTTTTAAAGTGTCCTCACGTCCGGATTGCATTTTTGAAATTCACCAGCTGTGGCAATAAGGCCATAGTAGGATGCATTCCAATTCCTGTTGTAGCTGTTTATTTGAACCCTAAATCATAAAAAATTGTCAGTCATTTCATATGATGTATAGCAATAATATACTGATTTTTCAAGTGTCTACAATAATTTTTTTAAAAAAGTCTGGAGGCACCTCGTATATATTATATAAATATTTAGGAGAATATAATTACCAATTCTCTTTCCGAACAAGCTGAAAATGTTACCTAACGAGTCGCGTTAGCCTATGAATTTTAGGGTGACTTTGCAACCGGGTTCAAATTTCCCGACCAACAGTAATCTTCAATCCTCACTGATGTGTGCGTAAGCCTTAGACACGAGTGTATGTAAGTGTAAAAAAAAATAGTGGTGTTTATTTTAAAAATATATTTGTTATGAAGCGCCTTTCATGAATTAATTTAGACATGTTTTAGAAAAAAAAAAAACAATTACTTTTAAGATATATGCAACATTCTGATCGTTCAAAAGTCTTTGACTGTTTAATATATATGCCCAACAACATGGTATTCATACACACTTATTTAGGACAGGGTATTTATAAAGGCTTACTTTTTCTTAGTTTTCGTGTTGACTGCCAGTTTCCTTGACGTAGAACGCTACTTTACGAAATCAAGGATGACTCTATGAGTGGATTTTAGTCCCCTGACCAGCAGTAATTATGATTGCTTTAACTGATGAATGCATGAAACACTAAAGATTGTAGGTACAAAAATATTCGTTATTAATTATTTTTTAAATATCATATATATATATATATATATATATATATATATATATATATATATATATATATATAACTACTTCATTTACTCACATAAAATTAATATACGACAGTATATTAATTTTATGTTTAACTTTAAGCATTTACTTCAAAAGTGCTCAATACGTAGGTAAAGCTAGTTAGTAATTTATAAAATATATATGTCGATCAAGCTACACTGAATATTCGGCGTTTCATCCACTCTAGGATTCGTCAGGCTTATGCGCGAATTCTGTGGTTGTTAATTAAAAACAAAACTTGGCAAGAAATTTCCAGATCTTATTGAAAAACACTTTCCTGCAACTTACATCTTACACAAAATCTTCAATAAAAATACCTTAAAGTCATCCTACAGTTGTTGCGAAAATTTACAGATGATAATTAAAGCACATAATAAAAAATACTAAATAAAAACAATGTAAAGAACAACAAAATATACAATAAAAAAGTAGACATCATGACAAAATAAAACGAAAACTAGCAGAAATAATAATAATAATAATAATAATAAAAATAATAACAGTAATAATAATAATAATAATAATAATCATAATAATAATAATAATAACAATAACAAACCAACCCGATACTATGACCACAAAAGTACATTCAACAATAAAAACACCGTATAAAAACAACACTAGCGAATAAATACTGGGAACTCAAAGAAAGTGGACATTCGCCGGTAGTCGAATGGAAAAAATAAGACAAGCTACCACGTGCAGGCATTTAGACGACCCATGTAAATTATGCCTTGATGAAAAACTTGCTTTCCTGTACTTTAAAGAACCCCAAAATCTATTAAACTGTAGAAGAGAAATAGCAAATAACTATGTTCACAAAATAAAACTTACTCTAGGATAGCGATAGCAAATAGTTTTAAAACTAACAAAAACAATAGAAAATAAACAAATAAATAAATTAAATAAACATGAATATACATAAACGATCACACATATATGTATGTATATATATATGTATATATATGTGCATATATGTATGCACACATATATATATTTATATATATAAAAAAAAGAAAATGTCTGCCTTAAACCACTAACCTAGTTTTAAAACAGACCTTCTGTTCGATAAAATGCATGCCCATTGGCTGATAGGAAGGGGCGCGGTGGATAATAGAAAACTGATTGGCTAACAAAAATCCTCAACAGAAGAGGACCATATAAAAACGATAAACAACCACAGAATTCGCGCATAAGCCTGACGAATCCTAGAGTGGATGAAACGCTTAATATTCAGTGTTGCTTAATCGCCATATATATTTTATAAATTACTATATATATATATATATATATATATATATATATAACTACTTTATTTACTCACATAAAATACGAAATTATAAATTTATGCGTAAACTTTAAGTATTTAATTCAAAAGTGCTCAATTCGTAGGTAGAGCTAGATAGTAAGTTATAAAATATATATGACATAAGCTTGAAGGGTCGTAGAGTGGATGAAACGCGGAATATTAAGTGTAACTTAATCGCCATATATATTTTATAACTTACTATATATATATATATATATATATATATATATATATATATATATATATATATATATACATAAGATATTTATATTCCCATATTTATTACTTTTAGTCAAACTTTTAAAGTTTAACGGCAATAAATAATTATATTTTTTAAATTTATATTTTTAAGAGTATGTAATATTGAATAGTTTGTAATTTTAAATCAAGGTATAGACATCAAGTCTTTACATAAAAAAAAAAAGATATCTCAGTCCTAAAATAAAGCCAACATTGTAAGATAAGTATAAAGAGAACTATAAGACAACATCGGATTTAAATTGTATTTCATACGTAGGCTAATATTTCTAGAGAGAAAAACTATAACTTTATTAGTCCCCCGACAAAAAGAGGGGAGGACTGTAAATTCCGCTCGTCCGTTCGTCTGTTCGTGTGTCCGCACTTTTCTCAATAACTACGCCTTGGAATTTTTGGAAATGTTGCACAAATATTAAACATGATATGAGTAAAAAACTAACAGAACGGGTTTTCCAGGAAAACTTCGGTTGTCCCCTTAGGGAGGCTTTTCGGTTTGAAATGGCTAAAATTGACACTTTTGTGCTTATTAAAAAAAAATTGATGCTTTGTATTTTTATAAAACTTTCTGAAAAGTTGTAACTAACTGATTTCTATATAGTTGTGTTTGTCTATACTATAGGCTCTTTACGGGCTAATAAAAAAGACTCAATTTTGCGGACTATTTTACCATATTTGTCAAAAATGTTCTATGTATGTCTCTTTGGCAGTTTTGCATGGTGCTGAACCCAAATGTAAATATGTTAATGCATTGGGAACATTTGGGTCTAAATGGGGGGGGGGCAAATGATTAACTTAGTCATTTCTTTTTTTTTTTTTTTTGCATGGTGCAGAACTCAAATTTACATAAGTTAAGGCCTAAAACTGCACTGTTTGTTCATTTTCACCAGAATTTAATGTCCCCTGGGGACTTTTGGGGCTAAATGGGGGAGGGGAATGCTAAACTTCAGTTTTTCTGCTTCGTTAACGGTGTCCTCACAGGAGACCAATTAGAAAATAGTTACACACTATTTGAAGACACTTATTTTGAATATAAATTTGAAAATTTTGAAAAATTTAAGTGTCACGAAAATTATTTTTAGCGAAATATCAGACTTACAACATAAACAAAAGGACATGAAAATGGTTTTATCATTTCCCTGACACTTAAAGTTTTCAAAATTTTCGAAACTGGGGCGTAATGCACAAGTCAAAAATTTACAGCTCGTAATTTTAAATTTCTTCTCCAGGACTTACTTCCTCTATAACAACAAAATGAAGAAAAAAAAATTACGGACTAACTAACTACTCTGATGAGACTATTTTTTTAGCGAAAGATCGGATTTGCAACATCAACAAAAGGACAAAAATGATTTTATCATTTTCCTGACACTTAAAGTTTCAAAATTTATATTCAAAATAAGTCTCTTCAAATAGTGTGCAACTATTTACTTAATATATATATATATATATATATATATATATATATATATATATATATATATATATATATATATATATTTATATTATATATATATATATATACTATATATATATACATATATATGTGTGTGTGTGTGTATGCAAGCGTGTATCTATTATTTTTTTTTCAATAGACTAAAATTAATAAGCGCAGCTGAACCTGGCGACATACACACACACACACACACACACACACACACACACACACACATATATATATATATATATACATATATATATATATGTAGCTACGGACACGTGTTTCGTTGTTATACGACTCATCTAGCGCTCTGCCCTTAGCCAATTCCCGACATATACATATACCGAATTTTAATAATTGTTATTTCTTTGTTTTGTTTTTTTTTGCTTTTTTTTTTCCCAGATTACAATACCTATATGATTATAAGAATAATTTTTCCCAATGCCTTTGTTAGATTTTCTTAAAATTATAGAATGATATCAACAAAAAAAATATATATTGAAGTTCAAACCCGTCAGTAGCTTTTCGGACAGGTCGTATATATATATATATATATATATATATATATATATATATATATATATATATATATATATATAGAACATTCTGAATTAAATTATGTAGAATTACAAATTATATTAAGAATTTCCGTTGATATTATTGCTATATCTTGCATATTGATTTTTTATCAGCTTGGTTTTGTCTTATTGATATTAATATTTTTTTTTGTTTTTAGGTTCACAGTATTATACAATCTGTAATCTTACGGTCTTTAGTATTTCATATATATATACATACATATATATATATATATATATATATATATATATAAAACGTTTCTTTTCCTTAATGTTTCATTGTTAAAGTATTTTTATTTAATAAGTCTGAAGAAAGAATGTTCTTGTGAAAATGTTCAAACGACATATTGCTTGAATTTGTCCAAATGGTCTTGAAACAATTGCAACTAACAATGAAATACCTTTTTGTTGCTATCAACCCATTTCTTGAAGTCTTGGTTTTTGTTAAAACACTATATATATATATATATATATATATATATATATATATATATATATATATAGAACATTCTGAATTAAATTATGTAGAATTACAAATTATATTAAGAATTTCCGTTGATATTATTGCTATATCTTGCATATTGATTTTTTATCAGCTTGGTTTTGTCTTATTGATATTAATATTTTTTTTGTTTTTAGGTTCACAGTATTATACAATCTGTAATCTTACGGTCTTTAGTATTTCATATATATATACATATATATATATATATATATATATATATATATATAAAACGTTTCTTTTCCTTAATGTTTCATTGTTAAAGTATTTTTATTTAATAAGTCTGAAGAAAGAATGTTCTTGTGAAAATGTTCAAACGACATTTTGCTTGAATTTGTCCAAATGGTCTTGAAACAATTGCAACTAACAATGAAATACCTTTTTGTTGCTATCAACCCATTTCTTGAAGTCTTGGTTTTTGTTAAAACACTATATATATATATATATATATATATATATATATATATATATAGAACATTCTGAATTAAATTATGTAGAATTACAAATTATATTAAGAATTTCCGTTGATATTATTGCTATATCTTGCATATTGATTTTTTATCAGCTTGGTTTTGTCTTATTGATATTAATATTTTTTTTGTTTTTAGGTTCACAGTATTATACAATCTGTAATCTTACGGTCTTTAGTATTTCATATATATATACATATATATATATATATATATATATATATATAAAACGTTTCTTTTCCTTAATGTTTCATTGTTAAAGTATTTTTATTTAATAAGTCTGAAGAAAGAATGTTCTTGTGAAAATGTTCAAACGACATTTTGCTTGAATTTGTCCAAATGGTCTTGAAACAATTGCAACTAACAATGAAATACCTTTTTGTTGCTATCAACCCATTTCTTGAAGTCTTGGTTTTTGTTAAAACACTATATATATATATATATATATATATATATATATATATATATATATATATATATATATATATATATATATATATAGAACATTCTGAATTAAATTATGTAGAATTACAAATTATATTAAGAATTTCCGTTGATATTATTGCTATATCTTGCATATTGATTTTTTATCAGCTTGGTTTTGTCTTATTGATATTAATATTTTTTTTGTTTTTAGGTTCACAGTATTATACAATCTGTAATCTTACGGTCTTTAGTATTTCATATATATATACATATATATATATATATATATATATATATATATATATATATATATATATAAAACGTTTCTTTTCCTTAATGTTTCATTGTTAAAGTATTTTTATTTAATAAGTCTGAAGAAAGAATGTTCTTGTGAAAATGTTCAAACGACATTTTGCTTGAATTTGTCCAAATGGTCTTGAAACAATTGCAACTAACAATGAAATACCTTTTTGTTGCTATCAACCCATTTCTTGAAGTCTTGGTTTTTGTTAAAACACTATATATATATATATATATATATATATATATATATATATATGAGACAGAGAGAGAGTGAGAGAGATGTGTGTCTGTGTATGTGTGTGTATATGTGTGCTTATGTGTATTTGTGTGTGTGCTGCTGCCTACATGACGCATCTGCGATCGAATGAGATTTAATGTAACGCAAATGAAAGAAGACCGGGCGAATAACATTTTAAAATAGATTTAAATTAGTCCATCAGTGTCAGGATTCGCCTGACATATGGGAAGTAAACAACAAGAGATGGATAGAGTTAAAAAGCCTGTGCGATATATATGTATATGTAGAGAGAAAAAATAGATAGATAGATGAAGAAATATAGATAGAAGGAAGAGAAAGACAGGCAGAGAGAGAGAGAGAGAGAGAGAAAGGGGGGACGATGAAAAGATACCAATGGCTTGACAACGGGCGAATGTTTTGAGCCTGTGAAAAGTTTTTAAAGCACTTTCTAAGATAAACAAATGAGCGTCAACTTTCGCCCCATTACTACTAAGTAGGTGTGTGTGGCTTTAACTAAAATCTACTTCAATACAGAGTGAGATAGAGTTCTTTCTAGCATTCTTTCTTCCTCCCCCTGTTAATTCCCCTTAATAATTATTTCAACGATTCATTCCCCTCAATACTAGAACTTTTCACTAGCATCAATTCCATTGATCCTTTCTGAAACTTATCGGTCAGTGGCTCAGAGAAGTAAGATTTTAGAAAAATGTCGTAGTTAAATGTTGCATACATATATGTAACCAAAATGCTTATATATATATATATATATATGTATATATATATATATATATATATATATGTATATATATATATATATATATATATATATATATATATATATATATATATAGATAGATGTTGTTTGTTTTTGTTTTTGCGATACGCTTTGAATGAATTCAATTATTTATGAAAGTGCATTTTTACCTAAATGCGAGTTGAGAATAATTTTCCCTTTAACCAATTTGGTACCCCCACATGGGGAGTGGTATATATAGCATTTTTCAAATATAATTATCTACTGACACGTGTTTAGTCGTCTGCGACTCATCAGAGTTGCTGGATCTAGCGATATATATATATATATATATATATATATATATATATATATATATATATATATATATATGCGTGTGTGTGTACATCTGGTTATCTGCTCTGGAACTCAATAAAACGCCTTCATTGAGCTTAGAATTTTTTTCCAATTTTCCAAATTTATATATCAAATATTTTTCATTATAAAACCTTTATTCATGATTTAGGTTATATAATCCATTATGATTGATAGTTTGTATACCAATCGTAATAGATTCCAAAACCTTCCTCGTAAATAAAGGTTTTTATAATGAAAACTATTTTTATTTAATTTCTTTCTTTTTGTATTCAATTTTAACATGAAACATGTGCCACTTTGAGTAAAGGGGTTATTATCGGGGATATAAGTAGCAGGGGTATTAAGAAAAGAGATGAGTAGCAAGATGTCTGTTCACATTACACTTGAACTTCTGCATATCAGTACAGTTGTGAAAGCAGAATCCCGGAAGGGAGTTCCAAAGTCTAGCAGTTCTGGGGAAGAAACTATTGGAACAGAAGGCCTTCTTACACCTAGGAATCTGTACTGTGAAGGGATGGAATTTTGCTGCTTGTCGAGTTTGTTGGGGGTATTCACGCCGATGGGGTACAAGTGCTCGTTGTTCGTCAGTGCATTTATCATTAAAATACTTGTAGACCAGGCAGAGGAATGCAACATTTCATCGATGGGACAGAGGCTGAAGCCTAGATGACAGTTCAGGACCTATCAGGTTGGCGACTCTCTTTATAACCCTGTCCAGGATTGAGACACAAGTAGTAGATGCATCAGCCCAAATGTGACAATTGTACTCCATACATGGGCGAATGCTAGCCTTTCTATTTTGAAAACATTGTAAAATTCCAAGCTCAATGATCGCTTTTTTTAAAAATGAGTTCCCGAGCATATATAAGCTTCAAAACGAGTAGAGACGGCAGGCCATGTCGGTTACATGAACAATGTAATTGTCCAAAATGGCGTTTTTGCAAAGTTTTTAAGGTAAACATCTTATCAGCAAGTGACTTAACATGTAGCGATAACATAATTTTTCAGACTTGTTAGTCACAATACGAAACAATAT
>NC_136497.1:69584924-69659924 GCF_053919585.1 Euprymna scolopes
TCACCAAAACATAGAGTTGTCTTGTTTTTTATGATATTTATTTGATCACGTTTGGAGAAAAAAAGGATGCTTAGTTTAATACATTTAATATATTAATATAATATATTTAATTATTACATACACACACACATATACATATATACATATATATATATATATATATATATATATATATATATATATATATATAGAGAGAGAGAGAGAGAGAGAGAGAGAGAGAGAAATAAAAAGGAACAACCCGTGATATGTGCTCATCAACGTTTCCTCTTTATTTCGAGACTTCCTCTGGAAGTCTCGAAATAAAAACGAAACGTTGATGAGCAAATAATAATAATACGGGGTGTTCCTTTTTATTTCTCTATTTTATCGGAATACTATTTCCATTATCTTTATCATATATAAATATCCACAACAAATGAGGACGCTATCAACTTTGTAATGCTATTTGTTTTCCATCCAACAACTTATGAAGGACAAAGAACAGCGCAACGGTAATTGTTGCTTCACCTTTCTATAACTTCTGTGAACAATTCCGGCGTCTTGTGCATTCGTTCACTATGTCTTTTAGATATTAAGTACGATTTCTCAATTTCGCTTGGCTCACATTGGCGATGGTCGTTTTCAGAAGTGTGCTTGTATAATCATCTACGTTAAGGGTCGACACTTTGCTACTTAGGCTTGTAAACTTAGAGAGGCCCGGAAGTAGGCCAGCTTAATTTAAGTTGAGATGTGATCCATCAAGCTTAGACTCTCAGGGAACAACGTCAAAAACCTGGCGTCATGTTATTATTGTGTTCGTATTGTTTTATTCTATGATTCTTTGTAATTTGCTTTGTTTCAAAAACGGTCACGTGGATGTCAGATCCTTACTAGCCGGTGGACGTATTAATCGTGACCTATAAAAATAAAATTTTCATGAATGTGAAATCTTTTTATCATTTTTTCTTTTACCTCCTATTCACCTTACCTCACCCTTTTTTTTTTAACCAAGTAAGATCTGTGATTACTTGTGGTTTCATTAAATACGTTTACATGCAAAATCCGATCCCGCATTTTGCTAATTCCTGCCCTCTGATGAGAAGGAGAGTATTTCTTCGAAACTCCGTGGATTAAGGACTATCCACTAATCTTGTGCTTCCTTTTTAAAATTAAATATGTTTTAAACTCTTTTTCAAGATGTTTTTTAACATGTTTTATTAATGATTTGTTCATATTATAAGCTCTATTTCCTTTTCGGTTTTATTGAGCTTTTACATCTGGTTGAGATTACTTTACTTGTAAATATTAACTCTTTAATATTTATAATATATTTTAAGTTTACCATTTTGTTTTCCTTGGTAAACTTATTGTAGTTTTTATTTCTCTGTGTGTGTGTGTCTCTCTCTCTCTCTGTCTGTCTGTCTGTCTCTCTCTCTCTCTCTATATATATATATATGTATATATATGTGTGTATGAAGATGTGTCTGTGTAGGCGTATGAAATAATGTTTGTTTTATTTTGCGCTTTCAAATTGTCCATCCGTGTATACGAGTGTAAATACTTGCGCACACACACGCGCGCACGCATACACAAACACTCATATATAAATGTACATATATATATATATATATATATATATATATATATATATATAGAGAGAGAGAGAGAGAGAGGGATTCAAACGTTAAATATTTATATATAACGTATATCTATACATATGTATATACAGTTGTTTCTGTATATATATATATATATATATATATATATATATATATATATATATATATATATATACGAGGGTCGTTCTATTTTTGAAACGTTAAAGTGTAACGAGAACGAGAATGGAATCATTAAAACAAGCGAATACATTTTTCTACATGTTCACCATCATTTCTAATGCACTTTTGCCAGCCTCTTTTGATGTCTATGCCGTAACAGTCCGCATCATACTTTTTCACTCACATCTCTGCTGCCACTCTGAAATCAACGAGCCCATTACCTTAGTGTTATGACATTAATTGCGTCGGTTCATAAACATTCAATAGTCGCTGGTAAAGTTTGACATGTATGTTGTTAAATTGTTCAAATATTATGTACTTTCAACTAGTATTTTACTACAAAGACACTACTGTATAATTTTAAATTTGACTTTAAGACTTCAAATAGCACGGTCCGAACACAGCATGAGCACAAAAAAAAAAAACAAATATGTAAACTAACGCAGCAAATCCGGACTGCGTAACATGAAAAACAGGATGCTCTTAGCCGGTCCCAGTCCTGAAACAAAAACACGCCATTTGTTATGCCAGCCTTTGTCGGAGAGTTACGGGCACTGACTGACAGGGGTTAATGCTAGTGCCAACTAGTCACCGCGGGTAAACGCCAATACCGGCAAGTCACCGCCTCAAAACGGCAGTACTAACCTAAAAAAAAAAAAAAAAAAAAAACAGTAACCGCCTGTACCCGTCTCTTCCCTAAAGTGACAGTGCCGACTTCAAACAGCAACGATCACCATATATGATAGAGGCCAATAATTGAAGACATCAGTGCCCAGAATGCTCGCTATTGTCATAGTGACCACCCGAAAAGAGCAAGATAACAAGTTACCTGCAATTACCACCAGACCCGTCAGTTATTATTAGTGTCTACGACTAAATAGCAGTATTCGCTACTGCATGACAGTGCTCGACAATTGAAGACAAAAGAAAATAAATTTCAGAACATTCCAATACGACCCGACACTTGTCATGATCGACAATTGCAGAGGAATACAGTGCACGAAAACACGTCGTAAACACAAGTAACCGCCTCTTATCGCCATAAAACGGTAGTAAACTCCAGTAATAATCAGTGCTCATCATTGAAAACCATAATTTTATGCTGAAGCAGTCTAATTGATGTCGATACTGGCTATGACTGAGAGCAAAAACTGGCAGCAGACAGTGATCGTTCTAAAGGCAACTGGTGTCCACTAGTAAACACCAGTAAATGCAAGTAATGTCGTTAAAACAGCACTAACCAATAGTGCTCATCAGTGTACGCCACACGCATCCAGTGATAGTCAATGGATGGCATTGACCAACAATAGAAGAAAGTCAATTCTAGTTCAGATCATACGGATAAAGGCTTACACTGATCATGGTCGCCAGTTACTGCCAGTTGCAAAGTCAACCAGTGCCTGTAATGAAATGTCAGTATCCGCCAGTACCCGAAAGTAATCGCCTTAAACCAACACTAATCACCAGTAAAAATCAGTGCTGATGTTCATATGGTAGGGATTTCAGATTGAGCCAGTACTAGAAAATTCCTGACATTGGAAGCTAGATGGTTTCGTTTTGGCCACGGCCACCAGTGCTTATTGTTTTCCAAAGACAACAATGATCCTCACTAGTAACTTAAACGTAGTTGAATTTGTTTTGGGGAAAAAGTCAGTTACAAATGTTTTGGCTTTGTATCATAATTCCACCGAGTAACACACACACACACACACACACACACACATATATATATATATATATATATATATATATATATATATATATATATGCGTGTATGAAAATATGTCTGTCTAGGTGTATGAAATAATGTTTGTGTTATTTTGCGTTTTCAAATTGTCCATCCGTGTATACGAGTGCAAATACTTGCGCACACATCCGCGCGCATGCATACACACACATATATAAATGTATATATATATATATATATATATATATAGATATTCAAACGTTAAATATTTATATATAACGTATATCTATACATATGTATATACAGTTGTTTCTGTATATATATATATATATATATATATATATATATATATATATATATAAATGACTGTTTACCCCCATTCGTGTTCTATACAGTATGAAAGCATCCTTGAATTTTAACAATTGCAAGAAATTGTAAACAAGTAAAACATGTCAAAAACGGCTTAAAGACCACGATTAACAAAAACAAGTTTTAGTCAGGAAAAGAATATTTTCTAGAAATCGAAAACAAAAAAGGTTCCACCGTTTTATTTATTTTGTTTCATTCCTCGTCACAATTTTTAGAACCGGAAGTCGCGTTTCTGACTTCATGTCGCAACTAGGCGTTGCGAAATTCTAAAAAAAACTTACAGAAATAAAGGAGATTTTATATATTTTATTATTATTCTTTTTGTATTAATATTTTATTTATTTTTTTTGTAATCTTTCATAAAAATTATGACAACTAACGATCACGAATTTTGCGTAAGAATTTGGGCGAAATATTTTCCTTCTGTGTTAGATTATGATGACGTTTGTTGAAAATAGGTGGCTTGCGTGCTATGCGCACACGTCGATATACATGTACATTTTTAATCGTGACAATTGCCGAAAATGTTCGTCAAGTTTTTAAGGGAACAAATATTTTATTACAGATAAAATTTAAATATTTTAAGCCCGGAAAATTCTAGGTTTTATTCGTTTGATTTTAAAGTATTCAAATATTTGTGACAGTAATTCATAGAATAAAATTCTGCCAAAAGAATTTTCCTTAGCAGTAGTTTAATTATTTTTCTCCTTAATTATAAAATATTATTTAACTTTGTATGAAAATTTGTAAGTTAAATAAAACCTTATAAGTTAAACAATGTTAAGACTTTTTTTTTTTAATCGGAATACAATATAGTTTTCAATTAGTGTTAATAAAACAATTCTTCGGGGAATTTTGTGTAGACTAGTGTTCACACCTCGATATGAATCTCGGAAGGAATTATGTTTTCCTAGTGTTCGCAATAATATATAATGATAAAACTACATCATTCATTTAACTTTTCATAAATACATTGTTATTGGCTTAGCTGATTAAATAAATAAAAGAAAAACACCCTTTTTATTTAGAGGAAAATCTATTTAACAGAAAAATTTCTCAGACCAATACAAAGGTACGTACCCCCCCATATATATATATATATATATATATATATATATATATATATATATATATATATATACTATTATAATTATTAAATACCCACAGACACTTATGTTTCTACCTTCCGAGAATCATCAGTGCAGTGTGGCACGATTTACACCGGTCGACAGATTCGAACCCGGCAAGGAAATCATCTCTTAGTCACTGTTAACCGCGAAAAATATTGTTGAAATTTGGACATTTATTTTTAAATGGTTTTATCTTCTATCAGAGTGATCTAATAAGACTATGATTATCTGAGCATGCGAGCAAAATTGGCCGACTTTATTTCAACTGTAAAGTGCTCAACGATGAGGAACGAGTTTCTTAAAGGTGCTGACATAATTATTTATTATAATAATTATTACATACTAACAGTGACTAGCGTTTTCTACTTTTGGGAATCATCAGTGCAGGGTGTCACGATTAACACCGGTCGACAGATACAAACTCGGCAACGAAGCCATCACTGACTCCATTAGTAAGGACCAATTCCATTCGGCCAGCGAATATATATATATATATATATATAGTAATTTATAAAATATATATGGCGATTAAGCTACACTGAATATTCTGCGTTTCATCCAACTATAGGATTCGTCAGGCTTATGCATAAGCCTGACGAATCCTATAGTTGGATGAAACGCAGAATATTCAGTGTAGCTTAATCGCCATATATATTTTATAAATTACTAACTAGCTCTACCTACGTATTGAGCACTTTTGAAGTAAATACTTAAAGTTTACGCATAAATCTATACTTTCGTATATTAAATTTATGTGAATAAATGAAGTAGTTATATATATATATATATATATATATATATATATATATATATATATATATATATATATATATATATATATATATTGAGTGTATATTTGGTTAATTTTTTTATTTCATTAAAACACGCCTTGTTAAATACGCGAGAACCCATCTATTTTATGATACCTTTTTTATTTTTTCCATTTTTTAAATTTTTTATTTAAGAATCAAAAATGTTGATAAAAGTCTCGTATGCAATTTTTATCTTAACTTTTTCGCTTTGGCTTCTTGAGGAATTGAATGAAACACTGTAAGAAAAACACAGGTGTTGACACGTTTTTTTTCAGTATTAATGTTTTATCAGAAAATTGCGAGTTCAGAGTTGCTGGAATTCGAATCGGGATTCGGAAAAAATCGATAAATTTGGGGGTACCGAAATCGAAGAAATTGGTGGCTATTTTCCGATGCCAGATGGATTCTATTAATTGTCTTTTTTATTTGATTGTTTTTAAAGCAATCTTTTCTATAACTGGTAATAATGATAAAATAATACGTATTTATTGAGTTTAAAATACCCGTAAAGCTAAAATATATAGATCATCCCCCACAAGTATAAATTTACGTTTAGGAAAATATCTGCCCATTTTACATGCGTTTATTTATTTATTTATTTATTTTTTTTACAAAAATCAGAAAAAATAACAACCCTGTAGTTAAATATATATACTAGAAGAAGTTTTGATAAAAAAAAGTATATGTTGGTATAAAGGAGTAGAGGTTATAAACGTTTTTCATGCCAACGCATTTAAAAGCATAACGCTTCTCACCAGAAGACGAGAGAGAGTACTAGGTAACAAATTAGGAATGCGACATATAGCGATAAGTAAATTTGGAATACAATTTTAGGATATCCTGCAAAGAGGGTATAATGTGGAGAGGGTAATAACGTGGAGAGGGTAATAACAAGGAGAGGGTAGGAGAGATAGCCGGGAACAAGTATGTGTTTCTAACACATAGGACTTTATTGGCACAGTTTATGATATATTGACTATAATTAGGGTCTAAAGGGTATGGAATCTGTTGAGATATACAATCAAAGTAAAGGATTACATAACTAATAGTATCAGAAATAAACTGAATTTATAAAATCCATAAGATGATATTATAAGCTAATGAAAGTAATATTAAATTGATTAAGGTGAGGTATAGTAAATAAAATAGAGGTTAAGAATTAAAATAAAATAGAATCATAAAAACACGACGCAAAAAGAAGAACAACAATAATATTAATAATAATAATAATAATAATAATAATAATAATAATAATAATAATAATAACAACTTGCTGGGTCCACACAAATTCCACAGGGGACCGTTTTATATGAACTATATTGAAGTTGACATTCTGTAGATATTCAGCGTAAATGGAGATGGTCTGATATTATTGTACCTATTTACTATGCCTCCCCACGGGACAGAGTTAGACACCAGGGTCGTTTTTTAACGTGGAGAAAAGCTACAAAAATAAAAATTGTCTCAGTCGTGAAGGATTTCTCCTCCACCGAAAGAGAACAAGAAATAGAAGTGCAGCATCTGAAGAACAGATACTACACTTTGATCTTGAACAAAAGGCCAAATTGTAGCTATTGTTTTAAAACTGCAAAATATTCATCCAAGTTAGCAGGGACGCTCGGCGTAGTCAAGTCGCAAAATACGTTTAAATATGATATTTTAATCCTTGCAGATTTCGTATATAATACAATAGAGTCATTGTTCTATTGATTTTTATATATTATAAAGTTGCGATTTAAAAAAAAAAAAGTATATGTATTGGGTTCATCAGCTTGAATCGAAACCTAATTTTAATGAATACACACACACATACACACACACGTATGCATATATATATATATATATATATATATATATATATATATATAAACATATATATATATATATGTGAAAAATAATAATTAGAAACAATCTGAAGAGAGTGCTCAGTATTATTGCAGAGCAAATATATATTTTTTATTACCATTTTATCGGCTTAGTTACACATGTTTCGGTTACCGAATCGTATAATCAATCCAGTAACTTAATTAGACTTTACAGAATTGACTATTATGATTAGGAAAAACGATACTAGAAAAAGCAAAAAAAAAAAAAAATAATTTCTATTCTAATTCTACAACATTTAAGTTTTAATATTTAAGTAACAGTGGGAGCTGGTCAGGGGCGAGGGGGGTTAAAATATTACACCACGCACGAATAGGAATAGAAGGAGGGGGAAAGAGAGAAAGGGTGGAAAAGGAAGGCGTAAGATGGGGGAAACTTTGGAGGCGGAAGTAGGGGGACAAAAGGGGGGGGTAAATATAAAAGAGGAGAAGGGGAGAAATAATCAATGGTGTGGCGCAAATTGTGGACTGTAGGTAGCTATAGCGGTTAGTAGTTGGATAAAGGGTGTAAGATACATAGTGGTACATAAAAAATAAGATTAAAGATAAATAAAATAAAGTTAAATAAAATATGGTATAAGGTATACGGGGTTGGGAAGGAGGGGAATGTATAAAAACAATACATAAAAATATAGAGAATAAGTGGAAAAGGTAAAGCGGCAGGATATTAGGAGGAAATAAATAAATAGGTGAATTGGTTACATAATTAATTAAAATAGTAAGGAGGATATTAGGCTATATTCTTTACAATTAGAAAGGTAGTGTGGGTTCTAAACGATTATATGATTAGTAGTTGGTGGGATAATGATCCTAGGTAGGTATAATTATAGAATTTGGGTAGGGTTCTAAGGTATTTTTATTGGGATTAAACTTTAATTACCACTCTAGGTTGAGGTATTTGATTTTAAACACATTATAAACCATTCCATGCCCACAGTTATAATGGACATCTACATATTAAGATATATACATATGTGTATAAGACATTGTATAGTTATACATCCATACACATGCTAAAAACCTATATAGTCACATGCAGAATAGTTTCTCAACAGATTGGTGAAATTGTGTGTTGGGTATTTTGGGGTTGGGTGGGTAAATTTAACTAAAAAGACCATTGGACACAAATTACTAAATGATTTTATTGTAGATAAATGTTAAGTGGGGTTTAACTTCGTAATATATCTATAGATTATTTTGTTGGATTTAGAGTGGGTTAGGACGAAAGGGTAAGATAAGATAGAGTATAGGAAGAAAGGGTAAGAGGATTTTGGTGTGTAGATGTTACACTAATTAGTTATATGTGACAGATGGTGGCACTGGGTGTATAATTTGACAGATTTAATAAACGTTGTATGAGGAATGTTTCAGAAAGGTGTGTAAATTGCTAAGGAGATGGGATTTCTAATGCCGACAGTTTATGGTAGTTTCAGGTTTTTTATTTAGTTGTTTAAAATTGGAGATAAGGAGTTTTCGTTTAAGCAGAGAAAACATGGAGAATTTAAAGATTAACATATGCTAGCTTTTGTTAAGTATTTCCCAAATAATCGGTGGTGTAAGGTAATTTTGGATTAAATGTAGATAGTGGGTAGTTAGGGAGGTTTTGTTGGGGTGGTTGAGATTTGTAGATGAACATTTATGTACTCTGTCTTTAACAGAGGTGCCGGCCAGACCAATATAGTATGTTTGTCGTTTAGGTTTTCTGTGGCTACACTAGTAGCGTTATACACTACTTTTGTTAGTAGACATTGTTTATTAAGTTGGCACTCCGATTTGTTGGTGCAATTACAATTAATATTGTTAATGTTATTTGTACTTTTGTCCTTGTGAAGTATTTTTCTATTATGTTTCTTGATTATTTTTTCTAAGTAATCAGTACAGCTGTAGCTAAGTTGTAATGTGTCTTATTAAAGATTTTTGTAGTGTGTGATTTGGTGAGAAGTGGGTGTTTATTAGTTCAACTTTCAAAAGCAACTAATATTTTACCGATATTCGATCGGCCAAGAGCATTAAAACACCCGATTTCATTTATCTTCCTTACTGAATTGATAATTTAATCTATATATATTATGTACTATATGAATGAACAAAGGTTCTTTAATAGAAGTGCACGCCTATGGATCTGTAGCAGAAACAAATAGAACTCTTTTTCTTGTGCGTCACTACCTTCTCTGACTGTACGATATGACACATACCGACCAATCAGAGGCATAGAGCAGGGATCTTCCTTACCCCCTAAGGAACTCTAACTGCTTTCGCACCGGACGCGAAAAACTCCTCCCTTTTCCAGCAAGACGAAAAAGAGAGCGAACCTGTTTCCTCACTCTCCCTATCTGCCTACACCGGTATCGACGATTCCCACTCGGGATAACTACCGGGCAAAGGCAGGCAAGTTTTATCCTAGTTATATCTTTTTGGCATCTTACCCTGACTTGCTTCAATACACCTTTTCCTTGGATAGGTTTACGAAGTTGTTTGTTCGTTTATTCAGTAGCTTGTGTTGAAATATTTATTTTATTAGGGAGTGCCCGAAAATCCATAACCCAACTCCCTAAAGAACTCGGTTCCTTTTGCCTGTTTCCCACCTGACTACAACCTGGATGTCTTCAAGTCCAACATAAACAAATTCCTGATGAACCGCGCCCTTAAGTAAGACACTTTATCAAATCTCAACACTAGCGTATTGTACGCGCAATAACCTTTATCTCCGAGTAGCTTCCGGAGCTTGACAAGTCGTGACCACCTTGTAAAACAAAAAACCCACATTTATAGTCATTAAACTAAACGTTTGGACTAAAACGTATCCTTAAGGACTTATTGCGATTACTATGTGATTCTCTCCCCATTTATTTGTTTTTAATCTTTTAATTATATTTTTCTCCCCGCCGTATTCATGGAATTTTTTTATCGTAATTTTTTTGCGATTTAGCTCTGTTGAGCTAGGAACGAAATCCTGTTTGCTAGTTTGTTCTCATTTTTTATTTTTTTTAAATCCTTCATGTGAATTTGTTTATATTCAGCCACTCCTAAGTTTTCTACCCCCAAAAGAATATATATATATATATATATATATATATATATATATATATATTCTTTAGATAGCTACCTACCTCTCTCTATCCCTCTATCTCTCCTCTCTCTCTCTCTCTCTCTCTATATATATATATATATATATATATATATATTCTTTAGATATATATAGTTGATTGGTTGTTTTTGTTTTACGGCATATCAACCCGATTTAATGCCGAATCCAGTGATTTTGAAGAACATTTTTTTAATAGAATATATTTGTTTTTTTCAAGTCGGTTTCTATTTAACCCATAGTTGGGACCCTAACAGGTACTACCACTCAGGTTCAGAGTAGACCTGGGAGCAATGGCAATTAAAGGGTTGCTCCACATTTCCCTAAGCCCGCAAGCTAGTGCCTCACTATCAGATATACTTTAAGGTCATATCCAAGACCTTTGAGTTAGTAAGCTAGTAGAGAAGTGAGATTGTAGAAAAAAAAAAGGCGGAAAGGGAAAGAGACTATTGTTTTTGTGCTGTGCTTTGCAAAACATGACTTAGTTGTGCAAATAATTAAAAAGAAAAAAAAACAGAAAGGTGTTAATGTAGGTGCATTTTTGTCAGGGAGTCTACTTCCGGCAGCCTGATCTGGTTGCACCAGTTATATATATATATATATATATATATATATATATATATATATATATATATATATATATATATATATATATATATATATTCCTTAGATGAATATACGCGTATACATATCTTTGTCTCTGCTTATATGTTAAAAGCAATTTCCGTCTTTGTGTGTGTGTGTGTGTGTGTGTGTGTGTGAGAGAGAGAGAGAGAGAGAGAGAGAGAGAGAGAGAGAGAAGAGAGTTCTCTATGGAGTCCGACACGACTGAAGCAATTTTTAAATGGAATTTCACACTAAACTTATTTTATGATGTATATAGATAAGTATTTTATCGGAATATATCTGAAAATTATCAAAAAGTTTTCATCAATAATTAAAAAGTTCGATTACAGAATGAAATGCCCGATTTTGAACTAAGTTAACACCTTATAAAGCCTTGCATCTCAACTGCATTTGATAAGTTCAATTACAGCATAGGCAGAAGTTTTCGGCGTATAAAATCAACAGTAGGTTCTTTGATTAAACAAGGAAGCGTTCGAAATGAATGTTTTTGTTTAGAACGCAATGAGCCATAATGCATGAATTTTGCATTTAAAACTTTAATTCAAGCTATTATATAACTATATGTTTAGAAAATCAACAGAAGGTTCTTTATTAAGACAGAGGCGCGGTCAAAATGAATGTTTCTGTTTAGAGAACAATTGAACTATTATACTGGATTGTGAATTTTAACCATTAACTCCAATCAATATATAAAATTATTTCATAAAATCAACAGGAGGTTATCTACAGTAAAATATAGATTACAACGTATTATAAATTAAATCACTACAGCGAGGTATTAGAAGCTTCCTTCCGGTGCGATCGATTTGATTGGGAAATGGGGGATTTTCATCGAATTCGATGACAATAAAGTATGGTGTGAAGTATTCGTTGATGCTCATTCAATCCCAGGGAAGTCGGGTTCACTGCAGTATTCTGATGAAGACTGAAGGCTCGGTCGAAAATATGTACTTGTAAAACAGTTTAAAATTATTTTTTAATAATATTATTTTGAATTCCTGCACGTCACCAATAGAAAACGAATAATGAAGTTATAAGCTTTTATACTTCTCGTATTCTTTATTTAACACAGACACACACACAAACACACACACACACACACACATATATATATATATATACACTCGTGAGCTAAAAAATGGGGCAAACAAATTTTATACATTATATTGCACTAAAATCTATATTGAACAAAGAACACTTGTACAAGGAAACTTAAACGAGACTAATACAACAGAACAAGACATTTACTTCGATAAGTGCTTAGGTTGAATCGCATTTCCTTTTGATTTCTTTAAAAGATCAATCCTTTTAGACATGCCCACCACCAGGGTGGAACATTGTGAAGAGAAGATGCTATTCCATTCACTTTGCACAGCTTCCCACAGTTTGTCATTGTTTTCAAAAGTTCTTCTGCCCAATGCACGAGATATTATGGACCAAATATTCTCAATTTGGTTAAAATCCGGGCTTTTACCTCGCCAAAATATTACATCAATTGAATTATCAGAAAACCGTTTTTTGTGACTTTAGCAGTGTCTGCAGGGGCATTATCACGTTGAAAAATAATCTTCTGGAATATTCCCAGCTTCTGGATACTTAGTAACAGCCCTGTTTCTAATATTCGAATGTATTCCTTTGCATTGATTGACTTCTCACCTCTAATAACTCCTGCTGTAGTAAAAGTTCCCGATACCATGATCCCTCCATTCCCGTGTTTAACTCTCGTTTTTATGCAACTTGGCGAAAATCTTTCTCCAGTTCTTCGATTGCACCTTTCGGAAACATCGCTAACGAGACAAAATCTTGAGTCATCTAATCAGAAAACAGTCCTGAACCAGTTTGTATCATTTTTGTCATAACACGAGAAAAATCTCTTTCTATCATAGATGTTCTTCTCATATAAAAAATACAAAAATGGCTTCTTTGCACACCTTTTAGAGGGAAATCCCATTTTGTTTTCATCCGTCTAGATATATTATATCTAGAAAGAGAATTTCCAGCAACTATTTTGAATTCTTTGCTATGGTCAACATAAGTTTTCTTCCGATCCTTCTAAAACAGTTAATTCAAGCAAGTGGTCGTCCGTCAAAGTGGATGATCTAGGAAGACCAGATCTAGATTTCCCTTTTACCAAGCATTCGACTTGGAACCTTTGACCAATCGCTTCACTACGGAAAGACATGTTTTCATATTTTCTTTTCTTGAAATACAAAAAATCTGATTGTAAGTCATTTTGAACTGTCTTAATCCTGCAATTCGGTTTTTAATTCGCCAAGATGAAGTCTTACCGTTTTTAGGATCAATTTATCCACTTATTATTAGATGTTATAATAATAATGATCTACAAAATAGAAATGTTAAGTTAAAATTAACAAAAATCCATGGAAAAATATTGAAAAGTCGATTTCTTCTTTCAGTCACCGTTGGCACATTTTTTTTTGCTCCTTAGTATATATATATATATATATATATATATATATATATATATATATATATATATATATATATATATATATGTGTATATATATATATATATATATATATATATATATATATATATATATATATATATATTAGCGGCTGGACTAGGTAACAGGGGAGAAAACCGAAACATCAAAACTAAAGCTGCTTACTATATATACAAATGTGGGCAAATTCGGGTGTATTTTATTAATTTGAAAATATGGGTTAATTTTTTTTATCAAGTGTCACAAAATTTTAAACATAGATTAGTATTATAATCCTCCAAAAGCCTGCACATTTTGATGTAGTTTCGTGTCATAGAACCAAAGATACGAGCCTTTCAATATTCAATCTGGCTACGTATATATATATATATATATATATATATATATATATATATATATATATATATATATATATATATACATATATATATATATAAAACTGAACGTCTGTGTGTGTGTGTGTGTGTGTGTGTAAACTGATTATATATAATGATAGAAGATGTATGGAGGATCAGGAATGGGTATGTTTGATCTGGCAGAACGGTGGTTAATTAAACTGTGTTCGCGCCTGGCCCCAAAGGTATGGAAATAAAAAATGAAAAAACTAACGTTTACAAAGGTCTTTGATATAGATGTACATAAGAATACTTTAATATGTATGTTTCAACTTAAATAGGGATGGTATAATAAAAGTGTGGGGTCTGCATTCGCGCCTGTACTCCATGGAAATATGGCACAAACTTTAATAAAGACTTTTCATATCTATCTGCGTAAGTATACTTTGATAATTACGTTTCAGTTTGAAGAAATATGGTATAATAAAATTATTAGGTGCTCGTTCGCGCCTGACATCCATAGAATGTAAATGTGTCACAAAGTTTAACAAGGTTTTTTAAAAGGGGCGAGCGTCCACAATAACACCTTGACTTTAATCTTAATTCACCTTAGCTTTTACTTATTTTTTTGAGTTGAATCATATTGTGTCGAATAAATTCACCTCATAAATTTACGTTCTTATTAAAGTGAAAGCCTAAAATTTTCAGAACTTTAGACAAATCTCGATACAAATTTTGCATAACTCTGTTTATTTCCTTCTCTACTTGCACGTGACACTCTTTTGAAAATTTGAAAATAGATAAATAGACAAATAATAAAAAATAAGAACCTTACTTGTTATCGTTTCAAAAGAAGGAAAAAATCCTGCTCACGTGATTACGTGTCTTTTTAAAAACATTTACATCACCTTTTTATGTTTATTTATATATCTGTTTAGGCTTTTTTGTCAGTGTACTAGAAAGAATTCAGTTGATTACAACCCTTTCTGCGTGTTCTTTACATTACAATAGTACAACCCTTAATCCGACGGCGCAATACTACACCGTTCAATACTGTAAAACTGAAACGAATCTGTTCTGATTGAAAAGGGCGCCATTTTCTTCTTATTCATATTTATATCGATTCTTTCCTTTAAAAAACTAAAGTAATTAAGAGTTTACTTTTTTAATATCCCATTTTGTTGTTTCGGATTATTTTACTAAAGTAAGTAAAGCTTCATTATTTTTCAAATCTGTTTTTGTTTCTTTATTTTTCTATATTTCCTCGATATTATTTAGTAAGAGTGTTTAGGAGAAAAGCCAACAAACGACTACCCGAAAAATAAATATACAAGAAATAAATGTTACCATAGTCAATAAAAGTTTAGTTCATGTTTTTTTTTGTTTAGAAATAGTTTTTATTGCTCTTTACTTGAAATAATTTCAGCGAATCGAACTTAAAACGTAATTGGCGATGATAACTATTTAAATGAACTTTTATATAAACTACACATGCCACAATCGAATATTTCTCAAGCACAAAATAACGGAAAACATTAAAATATGTTTATAAATATTCCTTACGTTGACGGAAGTCTCTTAAATTGTTAACACAGAATGCTCAGGTGCCCCTCCTTCAAATTGAAAACGGGGCTCTCCATTTCAAAGTCGCTGCCATTTAGATTTTTTAAAAACCGGTTCGTGAATTAAAAATAACTTTTTTTACAAACTATATTAAAAATACAAACCATTGAACTTTTCTACCATAAAAGTAACCTTTATTGACTATGGTAACATTTATTTCTTGTATATTTACATTATTATATATATATAAAATTTTCTCTTGTAAGGAAACATCATTTTGTTGGTCAGTCTTGGCTACGAATGGAAACAAAGTTGATATAAAAATATTTTTTCGCGAAAATTATCTTTACTTTCATCATATTTTGCTTGGGGTAAAACTTTTTAGTATCAAAACCTATCTTTTACAACCCCTTCCTTTTCATAAGCTATCATATTTTGATCAATCACAGTCCATTTTCTGTAGGCTGTTTTTGAACCCAGTCAACGACGGATACTTATATATATATATATATGATTGCAACGTCTTGTCAGACGAGTTCCACTCCTTCAGACACTTAGTCCATGAGCCGAAAAATGACTGCCATCGCCACAGGACCATTTTAATAGATAAATTCCTGAGGGAGTATCTATACACAGATGATGTTACATAGTCTTAGCTTTGTACGACAAAATATTGAGATACTGCAACAAGTAACAGCAAGATAGCCAGCAACAAGTAAACCTGCAGACCATCTTAATGCGGTTAATTGTCTCCCGCTTTATGTTTTTTTTTTTAAATCAGAGATTTGTTTCTCCTAGAAAGGTTGCATTCCCCACGGCTTACGGGAGCCCTCTCCACCCCAAAACACACATGTACACACACAACCACATACGGTGCTAGTTGGCCGTTGACCCCGAAAAAGGGTTCATACGCTCTTGTACACACACACACACACACACACACACACATATATATATATATATATATATATATTCATACATACAGAGGAGAGAGTGAAATAGATAGAGATATAGATAGATAGATGCACCACTTCTTTTGGCAATGTTATAAGTTTCAAATCTCAGTGAATACGAATCAGAATTAAACAAATGGAAGCTCGTTTAAAGCTGATTTTGTAGTGGACCATGTGATGTTCGCCCTTAAGCTCGTACATGAAGAGGATTATCCAGCATCCAGAAACTATTTTTGGCACTTTTTGACAGCCATAAAATGTTTCAATCAGATTCATTTCTTTTTCTGGTTTTGCATATGAATCACAAAATATCTTATATTTCCCCAAACTTCTGGCTTGGAGGAAGGGGGAGACAAAAACTTGCTGCTATGGTTTCAAATGATCTGAAATAGCAGCAAGGGGAGTCTTGATTGCAAATATTTCTCATGTGTTATATCTGCTCTCTTTGGTTTTCATACATAAAGTAAATTTCACAGTGTATAAGGATTATTTTATACTGGATATCTTTATAATCAAAGATTATTTCCAAGAAAGGTGACATAACATATGAGAAACATTTGGAATCAAGTCTTCTCTTAATGTTATTCCAGATCATTTAAAACCACAGCCGCAAGTTTTAGTCTCCCCCCATCAAGTCCAGAGGTTTTGGCGATGTATATATATATATATATATATATATATATATATATATATATATATATATATATATACGTGTGTGTTCTTATGTGTAAATTAGATTGTATTAAATATTTGTCTTTTTTTTCCATTGATCGTGTTTATATTTTCAATACTTTCTTTTTAATTTCAATTGTGCTTTGATCCTCCTCTCTTTTATTATAATATTTTATTTTGCCTCGTGTATCGTTTTTCAAACCTTATTAAAAACACCTATCGTTACGTATCGTTATGTATAGCATTCGTCGTTTCCTCATTTCGTTCTTTTATATAACCATATCCCTTTGTTCCTGCCGTCCGCTTTGCTTCGTTTTCAATAGGTTCCTGTTCAACCACTTTTCCTTGTCATTCACAATGTATTTTTCCCTGATTGTTAATAATCCATGATTTTTGACGAAAACAATAACACACTTATAGGCGTAAACAGCAAGCAATTTCAGACAACCGTTGTAAACACAATAAAATTTTAAAATATATAACTGACACTATACGTCTCTAAAAATATATCGTTTATCTACAAAAAAATGATTCGGTTGTTGCCGTGAAACAGATTAACCATTGGACGCCAACACTAATTTCTTATTTAAACTTTTATAATATAAGTGTTTTTCATCATAACCATTTATTCGCATTTTTTTTATTATTTAAAATATGTTTATAAAACGAGTTTTTTTACCGATTCGTCTGCTTGAATAACTGACTTTTTTTTTAAATTTGATTATTTTAGTATGAAATTATTTATATTGATGAGGAACATGCGAAAGATGACATCATAAGAACATAAATAGGGGGGGATTTGATTGAAGAACACCTAGAAATCTTTTTTGTTCGCAAGTACCCGACGCGTACTGGATAAATTAATTGGT
This sequence comes from Euprymna scolopes, assembly GCF_053919585.1. Taxonomy (NCBI): domain Eukaryota; kingdom Metazoa; phylum Mollusca; class Cephalopoda; order Sepiida; family Sepiolidae; genus Euprymna; species Euprymna scolopes. Next base: position 69,603,135 of record NC_136497.1, read on the forward strand.
AAGTTACACTCGTCTAGGAATTGAAGACTCAATCTTCCAAAATACAACTGCAACTTTGAACTTCTAGAAATGATCAGTAACATCTACAAACTTCAAAAACATAAACTAAACGAATTCGTTAAACAAGATGTAAGAAAATAGATTTTTTTATTTGTGAGTAACCATTTATCAAGGCCCGAATGCCACTCAAGGGTAAGGTTTAATGAATATAAATAGCATACTAATCGTTAATGGTGTCAATTGGGTAGAATTTGATTAATTATGGGGACGACTCAACAAGTACTTCCTTACATCGGATTTGAAGGCTATCATGTTGTATTCAAACGAGCAGCAGTCCAGCGGGACAGTGTTTTATAGGCGGACAATTCTGAGAAAGAAGCTTTGTTCATGGAATCTACATTTAGATTTAGTCATAGTTGGAGAGTGAGAGAAATCGTATGCAACATTGCAGGTAGTCGAGTGTTTGTTGTTAAAGTTTGGTAAGAGGGAACCATACATAGGAGTTTACCCAGGCACTTGCCATGAGAATAACGATAATATAAAAAATAAGAGTGGATAAAGCTCTGTTTCTGTTTTAGTGTTAATAGTTTCGTGGAATTAAAAAAACAAAAAACGAAAACGTACGTTAAAATAATAAATGAAATTTTACAGTCATTTCAACATAATAAGCAAAATTTGGAAAACGGAATCAGCCGATAAACTTAGTCATCAGTTTTTACTTGATTTTATATTAATGCATGAAATATATTTGCCTGATATTTAAGAAATAGTTACTTACGAAGTTGCCCCGTTTAATATGTTGTGTTGTATTCTGTAATATATTCCATCTTTATAAAGAATTATTAAAAGTATTGTGCATAACCAGACTGTAATTTTCAACTTCAATAATTCGGATATTCGCTTATTTATCGAATGCATTCATAAAACCGATAAAATATGAGCGAATTTGAGATAGGATGTAGGAAATAGTTTAAGCAAAACTCGCAATAATAAACTGTGACTTTATAATAATCATACTTCTTGAAAATAAACCGATTAATGCATCCTTATCTGTCTGTTTCTTTTTTGTCCATCCGGTCCATCCTTATTCAAAAAACTTGAACCATCTGACTGAAATGTTCCATGGACCTTTGTTAAGATTAATATAAGTGAGCTATGTATTATTGTATCTGATCGCTGCATAGTAATGTATTAATAAAAATTAATGCGGGTTTGTATTTAATGCGATCATAAGCACACAATCATGATTAACGATAAATTTAGCAATAAGCAAACAGGTTTAAACCTTTACCGTTTTTAGTGGGTTAAAAAGTCTAATCTAGATAGCTATAAAAGTAAGAATGTGTCCGGATAATTTTCAACCTATATACCCAACAGATTTTGATCTACGTGCTTTAAATTTAGTATATAGGGTATTCAGTTATGTGGAAAACTTTTTAATCCATTTTCATCCAGCTTCTACTGTGGTTAAATTGAAAAAAATTGGTACTTGGGGGTGGGTAATCGGATATTTAACTGTTTGTCAACTGTTGCACGGGGTTTGAAAATACTTAATAAATATCGTTCACTCACTGTCTGTAGGTTTCGGTTTCGATCTCAGCTACAGAGGTCGGCTTACTTACAAGACGTGAACTGGTTAGAAAAGAAAGTAGCTGCATGTACATGTCTCAGTTATTTGTTTTAAGTTTTACTTAATTTAGTAAAAATGAATTTTACGTCACGTTTAATACCGGGCACCACAGAGTACATTTTCTAGTGCATATCTATTTTTCTAGCGTGATATAAACACTCGTAGAAAGAATGGAAACAACTGATCATGGTTATAAGTGGATATAACAGCAGCCCGGCTTGATGACCACCTCTATGAACACGTGTATCTACTTAAAATGTTACGATAGGCACTTATAAATACCTTTCATTCTGGAGTTAGGCATACTTCCAGAAACAGTTATATTAAGGAACTATTCAGTGTTAAGTAAGATTTCGACGCGAGACAAAGGATTGGTAGGACAAAGAACGTATAGAGCGTATATTATTTTAATGTCGAATTTTATTTAGTAGACTCAAACAGTTGCTCACTAATTTTTTATTTACTTTTTATTCATTGGTTTTGTTGATGCATAATCAATTGTTAACTATTTTGTACAATACTAAATAGATTATTAACTATTCTATACATGTAACTAACAATTGCTGGAGTTATATGCGAGAAGCTGTATTCAAAATTCACAACTCCAAATTAGAGACTGCTCTCGACTTTAAAGTAAACACTGTCTCTGACAAACATGCCTTTTTATTTAAAACCGGCAGCATCTCCTTTGCACAGTAGGAAACGGTAAATCTCGTTAGTTTACGATATTGCACGCATACAGTTAGACACATAAGTCATTGTTGTTCTTTTGTTTGTTTCTTTATTTTGTTATCTAATTGAATCATCATACTGTAGAAAATCAACTGTTTGTACCAATATATATATTTTTTTGCTTACGAACGGCGACGCAATATCAAATCAGATATTGATTGATTAACCCCATGGCAAAGTGCTTTTGGGAAAATCTCTTCGTAATCGCAATCCAAAAGGAAAAGAAACTATGAAGAACTGCGATCAAATTCTGTTAAACATATACATCTATCAAAGCCCATTTGAGACAGGGTATATCTATTTGACTTTAAACAGACCAGCAATTACAATGGATGTTATTACAATTAGAGAATGGTTCAATTTGATGTAAAATCGTCTAAAAATGTAAGCTGAACAGTGTCCACAATTACTAATGACTAAACAAATAACTAAAATATTTGCTGATGTTCATAATACACCAAGGTTGCACAATCACTAACCTAATTTATTCTAAATCAATAGTATTTAAATTAAAAAAGAAAATACATATCTAACCGATGTAAGAAAGAGTTTCGATAGCAACACGGGGTAATATATATAGGGGGACATTAGGCCGGCAAACTCGAATCCGATCAGCGTCAATGTAAATCAAGATATATCAGATTAATGTAATACCAGGAAGCATTATTATAACAGTTAATAATAGCTCCCGTAATCAAATCAACTGTATATATATGTATATATATATATATATATATATATATATATATATATATATATTAGTGATGGGACGATTCCCAAATTTTTCCCGATTCCGATACAATTACCGATTCCTTACTAAATTCCCGATTTCGATATAATTACTGATTCCGATTCTGATTCTTTATAAATCTCTAAATATTTACACTGACGTTTTTCTTTTTATCCGATTACCGTAAAAACACATGTTCTGTGTGCAGATATCTTGCTCAAACGTGAAAATACACTTGGGGCGCTGATCTATAGATTTTAGTTTAACTGGTTATTTTTAAATCAATAAATATTTATTATTTTATTATTAGTATTAACAGCTGGAGTAGCTTTTTTTTCAAACAAAATCAAATAAAAAAAGAAATAATTAAAGACATTGTTTTGGCATCGGAAAATAAAAACGTGTTTTTCCGATTCCGATACCCAAAAGTTCCGATTTTTCCGATTCCCGGTTCCGATTAATCGTCCCAACACTAATATATATATATATATATATATATATATATATATATATATATATATGTATATATATATATATATATGTGTATATATATAGGGTGGGGCATAAGACTTGTAAACAAATTTCGCAACTATTTTGTAAAGTAATATTAAAATAAACTATTTTATTGTCCTTATATAATAATGTAATGTATGATTTATTATTTTTTCTGAAAAAAAAAGATACTAATTTTTAATAATGTCCGTTGCATGGAAGAGAAGATTCATCAAAAGGAAACAGGAGAAGGGCTTGCGTTAACTAGGAATATTTAAGTTAGGGAAAACCTCAAAATCCACAAAGTCTTCATAAAAAAGGGCGATGGATCCTTACCTGGGAATTTAGTCGTTAATAGATAGACAACGTTCAGGCCGTCTCCACACCTCAAAAACATCTTTAATCTTCAAAAATCTTAGGAAAAAATCAGTTGAAATTCCAAAAAAAATCCGGGAGTCAAATAGTGAATAAAAAGAAACATCACCAAAGAACGATGCTAAGGCTATGTCAAAGTGACATACAGATGTCATCAGATAAGCTCCGAAAGCGAAAGTTTCTCTCTGCACCCAAAATTACAAAATAGACTCATCAGAAGTCAACTCTTTTGAACCATATCAGAAAACCATATTCACGGTTGAAAAGTTATTCTCACTTCAACAGTCCCAAAAGCATTACAATGATTGATTACTCGTGAGAAGTCATGAGGCAATTCTTGATAATACGGGAAAGATTTTGAAAACACAGAAACCATCTTCAGTGATGCTCTGAGCAGTCATGTCTGGAAGAGGGAAATCTTCACTTGTTTTTTTCCACCCTCAAGGGGTCAAGATTAACAAAGAAATCTACATTAAGGTAATTTCTGAATGTGAACTTACCCCAGCTGTAATTCTGCATTCGATGATGAAGTTTAGACTCTCCAACAAGATGGTGTTGCAAACAACACCGCTCATGTAAAACAGCAGTGGTGTAGAGAAAATTTTCATCTTGGATCAGCAAAGACGTAAGAACAAAATAATGACAACACACTCCACCCATTTTTAGAGACCATTTTCTAAATAATAATGTTGCCATTTAAAATATGTTTTAAAATGAGGAGGGCATGGGCTATGTACCCTTCCTTCTAAGAATGAAGTTTTAAATTTTATATCAATTATATAAATTTGGTAGGTTATTAAATTGATTTGATCTGCTGTAATAGAAAAAAAACGGGATGCAGATAATAATAATAATAATAATAATAATAATAATAATAATAATAATAATAATAATAATAATAAATAATGTTATCTAATACAGAGGAAAATATAAACCACCTAATGTACATGGACGACCTGAAACTTTTTGCAAGGACCGGAAAAGAACTAGAGACACTAACACACACTACCAGGATCTTCAGCCAGGATATACAAATGGAGTTTGGTATGCAAAAGTGCGCACAACTAGATATAAGAAAGGGAAAACTGGAAACAACAGACGGCATGGAACTACCCAACCAAACGTACATGAGGGTCCTAGGAGAACAAGACGCCTATAAATATTTGGGAGCTCTGGAAGCAGGCACCATCAAAGCCACAGGAATGAAAGAGAGAATTGGAAAGGAATGCCTCAAGAGAATAAAACTTCTAGAAACTAAATTATATAGCAGAAAGTTAATCAAAGATATAAATACATGGGCGGTAGCAATAATACCTCATAGGATTGACCAAAAATGAACTGAGACAGCTCGATCAAAAGGTCAGGAAGCTCATAATCATGTACAAAGAACGATGTTGACCGACTCTATGTGAAAAAAGAAGACTGGGAAGGGATTGTTTTTATAGAAGACTGTGTGCATGACACAAAAAAAGAATTTGAGAAATACATAACGCAAAACACGGAAAGGATAATCATGGCAGCGAGAAACACTGAGAAAATCGACAAAACAGAAAACAGAGAGATAAAGGATAAGAACAGTAAAGAAAAATGGGAAGAAAAAGAACTACATGGCATAAGGATGACAAAAAAAATGAGAATAACGAACACACTTGGACATGGATGCGAAAAGGACACATAAGCCGAGAAACTGAATCCCTAATAAACGCAGCATAAGATAACTCGATAAGTACCAACCATATCAAAGAAAAGAAAACAGTAAATGCAGACTCTGTGGACAAAGATACGAAACGAAAAAACATATAGTAAGTGAATGCAGTAAACTGGTCCAAAAGGAATACAATAACAGGTACGACCAATTGGGAATGGTAGTACACTGGGAATTATACAAACAACTGCATCTCGAACGCACAGACAAATGGTACAAACATAAGCCCGCAAAAGTACTTGAAAACGATAATCACAAAACCCTATGGTACATGAACATACAAACTGATATACCCATCCAAGCAAGAATACCAGCTGTCGTAATAATTAACAAGAAAGAAAAGTCCTGGCAAATCGTAGACTTTTCTAAGCAGCTGACCGCAGGGTGAATATCAAAGAAAAGGAGAAACAGAGCAAATATGCAGAGCTAGCCAGAGAGCTGAAAGATATATGGAAGATAAAGAATATCAAAATAATACCTATAGCAGTAAGAGCTCAAGGAACAATCCCGAAAAGCTTTGAAAAAAGAATGGGGGAAATTGGCATCAGATGAATGACTGGAAAAAAAAACAACGTACAACAATAATGAAATCTGCTGAAATATTAAGGAACCCCCCTGAATCTGGAGACTAACGCACACGAACCAAAAGCGTAGACCAGATTAACTGCTACAGAGACAAAATATGAATCGCTATATGGAACCAAGAACATTGAAGCCGCATATCTATAAGTTCTCTAACCCCCCTATCCCCCATTACCACACATCTGTCACCCCCCGAGAAAGAGTGAAACCAAATAGCCAAGTAGTCAAGGAGGGTGGAAAGACCGAGGAGTAAGCACTGACCATACCTCTACTGTATAAGTATGAAAAGAACTGGCATCTTGGGCAGGCTTATTACCACTTAAATTCCAGTAATACCAATAGCCACTACTATGCCAATGTGAAATCGATGGCAAGCAGCTGTTGCGATAATGCAAATTTATTTGAAAATAGTATCGAAAGAGGTGGAGAGTACTGGAAAGTCTGTGGAGACTTGTTGTCAGTCTACTTCAAGGTTACATCACAGGCTGTATTCAATGAGATATTTGATAATCTGAGTAAAAGGTCCTTGTGATACCATAATAATAATTGTCTGATAAACAAAGTGGTATAATTTGAAATATATGTTAGATTTTCAAAAATAGCAAACGTAGTTTTTCATACATAATTTTATGTTTATTGGCTAGATAAATGTATAAAAATTCTTGCAAAGATAAATTGGATTCATTTTTATCCGTTAGAACCCCCCCCCCGGTAGACCACACGCAGATTCTCAAAAAAATTATTTTTTTTTAGAAGCAAAATATTAACTTCAGCTCCGTTGTTGAATTTTTAAAATATAATAAACATGGTTTTTCATATGAACGTTTATGTTTAATCGCTAGTTAAAAGTGTAAACATAATTTTTTTATTGTAGACATTTGTTATTTGACGAAATGAAACTTGGCGCATTGGCGTAGTTGTTGGCGAACAAAAATGGCGGATTGAAATCTGGCGTTCATATTTTTTCTCACGGTTATATACACATTTGGTCGATTATGATATTAATTTGTGTTACTGTAAAATTAAAGCAAATTACATACTACTACTACTTCCACAACTACTACTACTGCTACTGTCATTAATAATAATAGTAATAATAATAATAATAATAATAATAATAATAATAATAATAATAATAATAAGAGAAGCAGCAGCAGTAAATATATCAATCTCTTTAGCTAAATCAGTTTCCCAAAATGGGATGCATCATTTTTAAATGATTATGTGGCGAAAAGAAAAAGAAAAAAAACAATTATTTTAATATTTCCCGTAGGAAAACTGTTTTGCACATAGAATTAGCGTAAAATGATACTCATTTCCGGTTTATTCTTAATTAATCTCTCAAAAATCGATAATTAAACAAGATACTCTAAGAACATAACATTTTCGATCGATTGTTAACATTTATTTATGTGTTTCTACCATCGTTTGTTTCATTTTCAATTTGGAGCCGTTATCAATTGTCCTTCTGTCGGAGTTATTGGGCAGCCATTTTTTAAATTCAAACTCAAAGAGGAGACACTACGTTTGTTTTGAACGAAAAATACAGTTTTAAAAAAAGTTAAATGCAAATAAATATATTCAACTATGTAGAAGAGTCTTGCCTTTGGTAACATTTATTTGTAGAGCATTTATAAATTATTTTTCTTTTTCTAATTATTACAGTAGTAAATTTCCCAATACCCTTCTTATTTTTGAAGTAGCTGTATAAGTTTAACTGTATATATAATTTCCTTTTTAATTAAGAAAATCTTAAGAATGTTCCGGTAAAATTACGACCCATTTTAATCATTTCAAATTTATATTGTTTATAAATCCATCAGTAGCACTTTTTGAACAATTTTCCAAAAAAGGTTGAAATGAGATTTCTCCATTTTTGATCCTTCTTTTTCAGAGAGCTCGCAAATTTTATGTTTTTTAAAAAAAAATTTTTTTGAAGCGCTCAGTCTTCTTTTTCTATAGCGTTGAATGGTTAAGGGTCGCGTGACGAAGTCATTGACTGAAACAGACGAATGTTGTAGAGGCCACGTGTAACTGTTTACACTCGAAAAAATAATATATATAATTATTGTTTTACTATAACAATTAAATACCTACAGACACTGGCGTTTCATCCTTTCGGGAATCTTCAGTGCAGGGTGTCACGATTAATACCAGTCGAACGATTTGAACACCGCAACACGAGAGACATCTCCGGCTCGATTAGCGAAGACCTAATCCATTCGGCTACCATTAACCGCGTGAAATAACGTTGAATTTAAACATTTTAATGTTAAATGTTCATATATATATATATTTATATATATATATATATATATATATGCCGATTATCGTATTTTTCTGATTGACAACGTAAGTCGCTATATATATCCACTGTTACTAATGACTAAACTAATGACTGATACGTTTGATTGAATTTGTAGGTAACCAAGTGTTTCGCAAGCTCTAACCTAATTTCTCCTTAAGTTTATATTACGAAAATTAAAAAGAAAAGTAAATATCTAAATGTGGGTGAAAATAGCCGGTTGAATAAAAAATAGATTAGAGGCTCGATAGCACTATGAGATTTCATGGAATGTTAATTTGCTATGTGATATTCCTTATCTTGTGGTGGTATCTATCCAGCCAATCTTCCCATTTATTTTGTAAGCAGATATTTCAACTAGTAGATGAATGTACATAAGTCTACAATCATTTCTTTTTATCTGGAGTCTGATGTATGAATTGAATTTAGAAATCGATAAAATTGATTTGTCCTTATGTATCAAGTCTACGAAAAGTGCCATCAACCTAATGGAATATTAAGTGGGCGATTCTTCTGATATTCTATCTTGATGGAGATTTGGAAAAAAGAAGAAAATTAAACAATAGAATATGAAGAAAAAATTATCGGTGCAAAAAATAGATTTGCCAGTCATATTAAAAGAAATGATTAAATAAAAGACGAAAGAACTGTTCGATTTCATTATTCGTAGAGCTTTTACACCGACAATAACCAGCGCTTTTCATCACAGTTTAAACTTTACAACAAATGGCCACATTGCTTCAGTCTGACAACGCACAATGGTCGCGCTGTCGCCGCCATAGTTTTGTTCTCGTTGTTAATAGAATGTACTCACTAGGAGTTTTCACAGAAGTTACGATCAGTAATTGCTTAGAGGAAATAACGTTTCCTCGTGATACGGTTTTTAGGTTACGATGCGAAATACAATGTATTTCCGGCTCCTGGTAACGGTATTTGCTCCGCCTTACGATGATTTTATAATGTTATTCGATTATATACGTGTGTATTATATACTGTACTGTAGTTTGTGTTTCCTTGTGCAACTGTATGTGCTCTCCGCTTATATCGACATTTGTTTCCGGTCGTCCTGTACATACACTTCACTTGCCACTAGTATTTTAAAATGTCGACTCGGGAGAGGTGTGGTTGGAGATTGCGCAACTCCTGCCACGAAAATCTCACACGCAAGCACTCCTTCGTGAGAATCCATAGTCTCTCAAAGAGGGAAGGAGCCCTAACTTTTTACATATACTCGAAAAAAATATGCTTAGGCCTCGCCGTACAACTATTTACCTTTACGATCCCAACACTGGAACGCATTAATGCCGTATCCCGGCGGGGTCTACTGTAGCTCGATTCTAGTACATTTTACATTTTACTAGTGAATGTCTTGATAGTGGTCTTCTTTGTTAAAGTTTACATCCGCCGTAACCATACACAACGCTTCTATTGTCGTATCCATCTAGACTGTAAAGACCATTTTTTATTGGAAAGTATGACAATGATATTTACGTTTTATCGTAATTTTATTTTTCTATTTTATTTCATACGAGCAGATGTAGCTGGCGTTGCCCGGTATTAGATGCTACCTTAAATTCTTTTTCAGAAATAAGTAAAAAAATAAACGAAAAAAAAAACAAACTGAGATATGTCCTTTCGAGTATCATGTTTTTTTTTTTTAAACAATTCACTTCTTGTTAGTAAAGAAATATACTACAGCTCAGATTTAAACCAAAATCTAAAGACAGTGAGGCAAGTACTATAACCATTATGCCAGCTTTCAACGACCTTTAAAATATGTTTCAAAACCTACTTATTCTTTACATAAGGAAGATGTTATGTGAATGCTTTCCCTATGCGCAGTCGTGAAACAGTCGACGAACAGATAAAAAAAAAACGATGACCACTGAGTACCATTTTTTAAATTTTCATCCTTAGAAGCCCCTTTTCACGGATGAATTGATTACAAATTTTCCACATATCTGAATACCCTATATACCAAATCTCAAGTCTGTAGATAAAGATTCGTTGGGTATATAGGTTGAGAAGTATCCAAACACAGAAATACATACTCACTTTTATAAATACATAGATAGATTATTGTGATTGGATGCCGTTAAATGATTTAATGCAATAGTTTCCGCATTCTATGACTTTCGTATTATTTCAGTTATTTCAAAAAGTACCCTGCTTTCTATTATGTCTAACTTTACTTGGATTATTTTTTTGTCATTGTCTTTTTTTCTGGTGTTTATGACTGATCCTTTCATTTAGATTATTAGTATAACAGTAATTACTTCTTGTATCAAGTTTCAAATATGTCCATATGTATTTATTCCCTTCATTTAGTCATCTAGAATGGCGAAATCTACAATTTAGCTTACTTCCTAATAATTATCACATTCAGTGTCTTTGCTTGAATGGATTTGTCTGTTTTTACTTGCATGCCTGAGAGGAGTTTATTATTATTTTAACAATAATGTCTCTTGATTGTATCTGTACATTTTGTGTTGTTCGAATTTCAGGCGCTTTCGTAATTACTATCTGATTTCCGTCTATACGCACCATGTTTGTTGCTTTAGTTAGTTTGGAACAGTTCGCGTCATTTTCTTATTAGATCATTTGCCATTTTAACTCATTGTTCATAGATCTTACATTCACACTTTTCAGTATTTTGATATGTTGGCTTTTATATAATTCGCTCTGATTGTGTTGTTTTGTGCAGCTGTAAATAGGGAACATTTTCTATTTCAAAGTGTCCCTTACGTCAATGTGTTTCAGGTGTGCTTTTTTGGTCGGTCTTATAAATCATCTATGTAATTGATACACTTCGCAGGGTTTGTATTACTGTACACATAGATTCGAAAAAGTTGTCAAAAACAAATATAGAACAAATAAATGTTATCAAAGGCAAGATAAGTTACTTTTCTACCTAACTGGATATATTTTTTGTGTTTTTATTCAGTGTAACATGTTTATTCAGCTCGAAAAACATGCAGAGTTTACCGATGTATTGGAAAATTCAAAATGGCAGCCGACTCTCTCTCGGAGAGGGTACGTTTGGAAAAACGTATTATAAATAATAAACTAGACAAAATACTGTTAGAAAACAACCGAATACATGTCAACTTATGTCACGGTAACATATATTGAGCGAATTTCTAACAGTATTTTGTCTAGTTTATTATTTATAATACCTTTTCCCAAACGTACCCTCTCCGAGAGAGAGTCGGCTGCCATTTTGAATTTTCCAATACATCGGTAAACTCTGCATGTTTTTCGAGCTGAATAAACATGTTACACTGAATAAAAACACAAAAAATATATCCAGTTAGGTAGAAAAGTAACTTATCTTGCCTTTGATAACATTTATTTGTTCTATATTTGTTTTTTGACAACTTTTTCGAATCTATGTGTACAGTAATACAAACCCCACTTCGCATGTTACTTTATCGCAACTTTTTGGGTTACATCTTTGCTACTCTTTATATTATTCATTTTGGCGATGGTTCTTATATCAGTAATCCGCCATTTTAAAATTTAATTATGTAAATTTCATTTTTTCTTATTTTAATTATCTATGCAATCTTGTATATATAGCAATCCTCTAATTTTGTTTTTCCGTTCTACATAGTCTCAGTGAGAATCGTCCATCGAATGCAACGTATTACACAGTGGCATTTATTTCTTTATTCGTATGTGTAAACGCCTGAATAAAGATTGAAAATATCTTACTCATGCTAATATATTTACTTATACATAATTTATACTTGCATAATATTTGCGTAAAAAGTTTATAGTAAACACAAAGTTGTTTCCATATATATTTATGTATACATATATATTTTTGTTTAACAAATTTTGCCCACCAAACTCCTCCTAGAGATTTTGCTCTACAGACATCAAACTTAATATATCAGGTATTTGAAATGAAATTTGCCAGTTGAAGGTCGAATGCCGGAATTACGAATGCATAACGTAGTAGCTATTGGTTCATGTCTTAATGTTTAGCCTTGCAGTAAACATGTTTTCATAGCCTAGTTATTGACGGCAGAAGCAAAATAAATTGTGAGCTGAACATTTTTGTTTTGATTCTCGGTGGTGGCGCATGAGTCTTGCTTTATACTTTTTAAATCATTGCTATATATTGCATCAACTCTATCTATGTATCTATCTGTCTGTCTATCTATCTATCTATCTGTCGGTCTATCTATCTATCTATATATCTATAAAAGTGAAAATTTCTGTCTATCTGTTCTCTATGGTAGTTAAGGAAAACTATTATACAGAACACATTATTTTTCATATTCACACTTTTTAATATATACATATGCACATAACCGTATGAACAGTACATAGGGCCAAAGCAAAGACGGATGGAACGGCTAGTATATATATATATATATATATATATATATATATATATATGTATATATATATATATATATATTATGTGTGTGTATAAAACGAATTTAAAAAGTTCGAATAAATATTTATCTAGGGATTTATTAAGATATATAACGCTCCACACTTGAACGTGGAGCATAAGCTGATAATAAATTTAAGACAAAATAAAATAAATATTGGAATATATGAGTTCATTTATAGATAAAAAAGAGTTTATAGAAGTTATGTCATTTCCTTTCTAAGTCTAAGGCGTCTCACAAGAAAAGGAGAAGGAGGCTTGCTAACACACATAGCGAAATGTGACAGGATTTTAGATTAGAAAGACAAAACAATACATGGAAGATGCTAAAGGAAACAGAGATTGGAAAGATGGGAAAATAAAGATGTAGGGAGGATGTCAGGCAGTCATTAACTGGGAGTAGTATGACTTTTTCCATCGCTTGCCGGATTCGCATATGTTAATATTGGACTTGTTAAACAATATTAGGTATCCTCCTTTTGGTCCAAATTTTGTATATGCTTGTTTATTGTATATCTGCTTATATTTTGTTTAATTTCTATTCCTTTATCCACTATAACGTATTATTATTATTATTATTATTATTATTATTATTATTATTATTATTATTGATAATAAGTTAATCCCTAGAACTCCCTATAATTCTTTCTAGTTTGATTCTTTCCTTCGTTCCCTATAATATTTTGTGTTAAACCTCGCTGCTCTCATTTTACTAGCTGAACTCACCTAATAAAATTCACACCTTTGCTCTCTATAAGCTTCTACTAACCCCAGTTAATAACTGACTTACTTTCTCCCTACGTATTATTTATCCTTCACGTTTTAATTCTTTATCAGTTAAACCTATTTCTACTTTTTTCTTTTTTATCCTAATGTAACCTAAGCTAGATGCGCCCATTCCATTTTTGTCAATAATCACTAGCAAGCGAACTACTATGACATAAGGAGATTCCATAACTTCTTTTTAGCTTTGATATATATTACTATTGTGAAGACAGATAAACACATATATTCCTATATTTATTTTATTATGTTTTAAATTTAATGCATATACATATTGGAGTTACATACGTAATGAATATCAGTATATTTTAGTCTATCAGTGTAAATTCCACAGGGGGAAAAATAAAACAAAATATCACGTCGCTATTGAGAGTGGAATTCGCACCAATTTCCTTTCACACATTTAATCAGATCCTTTCTCGTTCATTTTACTGAAAGTCTTCTGCATTTTGAAGGAATTGCAACCGTTTACTCCCTGTAATTTTCATTCCAGTCTGTTTCTGTTCATGTCGTTCTCAAAATCCATAGAGAATCAGTCCATACTGTGTACCAATTTAATCGTCTGACATTCAATAAATATCCCAGATAATATTTCATATATATTCGGACTGTTTACCTATATTAAACGAAATATAGTAAATAGTGTGTATGAATGTATGTTACAAAGTATATGCTTGAGGACCCCCGTATATAAACAGATATATATATATATATATATATATATATATATATATATATATATATATATATTGTTCGATCATGGAGTGGCTTAGTGAACCTTACATGATGCTATTTTATTTGTTTTATTTTCCTTTGTTTTATAACCCGACGTTTTTTTTTAATCTGTTATATACTTTTTGTACATTAACTTTTCATAAGGACGATTTAAATTACTGGCATATTTTCCTACGATTTGCAAGATTTCAATTATGTTACTTATTTTGTACGCATAGGTTATCGACTATGAGAAAAATAAAGCGAGTGAGAGAGAGAGAGAGAGAGAGAGAGTAAGAGACACGGGAATATTATATACAGAGAGAGAGAGAGACAGGGGAGAGAGAGGAAATAAAAACTGTGTAATTATGGATAAGCCAGCAGGTCTGTACAAGGAGGTATGGAAGCACAAAATGGATACAATATTTTCGCTATACTTTAAACGGTTTACTTGTATATTTGGCAAAATAGTAAGATATTCTTGTTAATATATTTTTAAAACATAGTTACGTTTTTATAAAATATACTTTGTTAAAATATACTTTATGTAAACCCGTGCAATCTATTACGATCGACGACAATTTAAAAATAAATGTAATTTGATCGAACTTATTATTTTGTTTATATTTGATTTTCCTGTGAAATATTCTCAGTTCAAAACTGTTAAGCTATTTTTATAGTTGATTATATTTTATGTTTATTTTTTCACCCCCTTATAATAAGAATATATAAAGATAAACAAATATTTTTATCAATGGATTTTTTTCAACGCATATCTTTACAAATATCAATGTTTATTTAAACTAATGTTATGCATTTTCAAAACTATTTAGGGTATTTACAAAATATATTTATTCACATGAACATAAAAAGAAAACAATAAATGGGTCATTTTTTATTTACAGTTTTTGCAATTTAAAAATATGAATTTTCAACAAAAATTTTTACAGTTTTAAAATGTGACTATTTAACATATGTTAAAAAAACATTAAATTAAAAGAACATAATTAGTACGAATCGAGTAGATGCTTTTGCCGAAGCATTTATGTTTAAATCTGCGACAATCGTAATAGATTACGCAGGTTTAAATAAAGTATATTTTAAAAAAAGGATATTAAAGAAAGTACATTAAAACAACGTAACTATATCTAAAAAAAAATAAGAATAAAATAAGAACGTGAATATTTTTGAAAACAAATTCATTTTCCGGTCTGATTCTCGTGATTGCGCACACTGTAACTTTGTTTGGCGGGGGTAAATTTTTACATGAAGTCCACTTCCACAAGTTTCTTCAGAATTACGACTTGAATAAGTTTTCGACTATGCTGGTTATGAGAATCTCATTAAAATGTTAAAAAAATATCAAATTCAAACATGATAAGTAAGAATCGAGTAGATGATATAGCCGAAACATTTATTTTTAAATCAGAGACCATCGTAATAGAGTGCGCAGCTTTAAATAAAGTATATTTAAATAAAGTATATTTAAATAAAGTATGGAAACAACCTTAACTATATTGTATTCATTTTGTTCTCCAATAACTCAGTTGGCAGACCTGCCGGCGTGTTTGAAAGTTAGGGTCGGTGTTTTTGTAAAATTAATGATTTTTTAGACCGATTACCTATGCTACAGTTTTAGCATAAATTTCATTATATAGGGAAACACTTATTTGTTATATAATTGTGTTTTCACCAATTTTTTATTTTATGGAGTATTTTATTTGAATTTATTTTCCTGGCTGATATTCGATATTGCGCACGCGTCAACTTTTTGGGGGAAAGAGTAATTATTTTACATTAGGTACACCACTACAATTTTATTTAGAATGACGGCTTGAAGAGGTGTCCGGCTATGCTGATTAAGAAAATCTCATTCAAATTCTGCGGAGTACTTATAGAAATATAAAGATCTGTATTGTGCATTGTAATTCAGTGGCTACCAGGTTTGTACGCGCTACTTTTCTCCTAACGACACTGCCTCCCAACCAATTTTTCTTTTTTAACATTTGCGGGTAGGTATGCTGACAACGATTATCACGGTTAAATTTAGAGGAATTATTTCCCTCTTCCCCCAAAAACGTTCACTGTCTGCTCCGAAAACCGTTCTTTATATGGGGATGTTGGTGCTGAATATTTCGATCGCCTTTCTAAATATGGGGGGGTATGGTTTATTGCGAAAGCCGTTCTTTACATAGGGGATGTTTAGGATGTCTACTCCAAACTACCTTCTTAACATGACAACACTAAAAGAAATGAAGTAAAAAGTTGTAATGCTTTTGTTTTACACGTTAAAACCACGCCAAAAAATAGAATTTACTTTAATACTATTAGATAAAGAGTAGTAAAGAAGAGAAAGACGTGAACAACATACGGAAAACGCTAGGACTGCCACTACTCATTTAGATCATTCTAAACAGTTCATATACTTCTTAAAGATCTTTTCGCACTTCCCATTGTTATTCTAATGGATCATTCTATTTGTAATTTTATTAATTCATACTGTTTTACGCATTCCCTTTATTTTTAAATTCAAACAGAACCTGCCTGTAATCGCTCAAAATCAGCTCTAATTGCCATTGAAAGTGAGATTATATCATTTCAGCCACAGCTGTTAGTAGCAACAATTGTTTAGGGAAAGTAATGGTCGCAAACAACAACCGTAGTTTACTTTATTGCGAGAGGGTGGGGCAAGCTTCCACCGGGCAACGCCGGTTAACCGGTCTTGCTAGTTATATTATATAGAAATAAGTATGCCTAAATTAGAATACCTTATATTTTGTGCCTTAAATATATTTGCAAATTTATATGTATATATTAACCGCTCTCTCCCTCTCCCACCCTCGCTCTTTATATATATATATATATATATATATATATATATATATATATATATATATATATATAATGCGCATATTTATCGAGACACTAACATCATATTAACTTTTCGTCAAAACAATAATGCAATACACATTACAAATCAGCCACAGAAAATCGCCCATTCTCGCCTCATTGTTCTCACACAATTCATCTTATCTCAACCCTCGTTCCTGTCTGGACTTGAAACGATTTAAGCCTCTATTTCGTCAGATATGTAAGGCAGCACGCGAGAAAGATGGAAATAAGGAAGGCAAAAGGCTAAAAAAAAAATGCGAGGGGGGTGCGCCGTGATATGAGTGTAAAATGCCGATCACAGTTGCCGCGACTCGTACTCACCGGTCACGTGACATGACGTCATACAGGCGCCGGATCAATTTTCCTATCACGCCAAGTCATTAAACAAATTGGTCTACCATCAAAAGGCATCATCTTTATCCAACCCAGTATGCATTTATCTATAAGTCAATCAATACACATGAATATATAGACACACATACATATATTTAATTATTTATGAACAAAAATTTCAAATTTATATCATATATGTTTTTCATTAAACAAATTGGTTTACTTTACATCTCGTCATCATCCCATCATTTACTTTCTCAGCTACGCAAATTATATATATATATATATATATATATATATATATATGTGTGTGTGTGTGTGTGTGTGTGTGTGTGTGTATATATATATATATATATATATATATATATGTATTTTATATATATGCTGCGTGTATTGATATTTATACATAGTTACAATTTATATATATATATATATATCTTGAATATATGTATACATATATATTACAAAATACATATACGTATATATATACATATATATATGCACACATTTATATACGTCTATCTTACATTTTTCTCTACATATGTACATATATGTGTGCATATATATGTGTGTATATGCATTTATGTGTGTATAAACGGATATTATTAAATGGATTAGTCTTCTTGCTCGCAAAGCGACAGCCTTTTTCCTCTTTTCGTGTCTATTTGCTGTTGCTTGAAAACGCATGTACAGATATATGCCAACTTACACAAAACCAGTGTGCTGAATTCTGTAAAACATGGCGCCTTATATGAAGAGAATTAGTTTCGAATCTTGTATGAGTATAATGTTTCTCCTTTGTACTTCCTGATATTAATTTAAGCGCAGCGAACGAGAAATTAATAATATTTTATGGTATAGCATAGGACGATTCGCATGTCAACGGGGAAAAAAAACATGCTATAGAGTAGAACTCCGGAATAGGGCATTAAATATTAGTAACAATATACAGTACCGTATATAATACACATATATATATATATATATATATATATATATATATATATATATATATATATAATCAAATAATATTAAAAATAACACTGTAAGGCGGGACAAATACCGTGACCAAGGTCCGAAAAAAAACATCGTATTCTACATCATAACCTGAAAAAAGTACTCTATGAACACCGTATCCCGGGGTTCTATTGTATTATAAGCTAAAAATTCCAAAATGTACTTACAAAAGGTTCATTATACTTTCTGGTTTGAACATATACATTTATATCCTTGATATATATTATTCCTTAATTGGAATTCATTTTTGAGATGAGCATTATATATTAATTTTATTTTTATTTCGGACTATTATTCTCATCTTTATTAGTTGTTGTTTTTGATCATTTATAGGTTTTGTTTATTCACAACGTTTCGGCCAACTATTCCTCTGGCCTTCGTCAGCTGGTAACCGCGATGGATAGGAACTTCGAATCTCCTAACTGCATTCTCAGCCATCACTGCCATCCGTTGTTGTTGTCGTCTCACCACATTTTGGCCAATTAACCTCTGGCACGCTTTGGGTGGGATTGAAACCGCTATCCTCAAACAATGTCCATCTGGAACTGTAGAGATTCAACGTCTCTATCTATAGACTATAGAAGATCAGATAAATAAACGTGGATTTATAAGATAAAAGAATCCAACCTTGATCGCCCTTCGGGCCCCCTGGCGCAGTTGATAGAGACGTTGAATCTATACAGTTGTGAATAAACAAAACCAATAAAAGATCAACAACCAATAAAGATGAGAATAATAGTCTGAAATAAAAATAAAATTATTATATTCTTGACTTTAAAACTTATACGTAAGCATAAATAAATCGCACATATTGGTATTGTTTCCGTTTTTTCTTTGCATGTACAAATGAAAAGACTACAATAAATTGCGTTGTAAAATCTCCTTTAAATATTTATTCATGTTTAGAAAAATAAAAGACTTTACAACTTATCAATTATTCTTGTATATTTCAGTGAAGTAATTTGTAAAACTAATTATCAAAGAGCATATTACATTTTTTCACATTAAAGCAAAATGGCCACCTTAATTACATGTTAATAATAATTATTTAGTATGAATTGATTATTGTGTAACTAATTAAAACCCCAGATTCACAAAATAATATACTTACGAAGTTCACAGAAATAACCATTTCCTTTGTAAACAAGAGAATAATGCTACTTTTAACAAAGGACAATAAAGCATATATATATATATATATATATATATATATATATATATATATATATATATATGTATATATATATACTTGTGTATATATTTTATATATGTATATATAAATTGTTCAGAAAGTGTGAAAGAATATCTAATTATTTCAACACTTTTTTGGCTTTCTTGACTCTTGTTGGCTGTGACGTTGGTTCGGCTGTGAAAATAATTTTACATACATACATACATACATACATACATACATACATACATACATATGTATGTATATATATATATATATACACACTAACTAGGAAAATAATTTTACATACATGCATACATACCTACATACATATACATACATATATATATATATATATATATATATACTAACTAGGAAAATACTTTTACATATACATACATACATATATATATGTATGTATATATATATATATGTATATATATACTAACTAGGAAAATAATTTTACATACATATATACATACATATAAATATATATATATATACTAACTAGGAAAATAATTTTACATGCATACATACATTCATACATACATACATACATATATATATGTATATATATATAAATATATATATACTAACTAGGAAAATTATTTTTCATACATACATACATACATACATATATATATATATATATATATATATACTAAATAGGAAAATAATTTTACATAAATACATACATATACATATATATATACTAACTAGGAAAATAATTTTACATACATACATACATGAATACATACATACATATACATATATATATACATACACACACACACACACACACACACACATATATATATATATATATATATATATATATATATATATATATATATATATATACTTACTAGGAGATCCGACATAGCCCAAGATTGAATGAAAAACAGCGAATTTTTCATACTCTCATAACTTTATTTTAATCGAAATCGATTAAATTACCAATATTTTAACCTAATCGATTGATTGCCTTTCATTAAAGTTTAAAATGTATAAACCAAGTAGAATGTTTCAATTGTGTTTTAAATAAAAACATTGATTTCGAACGAACCTCTGTCATATCAAATAACCTACTGTTAATTTATGCCCATCACATTTCTGCTTGTGCGGTGATTATGGCTTGGGTTTAAGTTTAAAATAAAAAAGTGAAGTATCATGGTGCAATCTAAACATTCATTTCTATAATGCGCCCCTCTCATATCAAGGAACCTGATTTTGATATTATATGTCGGGCCTTTCGGCTCGTGTTGTAATAAAAATTATCCCATGCCCTGTGTAGGTAAGCTGTGTAAGGAGTAAACTTTGGATAAAATCGTCTATACCTTTTTTCATTTGATTATTTTGATTATAGATGATCGATACATATAGAAAAACAAAACCTATCTAAGAACACTGTCAGGCACATAAAGTACCTTCGTGTGAATTTTTATAACAATCGGCCCAACTGTTTTCAATTCCATACGGAAAGAACACACACACACACACAAACACATACACAGACAAAATTCCTTACATATACATATATATATGTATATATATATATATATATATATATATATATATATATATATATATATATATATATATTACAAAGGAGTCACCACTTATCAGGCCCGAAGGCTACTCGAGGATAAGGGTTAATGAGTATACAAGGGTACAGCGGTTAAGGAGAACATGTAGTCATATATAGTATGGAAATTTGGTAATTTGGATTACTTAAGGGGATGGCTCATCAAGAATTTGTTCACATTGGACTTGAATACAGCCATATTGTAGTCAGTTGGAAAGCAGGAAAACGGAAAAGCGGTCCACAGGCATGCAGTTTTAAGAAAGAAACTAGTTTCATGTAATGTAAGTTTAGGTTTAGGCACAGATAAAAAGTGGGGGGAATTATTGATAGTGGGTTCAGCTAGACGAGTGTTTTTCGTGAAAGTCAGGACAGGGGGGGCATACATCGGAGCTCAAATGATCTCTCTCTCTCTCTCTCTCTATATATATATATATATATATATATATATATATATATATATATATATATATATATATATATATGACGTTGAGAAAATAATTTTTGAGAATTTTGAATTTAGGTTTCATATGATGTATTTTCAAAAGAATTTTCGTCATAATGCCTACTTTATTTATCATTTTAAAGAGCGCGGCTCACTCTATCTAATCGTTTTAATCACAGTCGTTTTAACATAATTATGTCTTCTTTTCAGAACGTTGTATACAAAATTGAAAAAAGCAAATTCAAAATTTGTTAATTTCAATTCAAGCTAGACTGAAAAACTGCTGAAACAGCTCATGATATAAACGAAACGTTTGGCCCAAAAAGCACTACGGAACGCACAGCACAATGGTAGTTTAAGATATTTCGTGGCGGCGACGACAGTCGTGAAGTTGATGAAAGTAGTGGTTGGCCAACCGCTGTTGACAATGATTAATTAACAGTCCTGGTCGAAAGCAATTCAAGCACAACTGTTCGGGGACTTGCTTCTCGATTAGATGTAATGTATATGACAATTTTCAACCACATGAGCGAGATAGGAAAGAAAAATAGTTGATAATTGGGTTCCTCACGAATTGAACGACAACCAAAAGTAATGTCGTTATGAAGTGTTATTATCCCTTCTTTGCCACAACAAGAATGACCCGTTACTCGACAGGATTTTGACTTGTAATGAAAAGTATGTTCTATACGACAATCGGTGACGCCCGTCTTAGCTGCCAACAAAGCCCCATGGAACTTCCCTAAGCCAGAGTTGCACTAAAAGAAGTAATGTTGATTGCTTAGTGGTCTGCGACCGGTCTCATTCATTACAGTTTTTTTTAATGCAACCGAATCCATTACGGCGGGGAAATACTGTCAACAAATAGATGAAATGAATCAGAAACTTCGACAACAACACCCAGCATTATTCAACATAAAAGGCATAATTCTTCCTCACGACAATGCCCAACTATACTTTGCTAAACAGACCCTGCAGACGTAGAACGAATTGGGCTACAAAAGTCTTCTTCATCCGCAATACTCTCCGAACCTCTCACCAACCGACTACTATTATTTCAAGCATCTTTTTAAATTTCTGCCTGAGAAATACTTAAAAATAACAGGAAATATCAGAAACGTCTTCAGCTATTTAATCGCCACCAGAACACAATATTTTTACGTTATTGACATACATACACTTGTTTTGCGTTTGCAAATGTGTGTTAATTTTGCAGGTGCTTATTTCGATCAATACATTTTTGTTTGAGCGAGATATGTTAATTTGAATTTAAAAGTTAAAACCCACAAAGAACTTTCTTGTGAACCATACATATCTATCTATATATAAATCTTTTTCTTGGTTCGTTAGTTATCAAAAAAACGATATTTGTACATTATCAATTTAACTGGAATTTTCAAACAGTCTATTCTTAGAGTCGAGAAATGTTTTTATGTTTTTAAAATAAATTAAAACTACAAATTATAAATTAAATAAAATAAAAATATTTTTCGCAAGCCGATTCTGCGGGACTGTTTTCTGGTAGAACTGAACTTCCGTTTCAATTCATTTCATACACCATGATTTGACGACTCAAATTACAAGATTTCATTTTCTTTTTACTCGATAAGTAAATAAAAACATTCCCTATTTTTAACATTTTAATTCATTTGTTTATCTTCCCATTTTTTAATTTTCAAATATTTTTGTTTTTATATCTGACACAAAAATACTCGCCAGTAGGTGCGTTTTGAGTTGAAACATGAAAGTTGAAGAATATTAACAAAACTAACTTTGTTGGAAAAATTATTTTTAACAAAACTGACAGTACACTATTTTTTGTTTTTGTTTTGTTTTTGTTTTGTTTTTGTTTTTTTCTAAACAGATGTTTATATAAAAGAAAATATGACCTTGTTTATTATCAAATCTATAAAAAGTTTGGTGAAGGTACAGGTTTTTTTTCGAAGAAAATGTACAGTTTGGTATCGTGCTGAAATAATAACTTTTTTTAATTATTTTTTTCAGCCATTCTTACCATGGAGAGGGGAGGATGTTTAGTAACTCTTCTGTGCTTTCAACTAACAATTTATTATTAAAAATATATTGAAATGATATAAAAAAATAAAGCATATAGTGAAAATTGAATTTAACTTGAAAAAAGAACAAGAAAACACAACGTGAACGGCGCGTTCAACATTGTAGCCGATGTATATTTGGCAATAAGGTTCGATTCGTATACATTAGTCGATTAATGCTTTGTTTTTTGCTTTTTTTTACCGTAAATTGTTAGGTTAAAGTTTTTGTTTTTCAAGAAAACTTTTTTTAAAGAAAATTGATAGTACACTTTTTTCTACAGAAGTTGTTTTTATATAAGAAAATATGAATGCGTTTTCTTTATTAAAGAAATTGTTAGGTGAAATACAGAAAAGTTTCTACCAAGAAAACCGTTATTTTTTCAGCCATTCTTACCATGGGGAGGGGATTGTGTTTGTTTTGTCACTATTTTGTGCTTTCAGCTAAGATATTTTTTAAAAATACAAAAGGTTAATGTTCACATTAGGTCCACCTTCACAATTTTTAACATGGATAGGTTGCGGGTGTTGATTCCGAAAGCCGTTCTTAGCATGGGGAGAACGGTGGTATTTATTCCAAAAGCCGTTTTTACCATGATGAAATAAAGGGGTGTATATTCCGAAAACCTTTCTTAATATTTAGAGGTTGGGGGTGTTTATTCATGGCCGCCAGTGAATTTTAGTGCATATTACAGGTCGTTATATCTCGGAAATTACTTACCTCCGCAAATTTTAAATGAGATTTCTTATTTAACATAGTCGAACACCTTTAAAAGTAGCCATTTTAACGAAAATCGTGGAGGTGAACGTAATGTAAAATAATGCAAAAATAGATATTGTAAAATTTAAATTTAACATGGAAAAACTATTTTAAAATAGCGCGGTACAAAAAAAAATTAAATGGACAGAAAAATACCCCATTCGGGTTTGTACTTGCACAAAGATTTGAAAAAGTTGTCAGAAAACCAAATGTATAACAAGTAAATGTTTTCAAAGCAAAGATAAGTTACTTTTCGCCTAACTTGTTTTTTTTTTAGTGTTTTTATTGGGTTTGTATTACTGTCCACATAGATCTGAAAAAGTTGTCAAAAAACAAATGTATACCAAATATTATCAAAGGCAAGATACATTTTTCATGTAAAATGTTTATTCGGCTCTAAAACAGCGTTAACCGCTATATTTGAAAATTACAAATGGCCGTAGACTGTGTTAAACTCATTAAGTTTAGGAAAATTAGTTAAAACTAAACTATACTAAATGCTGTGAGAAATCTACCGTATATGTCAGCCTATGTCACGGTAACATATATTCGGTGAGGTTTTAAGACTGTTTTTTTAATAGTTTTTTTTTCAGTTTTTAACTGATTTTCCCAAAGTTAATGTATTCAACAGAGTCCGTGACTATTAGTCATTTTCAAATACATACACAAATACTGTGTTTTACGAGCCGATTAAGCAGTTTACATTAAATAAAAACACCACCAAATTATCCAGTAAGGTAGAAACGTAATTTAATTTACTTTTGCTTTCATTTATTTGTTTTTGGACAACTTTTTCGAATCAGTGTATAGTACGCCTCTCACCCAAATATTAATAAAAAAAAACTCACACTTTTTAATGCAAAAAATCCCCAAAAGTCGAGTTAGCGTTTTAACATTTAAGCAACGTTTGGCTTAATCATCTGATTGTTGATCGAGTCCAGGCCATGATTAACGGAAACTACCGAGGATTCGGATCCTATTCTGCAAACTGCTTGTTCAGACGTTCACAAGTCTGAATTTCATGGGAGGAGTTCACCGAACTTTATGGACGCTAAAAATCAATCTCCAGAGAAATAGAAGAATATCATTTTTTTACGAACTACTTTTTACCATATTTCCAACCTTTTTCTCTGTACATATTCTGAGAGTGCAAAAAAAAAAAAAAAACCTTTACTCCAGACTTCCTTTAAACTGTTAGCCATGCTTCCTTTCAACTGCTAACCATTAGGATGGATTAATTATTATTTCGGAGGCTACATTTCATAAATAAGCTGATCGTATAGTTTCCCTGCATGTAAGCACCAATAGCTAATATTTTTTTTGCAAGTTTTGAGTGATTAGCTTGGCGCAAAAATAATGTCGTTTTTTTACATGTAACTAAGTGTCAAGAAACCACGTTATTTTTTCACCAACATAATACTCTGTTTATCCGATATTCTGTCAGATGGACATTCTGCCTTTTAGAAGGATAATTATCCCGTTATAATTTGAATAGAGCCAAGAATATTCCAGTAAAATAGAACATCTAATTTGGCTATCACAATCCTTAAAATTAAATATTATTTAGCATGTGTGATGTGATTTAAATAATAAGTGAGAAGTCGATAATCTCCTCTCATCATTGAGAGAACTAGATGGGATTTAAGCGAAGCATTGCACAAAATACTTTTAGAACCGTTCAAGCATTGTATGCATTCATTAACATCACATTAAATAGGTTATTGAAATAAACACGTTCTATACAACGTATGAAATAAATAGATTTAAAATTTCAAGTTGTTATCAAAGACACTGCTAGTCACTATATATAATAGATTTTTAATAATCACCATTTCCTGTTTTATCTGTTTTTCAAACAGTTTTCTGTAATATTTGTGATGTTCATCAAGGAAGCAAACACCCACGCGTTTGTGCTTTGCGCGGTTGTACAAATGATAAATAATCAACACTCACATCGGAAACGTCCTTTTGCCCTGCGGACAGGACTGGAGGATTATTATCACTCAAATTCCAGTGAAGGCCAATGGTAATTGTCAACGAGAAATAACGGCTAGCGACTGTTACGATAACGCAAAGTTATTTGCAAAGTTTATAGAAAGAGGTGGGGATTACTGGAAATTTTGAGAGACTTGTTGTCACCCAGACTCCAGGGGACACCACTGGTCTTTGTTAGTGAGCAATGCCTGATGATGATCTGTGTGAGAAATTATAATGCCAAGAGAACTGGGACCCTGGGGGCTATTGCCTCTCAAATTCCAGTGGAGAGCAATGGCCGCTGCAAGAGATAGAAATCAATGATAAGCGGCTGTTCCGATAAGGCAAATTCTTTTGCAAAGCTCATCGAAAGAGGCGACTGAGTACTGGTAATCTGGAGAGACTTGTTGTCACACAGCTTCCATGGTACCCCACAGCGTCATTTTTGACTTGTATGTGAGCCAATAATAATATTTTATTATTATTATGATTATTATGATTATTATTATTCCATGATTCGATACTATTTTCTGTCTCTAAATAAAAACTAGTACGTAAATTCATCAACATTGCGGATCGTTGTTGTTGTGGGAGAGTGGGGGGGGCTAAGAAGCAAATAAACAAAAGCTGAATGTGTGAGTGGTGTGACTGTCAGTGTGTGCTAACATGTGTTCGAAGGCAAAGACTTAATTAAGCCACACATTGCATGAAGCCGTGCCTCTTACCCGTGCAAGCAGACTGTTGCCGACCGAACCGCTTGATTAATGACCCCAAGGTCAATGTCATGTCCGGAGATATTCCGCCATGTCGAGCTTGGACATTTGCCTACGTGATGTAGCCACGAATCTGGAGATTGTGAACAAATTCGTCCGTCGAGTCACTACAAGTAACGCAACTAACTTCATCGTTATTTGGCAATTAAGAACTAGAAGAACAATCTCTCTACGTAAGTTTTAAGTGTATGGACTTCTTTTGCCAGCATATTAGCCGTTTTGGATGCGTTCAATTGAGAAAGATAAAGTCAATAGGTAACACTAAAAATAAATATCAATGCTACCTAGAATTTAGTGAATATTACCGATCCATACTGTTTAAAATAATATTACAATTTACTGAATACAAAAATGTGTTATCATATTTAATCTGATCTTATTTAATCTGAAAAGGAAACACTAGATGAGTGGATAGTCCTTAATCCGCGGAGTTTCGAAGAAATACTTTCCTTCTCATCAAGAGTAGTAATTAGCAAAATGAGAGATCGGATTTTGCATGCAGAAGTATTTGATGAAACAACAAGTAAGTCAAAGATCTAACTTTAAAACAAAAAAAGTTAAGCAGAGGGAATATGGTGAAGAAAAAGGTGATTACACATGAATGGATAGTCTGGTGGAAGATAAATAATCCAGTGACGGTAAAATCCAAATATATAACTTCAAGAAAGTTAATTTTTATTTTTATTTTATATATATATATATACATATATATATATATATATATATATATATAAAACTTGTCTCATTCAACCTTTCTGTAAATAAAGCACACACACACACGCACACGCACACACACACACACATATATATAATATAACTATATATATAACTATATATACATACATATATATATATATATATATATATATATATATATATATATATATATATATATATATATATATAAGAATCCTTTACTCTTGGCAATACATACCCACTTTAAGGGCACTTGCACGTGAAATCCTTGTGCGAGGAATTGCGTAATCTTCAAGCAAAACTCTTTTGAGGCACTGTTGTTAAATACCAATGTCAAGTATAGGTTTAGGAGAACTGAAAGCAATATATATATATATATATATATATATATATATATATATATATATATATATATATATATATATATAAATTTGGCAATTATCAGACAAAATATATCGGTTTTACCATCGGCTTTTCATGCATTTGTCGGACAAATCCTCACGTAGATGAAACGCGGATCATTCTGTGTAGCTTAATTTTTATGTATATTTTCGTACTTGGCTTTTATATAGAATTTGCATCAGCAGTGAGATATCTTCTGGAGCGGTAGAAGGATCCCAACGTCTTTCCAGCGACCTTGGCAACAGACGTGATGTACGTGTTCCATTTCAGATCAGGAGTCAAGCCAAGAAGCTTGTCAAGACATGGGGCTTCTCCTAGACGAAAGCCATCCATTTCAATTGATGCCAGATGGGGACCAGAGCGTTGATGATGTAAAGATAGGAGGGTTTTTTTTGTTTTTTTTACACAGTGATCACCACTTATCAAGGCCCGGAAGCCACTCAGGGATAAGGGTTATAGCAAGTACATTACGTTAGTGAGGAGATTTGATGAAGTGTTAAATTAGGGGGCGGTTCATTAGGAGTATGTTAACATTAGACTTGAAGACATCTAAGCTGTAGTCCGGAGGGAAGCAGGCAGACGGAACAGAGTTCCACAGGCGTGCAGTTCTAAGAAAGAAGCTTTGTTCATGAAATCCGCGTTTTGATTTAGGCACAGATATAGAGTGGGGGAAAGTTTTCACAGTGGATTCAGCTAGACGGGTATTTTTCGTGAAAGATTGGCGAGGGGGGACCAGGGATTGGAGTTCAGACGAGCACCTGCCATGAAAATAACGATAAAACAAGGATAGGCTCGCAACGTCTCTTCTGTGGGAGAGGGGTTGCAGGGTAGACAAAAGGGCATCCCCCACTAAACCATAAAGTCTATTTTGTACTCTGTCAAGGCATGATAAGCTGTTTTTGGCAGCTCCTGCCCAGATATGGCAACAGTATTCCATCCTTGGCCGTACTTGGCTTTTATATAGATAGAGAATTGCATCAGTAGTGAGATATCTTCTGGAGCGGTAGAAGGATCCCACCATCTTTCCAGCGACCTTGGCAACAGACTTGATGTACGTGTTCCATTTCAGATCAGGAGTAAAGGTCAAACCCAGAAGCTTGTCAAAACACGGGACCTCACCCAGACGAGAGCCATCCATCACAATTGATGCCAGATGGGGATCAGAGCGTTGATGATGTAAGGATAGGAGTTTGGTTTTGGATGCATTAAAGGTAACCAGCCACGATTTCCCCCACTGAACCACGCGCTCGAGATCAGAAGAGAGAGAATCCGAGAGAACTTCGTCATTTACAGCCTTTGATGTGTTGCCGTAGATGGTCGTGTCATCAGCATAGATGTCAACGAATGATTTAAGTATGTGTTTAGGGAGGTCATTGATGTAGATCAGGAAGAGCGTTGGGCCCAGGATTGACCCCTGAGGGACTCCAGCATTTATATTGTAGGCCTCCGATTTTTGTCCATCTACCACTACTCTTATGAGCCTATCGGAGAGAAATGATTTAATAATTGAGAAAACATTTCCAGTTATACCGTAGCTGGAAATCTTGTGAAGTAGACCCTTATGCCATACTTTGTCAAATGCCTTTGATATGTCAAGAGCAATTGCCCTAGAAAGGAAGCCTTTGTCAAGAGATTCACTAATCCTGTGGGATATAACCGTCAGCACATCTGCGGTAGATCTTGCAGAGCGGAAACCATATTGCGTGTCACTAAGAAGGTTATTCCTGTTTAGGTGGTTGACTATTTCTCTATTTAATATTGATTCCAGCAACTTACTCATAACACAGAGAAGACTTATTGATCTGTACTGAGCGGGAGATGACTTATCACCTGAATTCTTAAATACAGGGCAAACTGATGAGGTCTTCCAGGGGGTCGGAAAGAACTTCTCCTTAAGGCAGCGCTTAAATAGTTTCGTAAGTATGGGAGCAAGTTCTGGTTGAAGCTTTTTTAATACTATAATTGGGATGCCATCAGGCCCAGTTGCTTTACTGGAATCTAGGTTTTTATTAGCTTGGCGACCTCATGCACGGATATTTGTATGTTACCTAGCTTGTTCTGTGTTATAGGAGGAAATATGGGGAGTTGATGGCCTTCGTCGCATAGGGTAGAATTAGCTGCAAAGTTCTTTGTAAATAGTTTAGCCTTGTCTGACACTGACGAGATAACCTCTGGTCCATTGATAATGGTTGGGATAGAACGCACACTTCTGTTCAGGATCCTATTTGTTATTTGCCAAAACTGGTGGGAACCAAGCCGCTGATGTGTTGGATTTAACAGACTGGGCATATAGGTCTCTTGCATTTTTTATTACTCTTTTACAGTGGTTGCTGGCGGTCCTGAAAGCAGCTTTAGTCTCAGTGCATCTATTACGTTGGTAGCTATGGAAAAAGTGATTTCTGTGCGCGATAGCAGCAGCACATTCTGGGGAGAACCATGGCTGGCTGTTAGGTTTTTGTTGGAATTTTGTAGATGGTATGAATTGGCCTATGCCTACAATTAACCATTCGGTCAGATCTGATACTATAGAGGACACTTCCTTTTTAAACATGGAGTGCAGAGGTAAATCAGATATGGATGTACGGAAGCTATCCCAGTCAGCCATAGAGTATCGGTATACAGTACGGTGGAGGGGTACGTCTGATGGCTTCTTACATTTCGTTTTTATCTAAACTGATACGACGGAGTGGTCGGAGGATCCTAGAGGAGAATGAATGGTACATGAACATAGCTCAGGGGAAGTTGAGAGAAAAAGGTCTAAGAGGCTTGCATATTGATTGGGTGTATCGGGCACACGGGTGGGTTCGCGAACAATCTGAGTGAGGTCATAAGCAATGGCAAAATCATGACAAAGCCTCCGCTCATCATCTGTCTTATTTGAATGGGTCAGCCATTTCACGTTATGGACGTTGAAGTCACCACAGATGTGGATGTTAGCCGAGGGATGTGAAGACAGTATGTGGTCTATTTTCTCAGATATGCTCTTAAAGATAGTAACTCCGTTTCTGTGGGGCCTATAGAGGGCAGATATAAATGCAGTGGTGTTAGCAAGTGCAACCCTGAAGCACATATAGGGTAAATTAGGATCTTCTCTAGAGATATCCCTGCCACATGGGAAGCCATCCTTAATGTAGGCACATATTCCATGCTCATGGCGAGTTTGGTTTTAGATGCATTAAAGGTAACCAGCCACGTCTTCCCCCACTGAACCACTCGTTCGTGATCAGAGGAGGGAGAATCAGAGAGAGTTTTGTCATTTACAGCCTTTGAGGTGTTGCTGTAGGTGGTCGTGTCATCAGCATAGATGTGAACGAATGTTTAAGTATGTTTTTAGGGAGATCATTGATGTAGATCAGGAAGAGAGTTGGGCCCAGGAAGGACCCTTGAGGGACTCCAGCATTAATACTGCAGGCCTCTGATGTTTGTCCATCAGCCACTACTCTTGTGAGCCTATCAGAGAGAAATGATTTAATGATAGAGAGAATATTTCCAGTTATACCGTAGCATATATATATATATATATATATATATATATATATATATATATATATATATATATATATATATATACATACAATTGACTTTGTCTGTGTGTGAGTTTCCTCCTCATAGGTTCTGGACCGGCTGAGCCTATTTTGTAAATTTCACACAATTGTAATTTATATGTCTGGCAGTGTACTTAGATATGTTTGTATAGAAATTCATCCGATACGTATCGAAAATGGAAAAAATCCGAGCCTATAAATAGTCTTTCTTTCTTATAGATAAAAAGCATTCTTACAGGAAAATATTTTACGTTTCACTTACCATGGAAGATAATTCTCAGCAAATCAAGCGAATTCTCAGTTAATAATTTCTTCTTGAAAAAATAACTTTTTATCATCTGAGATATAGGTCAGTGTTACCGTATTCGACCACAGATCGAATGGGTTCCAGTTCAATCCTTGGTGTTCCTCACCTTGGTATTTTAACATTTTTTTAGTAATGAGTTCAATTTACCGTAAACGAAGAGACCATTTAAAATCGCCGCAAGTCATTTCTTCGTTTGTAAATTTTAAAACTAAACATTAATCAGAAGTGACTTCTCCGGGAATTCATCGTCAAAGCCACATATCAGCTAAGATGATGTTGTAAAAACAACAAAGACGGAATTTTATGGACAACATTATCATTATTTTTATTTATTTATTTATTTATTCCCAATTGGCTATCGGACAAGTTATTCCTCGTAATATATAATATTAAAGAGAGTATTTATTCTATAAAAACACATAATTAATTTGCATAAATTTAAATATCACAGTTAAGCGTACTCTACTACCGATCGGGCAACGTCAGGCAACCAGCTAGTATATATATATAAATTACAATAGTAATATAAACAGATTAAACACAAGAGAGTTACTAGTTTTATGCAGATAAACGAACGTCGTTATAATAATGTAAAATATAAAACTCGTAAAAAATAGAGTAAGACACAGTAATGAAAATACGACACACAAAGTAATACTTTCGCCGCTTGCATAAATATTTAAACAAATTAAAAATATAACAAAAATTATTCCAAATAAAACAGTACCGTATGCCAAAGTTGCTCATTTAAACGTAGAATATGTATTTTGAAGTAAGCAAGCTGCGTTTTAGTTTTACGGATAAACGAATATGTAAACCTTTTTTTTTAATTCATTTACATTCTCATTTTCCTTATATTTCATCAAGCGGGTAGTGGTGATGAGGGGGAAGTCGCTTCAATATGATATTTTAATTTGTCCAGATTTCGTATATATTATACTAAAATGTTAGAGCTGAAGAGTAAATTATCTATTGTCTATCTTTCAGTTTATCTAATTATTGGTGTATCTACCTATTTATCTGTTTAGCTGCTAATCTATCTATCTATATATCTATCTATCTATCTATCTTACTGGCGAAGTAAACAAAAGATGTGAACTATAGTTTGATAGGATTATCAAAACATGTCAGACATGTCAAACTCTGAACTGGTCAAGTTTGCACCGGATGGTCTGAACCGGTAATAGGAAGTTTATGTGTCATTTGTCACGTGTTCGGGTTTGGTGAACATAGTGATTAGTTGGATTCCAGACGTCAAACCGAGCGGGTCGGTTAACGGATCGTCTTCCAAGTCCTTGGAGACAAAAGATACTCACTTTCCTTTCTTCGTAGTACCGGCACTTGGGAAGTGAAGGAAACTTCTTATAGAAAACTAATCATCGTCTTGGATCGTTTGAAACGTCTTTGTACAAATATGTTCCAGCTCCTCCAAAGGCAGATGAAAATTCTATGTAGACAAAAAGATAGAGAGCCAACGCCACAGATTTGAAGATATATAGTAAATACATGTATAACACACACGCACGCACGCATCAACACCTAGACTGATCACGGGCCGTAAAATCAGATAAGAAACATATAGTGCAGTTAGTGTAGAACCATCAGGCGTTCAATTAGGCCACGTATACACTCTGTGTACACACAACCATTAGAAGAACACTTTATATATACCCGTCCATGTCATATAGATCCCCACAATATAACAATATTATCATAGAGTCGTGATTTCAAATGTAAAAAAAGTATTTGGGTGCCATCAGAGAGAATCGATATAGATGGTGGTGTTACCATTGTATGAACATGAGACTCATATGAACTGATTAAAAATTAAAAATTATAAATAAACTGAGCTGAATATACACAATATAAAATGATTTTTTTTAAAATTCCGATCTATTTTTGATCCTTTAGAAACTATTTTTATCGGCTAAAGATCTATAAAAGAACGATCCGTAAAAACTCAAATCGTTTTAGTCCCCTTAATGTCGTTCGGCGACTTTTACTTTCGGAGGAGATAGAGTTTGAAAATTTGGAAACAGACAGACAAAGAAATATATATCCTTTTAGATATTAGATATGAGATTATTATGAACTATTATAGACGTAAACAATTCTGTGCGAGCCTGTTGCGGTTGCAATATAACTTTGTTACAATTAAATCGTTGATAACTTTGATTGGCCAATTTATTTTCAAAGCAAACAGCGATATTTTTAACAAAAAGTCAATTATGTCTATATATCTACGTAAATATAAAAACACTTTCTGCGTTTGTGTGGGAACGAGATTGATCTTCTCCTCTATGACCTTCGAAACAGCTAGCCCGTGACTTTTTAATTTTCACACAAATACATATATATATATATATATATATATATATATATATATATATATATATATATATATATATTGTCTGGAAGTGATTATTAAATATGTTTGTATCTGGGTATCTCTGATAAGTATCGGAAATCGATAATCAAAAAAATCCTAGTAATAAAGGACGTTGCGATTTTGACCCAATTCAACACCTTTATACAGCATAACATCACAAGTGCATTTCATAATTTGGGCACCGTACACGGAGGAAACCTCGGCGTATGAACTCAACAGAAGGTTTTTTTATAGGACAGGCGTGTTTTTGTTTAGAGCACAACTGCATCATGATACATGAATTTCGCATTAAAAACTTAAATTCAAGTCATGATATAAAAATAATTTTAGATTCTCTACAGTGCAATATACAGTACTATGTATAGTAGACTGTGGTACTGTCGGGGGCATGTGAAGTTTCTCCCAGGGCATCATGGTGGGTTCTGAGCAGGCAATCAATCGATTTGATTAAAAATTAGGCGATTTTACACATTTCGATAATAAAAGTATTGGAACTATGGAACATTCTTTGATTTCTATTTGAATCCCGAGCAACGGCGTGTTTTCCTGCTAATTTTTACTACATAAAACTATGTGTATCTTTTTGCCCACAAACAATTACGTTTATTATTTTAACTAAAAAGAATTAACTTTATTTGTTTAACTACAAAGAAATTTGTTTATCTATTTAACTAAATATATTAAGTTTAGTAATTTTAAAGGAAAAGTCATACATAAGTAATTGCAAGCTTTCATTTTAAATTAGTAAAATATTAAATTAATCAGGAAATAAATGTTCAATATTTACATATTAGATTAATTATTTTTTAAGTCTTAATTGCATCGCACCACATCTTACTAAAATTAAATAAACTAAAATATATGTCCTGTTCCTTTTCGTCGAGGATTTTTTTATCATTACACAGATCAAGCTATCTGTTTTGCGTTTGGACCTTTCTTAAAAAGCTTCTCCTTTAGTCCCACAAAGGTAATACTATCTATGCTTGTGTCCGACTTTACCGTTGGCATCACATGGCTCAAGGAGAGAGTGCTAACCTGTAAAATGACACGGGCTTACACAATATGATTAATGGGTGATTATTACTATCTCTGACACTCCTACTGCTCAGTTATTTAGAATTAAGGTTAAGTTAAATGACAATGTTCCGTTTAACATTAGTCTTATCTCGTCTTAATTTTTTTTAATATACATCAGTAAGTTTCATTCAGTACGGCAATAGCTCGGTATAGAACAATAGTGTCAGATTGTATACAGTGATAACATGTATTTACCAAGGTAATAAAACGATTCGTGAATTAGAATGTTTTTGTGTCGATTACAATTAATTGTGCTCCTAAATATGAACGAGATCACGCCAAATCAGTGGGACATATTATTTCCTGAGTTAATTTTATTTGTTGGGCAACGTGTGCTCACGGGTCAGCTAGTAATATATATATATATATATTATTATCATTATTATTATTATTATTATTATTATTATTGCTATCATCAATATATTCATCAAAATTGGTATTAGGTTGTTGGTTGTGATGTTGTTTGTAGGTGAACTGATTAGTGGACCGGTCGATTCACTAATTAGAGTCATATTTTGATCCTTGGCGGATGAAGGATTTCTGTCATGGGAGGATTTTTCCAACTCCAGTAGGGGTGTGTCGTGGTAACTCAGAAACAGTACACGTATCTATGACATCTCTGTGGATGCAACCGTGTTTTTTAGTGGGCAGTTTTGCTGATTGTTACAATTGCAGTTAGTTTTTGGCATTAAGGGGGAATGGATAGTCTAAGTTAATTTGATTTTTTGTTGTGCTATTATCGTCTCTTGTTGATTGGACATTGTACAGTAGAAAATTTTAATTGAATTTTTAGCAAATATGGTACGATATCTATGTGGCTGCTTAAAAGAATTTTCTACAGTCTTAAATTATTTTGGGTATATTTGTTTTCACATTTGTGCTGAAGGGGGACTAAACAACATATTTTTTCCTAAGACGGTCGCAAGTTTGTCTTTTAATGATTATTGCATTGTGCGGAACTATGTTGGTAAAGCGGTTTGTTATTACAATTATTATTCAGCGGAGTAGATTGTTTTCTGGAATATATATTTATTTTAGTAAGGTTATGCACAATTACCGAACTTAGACGGCTGCTTACAGGGTTATTATTTCTGTATGTATTTTTCTTTATTATACCAATAATTTTTAAGGCGTTATTGACGAAGTTGGCATTTTGGTTGAAAGTCTTTTATCTGTGAAAAGTGAAGGAATTCTTCTCGAGGCAGAATATACTATGGGTTTTATAATAACATTAGGATGATTTGAACACTTGTAAACAGAGAAAAGATTTAAATTTGGCTTATTATAGGGATTGTATAATTCTGTATTGAGGTTTAGCGAGGTATAAAAAATAGAATTTTTTCGTCATGTTCGTTTGTTATAGCCCGACTGTTAGAAAAGTGTAATTTCCGAATTGTTTTACCATATTCTTTTGATCTCAAGAAATAAATGGGGCATCATCTCTATAAAGACCCGCTTGGATGTGTTTTAAATGATGGTAAAATACTTTCAAAAGATAAAGACCTTCCAAGTTTTTACCTCATCAACTCATTACGATATCAAAGTTATTGGGATGTCTTTTCTAGGCTAAAATTTATTGTTGAAATGTATAAGAGAGTTTCTAGCTAAGAGGATTATTTTATTTTCCAAATCTGTTACATCAGAGTTTTTCTTAGCGAAAATAAAAGCCTTTTTAAGATGATATGTGAAATTAAGTGGTAACAATTATTGATGTCAAGGTTATAAAATTTACGATATGTTAATGTTTAATGGTAAGAAATGAGTTAATTAACTTTTCTTCAATTAAGGGGATAATTCTATCTAGGATTGTTTTATTTACTGAACATAAATAAGTTCTAAATTGGCAAATCACTCTAATAGATGGGTTGTGGTAAGAATTAGTTTTACGATCCTTAATGGTAAATCTATTTAGTCCTGGTGACCGTATTTTGGTTACGTTATGAATATTCATAGAGGTAAATAATATCTTAGCTTCAAAGTTTATACAACCCAGAATGTTTTGTGGAACTATTTTATAAGATTATGGAGATCTTTATGAATTAATCTTTTTTAAAGATTGGTTAGTCGAGTTTGTAATATTTTTTGCCTGGTCGGCGGGGATGAATAACTATATGCTATTTCTCTTTACTTTTGCGGAAAAGTTGTAACTTTTTTTAAGTAATTGGATTTGAATGGGACTTTTGCTTATTAAATTTGATTTTCTTAATTAGTTTAGCATAGAGCGTGCAATAATATTTAGGTGGGGATAATGTTTTGTGTGGACTGTAGTCTGAAGTCCATAGAAATTAGTTGCTATTCTCTTCAATCTTCTTTTGTTATATATATATACATACATATCTATCTATCTATCTATCTATCTATCTATCTATCTATCTATTTTTCTCTCTATATATATATATAGCCCAATAAAAGAGTAATAAAAATTGAACATTCCAATGAATAGTAGACACACGTCTCCACCCCTTGGAAACACTTCAAATAAACTACGAAAATGCTATTTTTACATCTTCAACACATTTTGAAAATAATTTCTGAAGAGGACGCTTCACAGAACGTCTTAAACGCGTAAAAAACGATGTCAATGATTTAAAAACATTATTACAATGATCCAAACATAATTCTCAATGAAAAACCCAGACACGGAATAATAAAATAATGTTAAAAAATACTCATTGTTGGTGACTACCCCCTTATTTAAATATATATATATATATATATATATTCATATTCATATATACATGTGTGTATGCATGAGGTTATTCAAATGAATTTATATCCATTTTTGTATACACATGAAGTGAGTGTAAATATTTGATTTTTGTTAATCTATGTAACGTTTTTAATTGTTTTTTTACAACATTCTTGATACAACAAAACCTAATACGATAAACGCCCACATCATTCCAAATCTAATTAATCTAGCGGACCGTATTATAACGTCGAACATGTGTGATATAAAGGAAACACTTACTTGGAAAATATCTGACTTACTCCGAACCAAAAAATCTGAAGCTATGTCACGGCGAAATACTTCTTTAAGGGTGACTACTTTAACTGCATGTTCGTGCATTGACCTTTTTACGTAAGGAAGATAACGGTGAAAACAGCGTTAAGCTTTACTCTTTTAAATGACTCAAAATGTAAGTAAATATATAACTATTATATCGTTTACTCTTGTGCTGAGTTGGATAACGGAATCAAAATATCTTCCCCAGACTGCATATCTATTATATGAAGAAAAAACTCATTATATACACATTCGAAACGCAAATCTCTTTCATTCGAGACGATTACACTGCTACCTGAGCAAACGCGCCATACACAAGAAAGTCTATTTCTTAACATATTTAAAGACAACCGTGGCGACATCCGACTTTAGACTGTGCCTACTTTGTCTCAAACTAAAGGATTTAGCTATTTTGGTATTGAGTTTCTTTACACAGTTTGGATTTCCGGTTTTTGGGCGTTCGTGGCTCGTATGAGTTGCGACGTTATTTTTTTGTGGAAATAATTAAATCATCTCTTATTGTATGATATGGATATATATGTATATTATTCCAAATCTGCTCAACAGTGGAAAGATGCGGTAGAAAGCTAATGGGGCGATAATTTAATGGGTCAATTCTTTCGCCAGAATTCTTGAAAACTGGTACCACAGTAGCAGATTTCCAGCAGTCAGGAAATCAAGATTTGTTAAGGCATTTGTTGTAAACTTTGAAGAGAACTGAAGCAACACCAGCAGATCATTTTTTTTTAATAGCACAGCCAGGATGAGATCGGGGCCTTGTGCTTTGGAGGTCTCAAGGGTTTTTATGATACCATGTACATGAGACATAGTGGTACCCCGTTTTCCCTCTGTTTTTTCTCATACACGATATCGCTATTTTTTTACACGTGTGGTCTCCCGTTTTATTTAAAACGTATCATCTCTCATTTCCTTTGATTTTTTATAATAAAAAATGGAAATCTCTCGATCCAGCTTATGAAAAGTTAGGGCGAAACCTGTCAGCTGGTCTCCTCCATTAGTTTTTTTTTATTTATATTGTCCATTTTAAATCATGGACATCATAGCGGTCTTCCTGTCATGATTGCAATAATAAAATTGTGTACCCCGCAAAATTTTTTTAAATATACATATCTACTAGCAGTTCGACCCGGCTTTTCTCAGGCCCTATATACTGTTCATAACTTTATATGCAAATTTATATATATATATATATATATATATATATATATATATATATATATATATATATATATATAAACAAGTGTGCATATGTACGATAATGCCTTTCTATAAAATATGCTTCCTAAACTACCATAGAGAAAAGTTGGTAAGGACAGCAGTGGTCAAAATTTTTTAAAACTTTGGCCCCAATTTTGCATTTGCAATTTTACATTAACATTTATTCTTTTGTGCTCAAATCAAGTTAAAATATTTGACCCATGTCCAAGTAACCTATATCTAACCTCTCAGGTCAACTCTTTAAACCGTGACCCTTTGGCAGCAAAACATTCGCCCAAAAAAACGGATTTTAAACTTGCTGCAAGACTGAATACACTTCCTGTATAATTTCATATATTTAGACCCAAAAATGATTTAATAGTTTTCTAGAGACCGCAAATGTAGAATTTTTTGAACTTTTATCCCTTGACAGGCAAATGTGCGGCAAAAAAAAAAACTATTAAAAAGCTTACCCTATGTCTGAATACACTTCATGTAAAGTCTCAAATATTTAGACCAAAAATTGGCTGAGTAATTTGAGTAGAGACCTTAGAGGTAATTTTTTGTTAAACTTTACTCCAATTTTTAACACTTAGCACTCATTGTTTGGGGCTCAAATCAAATTATGAAGTTTTATCCATAAGAACCTATATCTAAAATTTCAAATGTTTAGATCAAAAAATAACGACGGAATTAGATAGAGTTCTCAAAGATCAAATCGTTGAACTTTGACCCCTTCACAGCCAAATTTCTAGCCGAATACAGATCAAAATGATTTTCCCGTATCTCAATATACTTACGTAAAATCTCAAGTCTGTAGGCAGGAAATTGAAAGAGTTATTCTGTAGGGAAATGTATACACACAGCCAGACAAACACACAGAGATACATTTTTACTTTCATAGATATATAGATATATCTATAAAAGTTAAATTGTCTGTGTGCGTGTCTGTGTGTGTACATATCCCTAACAAACTATCCTGTCAACTTTCAGTCTACAGACTCGAAATTTGACATAAGAAGTATTAAGATTTGGGAAATCTTTTTAATCGGGTTTCGGCCAGAAATTCTGCAGTCAATAGGTCAAAGTTCAACGATTTGATATTTTTAAATTCTACTAAACTACTCTGCCAATTTCAGCTCTAAACACTTGCAATTTATGATGTAGGTTACTTGGAAATATAATAAAAACCTCATATGAGGCCAAAGCAATAAATGTTAAGGGGCCTAAATAGGGGTGAAAGAATAAAAATTGGCCCTTGCGGTCTCTACCAAATTTCACAGACAATTGTTGGTCTAAACATGTGAAATATTACGTAACGTTTATTCAGACAGAGGCTTTTTAATCGGGTTTTGCCCACATTTTGGCTGCCAAGGAGACAAAGTTCACAAGATTTTACCTTGGCGGTATCTAGCGAAATATTACGCAAATTTTGAGTCCAAACATTTGTAAATTTTTCATAAAAGGTATACGGACAGGCAGCCAGCTTTTTAATTAGTTTTTGGGCGAAAATTTGGTTGCCAAGTGGTCAAAATTAACAGATTTATTTCGGAAGACTCTACCAAACTCCTCCTCCAATTTTGGGTCCAACATTTTAGATTTTAGATGTAGGTCACCTGGGCATGGGTCAATCTTTTTAATATATATATATATACATATATATATATATATATATATATATATATATATATATATATATATATATATATAAAATAAATATGAAATAAAAATTACAATTGCATTTTACCGTCATTGGATACTTTACCTTTCACCAGACTATCCATTCACGTGAAATCACCTTTTTCTTCGCCATATTCCCTCTGCTTAACTTTTTGTTATCAAGTAAGATCTTTGACTTACTTGCAGTTTCATCAAATACTTTTGTATGCAAAATCCGATCCCGCATTTTGCTAATTCCTACGCTCTGATGAGAAAGAAAGTATTTCTTCGAAACTCTGCGGATAAGGGACTATCCACTTATTAAGTGTTTCCTTTTCAGATAAAATATGTTTTAACTCTTTTTCAAAGTTTTATTAACTATTTGCTATATATATATATATGTATATATATATATATATATATATATGTGTGTGTGTGTGTGTGTGTGTAGAAGAGAACGGATCTGCGTGTCTGTCTGTGTGTCTGTGTACATTTTCGTACGCAATAACTCTGTTAATTTTCAGTCTACAGACTCGAAATTTGATATATAGGATACTGAGATTTGGGAAAACCTTTCTAATCCATTTTAGGTCAGAAATTTGGCTTTTAAGGGGTCAAAGTTAAACGATTTGAACTCTGAGAACTCTACCAAACTCCTCCGCCAATTTTGGGTCGAAACACTTGAAATTTTAGATATAGGTTCCTTGGACACGGATCTAACTAAATAACTTGATTTGAGGCTGAAACAATAAATGTCAAAGAGTCATAATAGAGGTCAGGTTTAAACAAAAAATTTCCCTCTGCGGTCTTTTCCAAATTACTCAGACAATTTCTGGTCTAAAGATTTGAAATTTTGCATAAAGGGTATTCAGTGATAGGGCAAGCTTTTTAATCGGTTCGAGTCGAAATATTTTAGTTACCAATATATAAATGTATGTATGTTTGCATGTCTGCCTAAAACTTTCGACAGATGCGACCGATTTTACCAAGATCAGTATCGTTTTGAAGTTCGACCTTTCAGACGACAAATGTCGAAACATTGGCTAGATACATTAATATCTTTACCTTCAACTGCGCACTTTTAAACAGAGGGAAGGCGCTTTTTTCGCCGATATTTTCGAAATTTATCAACTCCTTTCGATTGTCTAGCTTTAATTAAAACCTACGTCAATTTCCTTTGTAACAGCAAAGACGTCACGTTTTTTCCCCAATCTTTTCATCCTTTTCCTTCCTACTACCAATTTTTTTTTTTTCTTTTTTTTTTTTTTTTGCTGAGCACACACCTCTCCAAACACCCGGGCAAAGCCAGGCTAAAATGCTAGTATATATATATATATATATATATATATATATATATATATATATATATATATATATATATATATATATATATAAAGATGTGTGTGTGTGTTTGTGTCTGGTCACGAACAGCCTCTTATATGGCTGACTATTTTAAAAAACTGATTACATATAATGATAGAAGATGTATCGAGACACAAGAATGGGTATGTTTGATCCTGCAGAACGGTGGTTCATTAAAATTGTGGGGTCTGCGTTCGCGCCTGGTCCACAAAGTATGGAAATAAAAAATATAAAAAATGAAAAACAACATTTACAAGTGTTTTTGATATAGATGTACAAAATAATACTTAGGTAAGTATGTTTTAACTTAAACAGGGATGGTATAATAAAATTGTGGGGTCTGCGTTCGGGCCATGCCTCCATAGAATGGAAATAGGCACAAACTTGTATAAAGACTTTTAATATCTATCTGCATAAGTATACTTTGAGAATTATATTTCAGTTTGATGAAATATGGTATAATAAAATTATGGGGCGTTCGTTCGCACCTGCCATCCATAGAATGGAAATATGGCACAATGTTTAACAAGGTTTTTTAATATAGATCCACAGAATATTGTGGTAAGTGTTTCAGTGTGAACTGGTATGGTTTAATAAATTATGGGGTTTATCTATTTTATTTTTACTTTCATCGTATTTTGCTTTGGTTTTGATACCCCCAAATTCGAAGCTATCTCTTTACAAGCCTTTCTTTTCAGAACCTCTCATACTTTAATAAATCAGAGTCCATTTTCTGTAGGCTGTTTTTGAACCCAGTCAACAACGGGTACTTTTGCTAGTATATATATATATATATATATATATATATATAGGGAGAGATAGATAGATAGATAGAGAGAGAGAGAGAGAGAAAGAAATAAA
This sequence comes from Euprymna scolopes, assembly GCF_053919585.1. NCBI lineage: Eukaryota > Metazoa > Mollusca > Cephalopoda > Sepiida > Sepiolidae > Euprymna > Euprymna scolopes. Next base: position 69,647,109 of record NC_136497.1, read on the forward strand.
CATTTATAAATTAAAATATACATGCATGTATTTTTGGATGTTTGAACGAATAACAACTCAAGCACTTATCTACGCTTAGTCTCAGAAAATAATGTTTGTTGTCTTGATATTTGTGTGTAGTTTTTTTAAGCATGAGCCGCTGATGAGATTAGTTTCGGACTATTTTTTCGCATTTGTTGAAGAAAACATTTGCAAGTCCGTTTTATAGATTTACAGACATCGAAGTTTCTTTTGTTTTCTGCGTGAAAGATACATTTCGAATGGACTTTTTTGTGTTTATAAAAAGGACTATTTTAATGACTCCTTTTTTTAATCTAGCGTCTACCGATTTGATTCAATTAATCAATATATATATATATATATATATATGTGTGTGTGTGTGTGTGTGTGAGTAATATATAGAGAGATAGATAGAAAAAGGGAGATAAATATATGTATATATGTATCTTTGTATATATATATATATATATATATATATATATATATCCACGGCACATGTTTTGCCGTTACTGTGACAAATCTGCATTGCAATATGGCAGGAATATACAATCATTATTAAATTCCTTCGTCACAGCTGTTGTTTGAGTGGCATTAAGGTTTTCCTCAACTTCCAATGTTCGCCGCACTCTTCAAGTGAAGATCAGAACCATGCTCCCCATCATCAGTAACTCAAACATCAGTGTTTACGTCAAATTTCTAAAGAGGGTTCGATCTGGTTATTTCATGCTATGTACATTTTTTTCTGGTACTATTTCTATTTCAAGTAAGTTATTTGGTTTGTTTGCTCAATCAAGCACTTTCTCTTATAATTCATTATTGTTATACGTTATAAGGTGGCTATACTTTCATTTGATTTCATCTTTGCTTGCCCCTACATGTACTGTTAGAAATGTGTTTTTCCCCTTGTACTTCTGCTTCATCCAAAGGTTTTTGATTATGAGACAAACTAAAGAGATATCTACAAAAGTATCAAATTGCTATTGTTTGTAAGTCCCAATCAGCGTTTCAATAAGGTCATCCATATACATAAGGTGGTTAAAACTTTAGTCAGTATTATTAAACTTGTATCCAACTTGACATCTACTAAGCTTATTGGTAAGAAGCATTTTGGCTATGATGAACAGTAACTGTGATAGAAAATCTCCTTGGAAAACCTCTTGTTGTATTTTTATCTCGATTATGTATTGTCCATTAGCTGTCAGTACTAGTCTCCATGTCATAACTGTTTTTCAATCAAATTGATAATCTCATCGAGTATTTTGTACATCCTTATGCATTCTATTATCCATGCCTGAACAGTTCTATCTACGCATTCTTGTAGTCTAGCCATGCAATGCCTACGTTTTTTTTTTATCTAATTAGTATATGATTCGTTCCTCTTTTCCTTTTTCAGTACCTTTTCTGCTACTCTATCGCTCATTTCCGATAGCCTCTCTGTTTGAGTTTGTTTCTGTAACCGTACGCCATTACCTGTCTAGTTTTTTTTTTGTTGTAAATTTCTTCCGATTTGGACTTATGCTAATTATTTTTGCTATTCTCTGTTTGATCTGTATTATTGTAGAACCTGAAATTAGAAGAATTGTTTACGAGTTTTGTATCTGTGATATTTTTGTTAATGAAATTCAAAGAGTCAGCATTCACAGTATAACTATTGGACCATAAGTCTTCTTCTTCTTCTTCTTCTTCTTCTTCTTATTATTATTATTATTATTATTGGTGTTGTTATTGTTGTTGTTTTTGTTGTTATTTTTGTCAGTGTTCTAAATTGTAGCAATTAACCATTTATATATATTCACATCTGTATTACAGAAGATTTGAGCGATAGCGATACTGTCGGTTTCAAATCCAACAAGATATAGCAATGTCTAGTCATTATCTTTTTATTATATATGTAACCAATATATGTGTGTGAGTGTGTGGGAGTGTGTTGAAATCATTTGCAAATACAAACAAGTTCCATTAAATAAAGTATATATCTATAAATTAATCACTTCCTGTTATATATATATTTTTTTTTTTTTTTTTTTTTTTTATTCAATTTTCACCCCAAACAAGGCACAGTGCCACTTTGAAGCAGGGGGCTACTATTAGGGAATTAATTAGCGGGGTCATTATGAAGGGAGAAGAGTAGAAAGATGTTTGTTAACATTACACTTGAACTTCTGCATATCATTGCAGTTGGGAAAGCAGAATCCCGGAAGGGAGTTCCAAAGACCCGCAGTTCTGGGGAAGAAACTATTGGAGTAAAAGGCTTTCTTGCACCTAGGGATCTCCACTGTAAAGGGATGAGACTTAGTAGCTTGTCGGGTTTGTCGGGGGTAGTTACGTCGGGGAGGTACAAGTGTTTGCAGTTCGTCAGAGCATTCACCATTAAAGTATTTGTAGAACAGGCAGAGGGATGCAACATCTCGTCGATGGGACAGAGGTTGAAGCCCAGATGACAGTTCAGGACCTATCAGGTTTGCGACTCTTTTTTGAACCCTGTCCAGGAGCGAGAGACAAGCAGCAGATGCACCAGCCCAGATGTGACAACAGTACTCCATACATGGGCGAATGGTTGCCTTATAGAGGTATAGGATACTGGCAGGCGTAAGTAGTTTTCTAGCACGGTAGAGGGAGCCAACCTTCCTTGCAGCAGCCTTGGCAATGCTCTCAATGTATCTATTCCAGTTCATATTCCCTGTAAACGTTAGGCCGAGGAGTTTAAAAGAAGTACTTTCAGGCAATGTGTTCTTGGCCATTGCTATTGGTGGTAGAGAAGGTTTCTTGTAGTTATTGAAGGAAACAAGCTTAGTCTTAGCAGCATTGAATGAGACCAACCATTTTTGTCCCCATTCCACTACGGATTGGAGGTCATCCTCTAGTGTTTCTGCCATTTTCTTGGATATGTGTTCATTTGTTTTCCCCTCATATCTGTTATAGAGAGTGGTGTCATCGGCAAATATACCCATCTCCGAAACAATATTATCAGGGAGGTCGTTTATGAATATCAGGAACAATAGAGGTCCAAGGATAGACCCCTGAGGCACTCCCGCATTTATGTCATATTGTTTGGATGTACGTCCGTCGAGGACAACTTTGATTTTTCTATTACTTAAGAAGGATTTAATTACGTTATGAATTCTTCCAGTGATTCCATATGATCTAATTTTCCTTAGAAGACCATCGTGCCATACCCTGTCAAAAGCCTTAGATATATCAAGGGCCACCGCTCTACCCTCCCCTGTTTTATCCAATGAACGGTATATACGTTCAGAAACTACAGTTAAGATATCTGCTGTTGAACGGGCTTGCCTGAATCCATATTGTTTGTCAGTCAAGAGTTTAGCAGCTGTTAGGTGCTGGACTAGGGCTTTATTAACTAAGGACTCAAATATTTTGGCGAAAATCGGGAGGAGGCTAATGGGGCGATAATTTAGTGGGTCAGTTCTTTCACCAGAATTCTTGAAGACTGGTACCACAGAGGCGGTTTTCCAGCAGTCGGGAAAACAAGATTCGTTAAGGCATTTATTGTAAAGTTTGGACAGAACTGGAGCAACCTCGGCAGAGCATTTTTTTAATAGCACAGCCGGGATGAGATCTGGTCCACATGCTTTAGAGGTGTCTAGGTTTTTTATAATAGCATGTACCTGAGAAGGGGTGATTTTCAAGTCGTCAAGTGTGGCGTCTGTTCGCAGAGGAAAATCAGGGAGTGAGTGGTGTACCGAGTTCAGTGTGGAGTTTGAGGCAAACCGACTGGCAAGCAGATTAGCCTTGTCAGTTGCCGTGCAAGCAACCTCATGATTGTTTGTTAGTGGGGGAATAATTGACTGTCCATTATTAACTACGCTGTTGTAGATTTTCCAAAAATCCCGGGTTCCTAATTTCTGTGCTTCGATGCGCTTTCTGGTGGTTTCAGAGTAATCTGACTTAGCTGTGTCTATCACTCTCTTACAATTATTTCTAGCTTCTATAAACTTCTGTTTATTTGAGCTGGACTTATGTCGGTTGAATCTGCGGAACGCATGCTGCCTTTGACAAATGGCAGCTGCACAAGCAGAAGTAAACCATTGGGGGGAGTGGGGCTTGCTATAGTATTTCCGTGCGGGAACATGTGCTTCAATAGCAGTTTTGAACCATTCAGTTGTCTCATTTGCACACTGTTCCGCTGGAAGAGTAAAGATATTTTGCCATGGGGCATCTCTGATGAGCTCCCTGATGGCTTCCCAATCAGCCTTTTTGTAATACCTCGTTGTTTTGAGTAGTGGGTCTTCAGTTTTAGGGCGAGAATTTAGGCTGATTTCTACCATTATCACAGCGTGATCAGCATTCCCGAGTGGGCTATGGGCATTTGTTGTACAGTCATTGGGAACTGTTGTCAGAAAGAGATCTAGAAGTGAGGCATGTTGATCGTGCTGGTCTGGGAAACGTGTCGGAAATGTAACCATCTGAGATAGGGAATGAGATATAGAGAAGCTATATGTGGCGCTACCAGCTACGTCTGTGTGATTTGAGAATCCTAGCCAGTTACTGTGGTGGACATTGAAGTCACCAAATACATGTATTTGTGCGCTAGTATCGAGGGAGAGTGCTATATCTATGCTGTCTGAGACTTTGTTTATTAGGGTACAGTCTTTCTTTGATGGTTTTCCTCCACAGCAATCGATCTTCCGCTTGAGCTTCCCAGTTATGTACATCCACCTCAAGTATTTTCAAGTTGTTTTTCAGAGAATCCTTATACCTTTATCTTGGTTTGTGCTGTTTATCTCATGCTAACATAATATATATATATATATATATATATATATATATATATATATATATGTATATATATTGTTTTAACAAAAACCAAGACTTAAAAGAATAGGTTGATAGCAACAAATAGTGTATTTCATCGTTAGTTACAATTGTGTCAAGACTATTCGGACAAATCTAAACATTATGGCGTTTGAAAATTTTCACAATAAGAGCATTTCTTCAGACTTATTGAATAAAAACACTTTAACAATAAAACAATTATGGAAACCATTTTTTTATCAGGTAAAGAAAACAAATGAAAGTATTGTTAAAGTGGTTTTTATTCAATAAGTCTGAAGAAAGGCTGTTCTTGTGAAAATTTTCAAACGACATAATGTTTTGATTTGTCCGAATAGTCTTTCAAAATTTGTAACTAACGAGGGAATAGAGTATTTGTTGCTATCCACCCATTTTTTTGAAGTCTTGGTTCTTCTTAAAACAACATATGAATGCTCAATTATAAAATATGATAATTTTGTAGCTTACAGTTAAAGTCACCTTTTTTTGGCTTAAAATTTATTGGTATATGAACGATTACTGAATTATATAAACCTAGTACAATTCGGAATACTACAAATAAGACTATATATATATATATATATATATATATATATATATATATATATGTATGTGTGTGTGAATGCAAGTATATATTGTATATAAATACGATATAATACACACAAACATATACGCACAGACACACAAACGCACGCATAAACACACACACACACACACACACACACATATATATATATATATATATATATATATATGCATATATATATATATATATATATCGAAATGAAAATAATTCAAAATCAGATGCGCTGGACTGAACAGTTGGTGAGGATAGAGGACAAAATCTTCCTAAACAACTATTTTATTATGTGATAGATGGAGGTAAAAGACCACGGCACAAACCAAGATAAAGGTATAAGGATTCTCTGAAAAACAACTTGAAAATACTTGAGGTGGATGTACATAACTGGGAAGCTCAAGCGGAAGATCGATTGCTGTGGAGGAAAACCATCAAAGAAAGTTGTAAAACTTGTGAAGAGCGACGTGTAGAGCCTGCTGTCTTAAATGCGTTTTAAGAAAGCAGGATGATAATGCAATGTCAGAGAAATTACAATAGGAACTAATGTGCACTGTATATGGCAGATACTTTCTATCAAAAGCTTGTCTTGTTAATCATATAAAATCATATAATCAAAGACATGGACGGCAGTTTTACGAGCAAGCTTCTACGGCACACCTGGCAACGCTAAGTTGTCATATGTGTGGTCTAACCTGCAAATCAAAAAGTGGCCGTACACGAAGATTCACAATATTACCACGCGATCACCTTTACAGGAAGGAAAGTTTTATGCAACATTTGTGAACTTTCATGTGAATCTAAAGCTGGATTGAAGAGTCATCTACGTGCACACGGACGCAAAATCACTTAAAGAAGAGATGGTAAACTTCTGCCAAGAAGTAGAAATCATCATAGATATATATATATAATTATCCACAGACAGACTGTTTCGCTGTATTAAGTTCGCCCAAGAATTGAAACTCGGCCGCATATGCGACTGTTGCCACTTCTGAGTGTACGCTCTTGGACTGTTGCTAAGATGGGTATGCAAGATTACAATGATTACACATCTTTCAAACGCCAAAGTTCTAATTGTTTACACAAAGAACATTGTTTTATACGCTAGCGGCAGTTTTTAATTTCGCCCTCAAATATGCTCAACCCAAGATAGGGAGCATTTATAGTCATTACCAGACACTCTGTTTCGCTTCATCATAGCTATTTAGTGTTTATATATATATATATATATATATATATATATATATATATATATATATATATATATATATATATATGCACCTTTGTATGTGTATATGTGTGTCTACTTTTTTGACAATATAAATAGATTTTTTCTCCTTCGCATTCTAGCCTTATTATTTACTGTTTGAACGTGTAATAGTAATTTCATTTTTTTAGTATTTATTTTTCCTAATTCTACGAATAATAAACAAAGCTATCACAGTAGTCAAAAGAACGTTTTGTATCTCCACCCTCCAATATATATATATATATATATATATATATATATATATATATATATATATATATACACCAACATACGATATATAATTATACGCACTATCTACTTTTTGCGTCATACTAAACAAAAGAAAAACAACAAACAAACAAGTAATTATAAATAAAACAAACGAAGAAAAAAGTAGTTACGCAAAGCGATCTTATACAAACAGTAAAAGTAAAGGCGGAAGTCCTTTAGCGCGCATTGCGCATGTCTACCATTTCAACCACCGTTCTTCTCCCATCAATGTGCTGTCTTAAGAGACAGCTTTCAGTTCAAAAGAAAACGAGCAAGACGCATTATTCTGTTCTGTATTTTGTTTAAATGACAGATTCCCTCACAAATCAGTCAGCAGCCACGAACGAATAAACAACATCAGAAATATCAATGCGGTCTCTATTAACGAAACGAATATAAAAGCTAACGTGTTATTTTATTATTTTCCTTTTCGCTGACGAGAAAATGCGTTTAATGACAGTAAATGCAGACGTGCAGGATTTTATGTGAGATTTCAAACAGCCCAGTCGCCGGGGCGTACAAAGACTTCTCGAACTTACCTGGTTGAATAATGTTCATTGTTTCCACTGTAGACATTACGTATAGTTTTTGTTTGTTATTTGAGTTCGTATTTAATTTTCCTATCTTCAGAACAACGGCAGCGAATCTGTTGATAGACATTGCGCAATATCTTTATTTTAGGAACACACAATCAGATACGCGTAGACATATTTACTTATGTACAGTCTAACAAAAATGAATATTTTGATTTTCTTTTAGATTTTAACTGCCATGTGTATGTCTCTGTCTGTTTATCTATCAGTATCTCGGACAGTTGCTAGTTTGTGTGTCTGCCCATCTCCCTCTCCCTTTGTGTTGTGTATTGTGTTATTAGGTTGCCAAAAAATTTCGTAAACACTTTCAAAAATTAAAATTTAACTCCCCAGGAATCGACAAAAAATAATTCTTAAAAATAACCATACTTTTTCAAGACTTTCTGTTATCAATCTGCAAGCTTTTGTTTTTGATAAAAGTACCATAAGGCATTATTGGAATCAAGAAATTCTTGACACGCTTCCTCAAATTCAATAAAAAAAAAAGTCGAATCGGTAGCACTTCAGAAAGTGTTGACTTGAGCTTCGGTAAGTTCGGGCGGATTTTTGGGGAAGGTTGTTTGTTGAAAAAAAATCTACTTGCTTCAAGTTTCCGTGAATTGTCGATTTGCGAATTCCTATCTCATCAGCCAATTCTCAAGTGCTCGATCGAAGCGCAATGTCCAACACGGTTTGCAGGTCTCCATCATCCAACTTTAATGTCCGTCCTGAACGATGCTTATCTACAAGACTCGTTTCGCCAGAATCAAAACGCTTATATAACGTTAAAATCGCCGCATATGTGACAGCTCCTTCACCTTCGGTAGCAAAAATGTCTTCTGCAGCTTTACTGGTTAAAAGACGTCGCTTCCAGCAGTAACGAATCCAAACACTCAGTTCAATTTTATCAATTATTATCTTAAATAGAAAGATGATCACTATAACAATATAATAGACAATAGAATAGACAACAGAAAGATGATCACTATAACAATATAATAGACAATAGAACAGACAATAGAAAGATGATCACTATAACAATATAATAGACAATAGAATAGAACATAAAAAGATGATCACTATAACAATATAATAGACAATAGAATAGACAATAGAAAGATAATCACTATAACAATATAATAGACAATGGAATAGACAACAGAAAGGTGATCACTATAGCAATATAATAGACAATAGAATAGACAATAGAAAGATAATCACTATAACAATATAATAGACAATAGAATAGAAAATAGATAGATGATCACTATAACAATAAATAGGCAATAGAATAGACAATAGAAAGATGATCACTATAACAATATAATAGACAATAGAGTAGACAATAGAAATATGATCACTATAACAATATAATAGACAATAGAAATATGATGACTATAACAATATTATAGACAATATAATAGACAATAGAAAGATACTCACTATAACAATATAATAAACAATAGAATAGACAACAGAAAGATGATCACTATAACAATATAATAGACAATATAATAGAAAATAGAAAGATAATCACTATAATAATATAATAGACAATAGAAAGATGATCACTATAACAATATAATAGACAAGAGAATAGACAATAGAAATATGATCACTATAACAATATAATAGACAATAGAATAGACTATAGAAAGATGATCACTATAACAATATAATAGACAATAGAATAGACAATAGAAATATGATCACTATAACAATATAATAGACAATATAATAGACAATAGAAAGATAATCACTATAACAATATAATAGACAATAGAATAGACAACAGAAAGATGATCACTATAGCAATATAATAGACAATAGAATAGACAATAGAAAGATAATCACTATAACAATATAATAGACAATAGAATAGAAAATAGATAGATGATCACTATAACAATAAATAGGCAATAGAATAGACAATAGAAAGATGATCACTATAACAATATAATAGACAATAGAGTAGACAATAGAAATATGATCACTATAACAATATAATAGACAATAGAAATATGATGACTATAACAATATTATAGACAATATAATAGACAATAGAAAGATACTCACTATAACAATATAATAAACAATAGAATAGACAACAGAAAGATGATCACTATAACAATATAATAGACAATATAATAGAAAATAGAAAGATAATCACTATAATAATATAATAGACAATAGAAAGATGATCACTATAACAATATAATAGACAAGAGAATAGACAATAGAAATATGATCACTATAACAATATAATAGACAATAGAATAGACTATAGAAAGATGATCACTATAACAATATAATAGACAATAGAATAGACAATAGAAATATGATCACTATAACAATATAATAGACAATATAATAGACAATAGAAAGATAATCACTATAACCATATAATAGACAATATAATAGACGATAGAAAGATGATCACTATAACAATATAATAGACAATAGAATAGACAATAGAAAGATAATCACTATAAAAATATAATAGACAATAGAATAGACAATAGAAAGATGATCACTATAACAATATAATAGACAATAGAAAGATGATCATTATAACAATATAATAGACAATATAATAGACAATAGAAAGATAATCACTATAACAATATAATAGACAATAGAATAGACAATAGAAAGATGATCACTATAACAATATAATAGACAATAGAATAGACAATAGAAAGATGATCACTATAACAATATAATAGACAATAGAATAGAAAATAGAAAGATGATCATTATAACAATATAATAGACAATAGAAAGATGATCATTATAACAATATAATAGATAATAGAATAGAAAATAGAAAGAGTATCATTATAACAATATAATAGACAATAAAAAGATGATCACTATAACAATACAATAGATAATAGAATAGAAAATAGAAAGATGATCACTATAACAATATAATAGACAATATAATAGACAATAGAAAGATAATCACTATAACAATATAATAGACAATAGAATAGACAATAGAAAGATGATCACAATAAAAATATAATAGACAATAGAATAGAAAATAGAAAGATGATCACTATAACAATATAATAGACAATAGAATAGACAATAGAAAGATAATCACTATAACAATATAATAGACAATGGAATAGAAAATAGAAAGATGATCACTATAACAATATAATAGACAATAGAATAGACAATAGAAAGATGATCACTATAACTATATAATAGACAATAGAATAGAAAATAGAAAGATGATCACTATAACAATATAATAGACAATAGAATAGACAATAGAAAAATAATCACTATAACAATATAATAGACAATAGAATAGAAAATAGAAAGAAGATCACTATAACAATATAATAGACAAGAGAATAGACAATAGAAAGATGATCACTATAACAATATAATAGACAAGAGAATAGACAATAGAAAGATGATCACTATAACAATATAATAGACAATAGAATAGACAATAGAAAGATAATCACTATAACAATATAATAGACAATGGAATAGAAAATAGAAAGATGATCACTATAACAATATAATAGACAATAGAATAGACAATAGAAAGATGATCACTATAACTATATAATAGACAATAGAATAGAAAATAGAAAGATGATCACTATAACAATATAATAGACAATAGAATAGACAATAGAAAAATAATCACTATAACAATATAATAGACAATAGAATAGAAAATAGAAAGATAATCACTATAACAATATAATAGACAATAGAATAGACAATAGAAAGATAATCACTATAACAATATAATAGACAATAGAATAGAAAATAGAAAGATGATCACTATAACAATATAATAGACAATAGAATAAACAATAGAAAGATGATCACTATAACAATATAATAGACAATAGAATAGACAATAGAAAGATGATCACTATAACAATATAATTAACAATAGAATATACAACAGAAAGATGATCACTATAACAATATAATAGACAATAGAGTAGACAATAGAAATATGATCACTATAACAATAGAATAGACAATAGAATAGACAATATAAAGATAATCACTATAACAATATAATAGATAATAGAATAGAAAATAGAAAGATGATCACTATAACAATATAATAGACAATATAATAGACAATAGAAAGATAATCACTATAACAATATAATAGACAATAGAATAGACAATAGAAAGATGATCACAATAAAAATATAATAGACAATAGAATAGAAAATAGAAAGATGATCACTATAACAATATAATAGACAATAGAATAGACAATAGAAAGATAATCACTATAACAATATAATAGACAATGGAATAGAAAATAGAAAGATGATCACTATAACAATATAATAGACAATAGAATAGACAATAGAAAGATGATCACTATAACTATATAATAGACAATAGAATAGAAAATAGAAAGATGATCACTATAACAATATAATAGACAATAGAATAGACAATAGAAAAATAATCACTATAACAATATAATAGACAATAGAATAGAAAATAGAAAGAAGATCACTATAACAATATAATAGACAAGAGAATAGACAATAGAAAGATTATCACTATAACAATATAATAGACAAGAGAATAGACAATAGAAAGATGATCACTATAACAATATAATAGACAATAGAATAGACAATAGAAAGATAATCACTATAACAATATAATAGACAATAGAATAGAAAATAGAAAGATGATCACTATAAAAATATAATAGACAATAGAATAGACAATAGAAAGATGATCACTATAACAATATAATTAACAATAGAATAGAAAATAGAAAGATGATCACTATAACAATATAATAGACAATAGAATAGAAAATAGAAAGATAATCACTATAACAATATAATAGACAATAGAATAGACAATAGAAAGATAATCACTATAACAATATAATAGACAATAGAATAGAAAATAGAAAGATGATCACTATAACAATATAATAGACAATAGAATAAACAATAGAAAGATGATCACTATAACAATATAATAGACAATAGAATAGACAATAGAAAGATGATCACTATAACAATATAATTAACAATAGAATAGACAACAGAAAGATGATCACTATAACAATATAATATACAATAGAATAGACAATAGAAATATGATCACTATAACAATATAATAGACAATAGAATAGACAATAGAAAGATAATCACTATAACAATATAATAGACAATAGAATAGAAAAAAGAAAGATGATCACTATAAAAATATAATAGACTATAGAATAGACAATAGAAAGATGATCACTATAACAATATAATAGACAATAGAATAGACAATAGAAAGATGATCACTATAAAAATATAATAGGCAATAGAATAGACAATAGA
>NC_136497.1:69664924-69784924 GCF_053919585.1 Euprymna scolopes
ATAATGTCAAACCAGCTAAATATCGAGAATAACACTCATATCACATCAAGAAAACTAAAGAGTACAGCATCAGAAACATAATACTATACCATTGAAATAAAAAAAAAATAAATATCGTCGCGGAAATACCGTCAAAGATTATTTTCTTCCTGAGTTAATCATTAATAGCTTCGAGGACGCTGGTGGGGACAATTCTCGACTTCCGGGGAAGAATTTATTACAGGTCTCGTCTACAAGTAATGGCAGAGAAGCTAAGTTTCAGATATTGAATTTTCAGTTTGTCCGTGGTCTGGTGTGTTGGAGGAGAATGACGTAAACCAATTCAATATATCAGGTCATCGAATGTTGAGATGGCTTGCGCGATTTTTGTCAAGAGCAGTAAAGTAACCAGGGTAGGTAATCAGTGCTGACAGATGAATTGCTCGTTAGAGGGCGTCGGGTTGCCGAGGCGATCCAATAACAAGCTTTTAGATGACACGAAACGCCGAATTTAATTGAAACGCTTTGTTTATCTGATTGCCGCGCGAAGTCGCCTTCAACAACTTGCTTTTGATTAATCCGTGTTGGCGAAAACGACCGCTGAGTGCAGAATTAAACTTGTTAATTATAGCAGTTGTAAATTTGATGCACTGTCCGATTGGAGTTCCCGATTAGTCAGACCACATTCTCCTCTCCATCATTGTCTCATTCTGTTTCTCCCTCAATACTTTATTGTCTATCTTTTTTTGACTCTCACACACGCATGTGGGTTCAGTCTCTTTAATTTTTACACGTTTTGTTCTCATCCTTACTTTAGCTTTCTATCCGTTTTCCTGCAAACGTTCTTGATATTATTTCATTCTTCCATTTTAGAATGTTTCCTTGATATATTTGCCAACACCTTTCTATTCCATTTCTTTCAGGTTATTTCTATTCATCCTTCGTTGCATTTTATCCTCCCTATCCTCCTATAATTATTTAATGTTCAACATCTAACTTCTTTTAACTGTTTCTATTTTCCGTCTTATTTTCATGTTTTATTTTATCCAACATTTTTCTACTCTATATCTTTTGCCCTTCGTACACAATTCTCTGTTAACCGATTTATGTGAATGTCTTGTTTTATTTTGTTTTGTTTTTTTTCATTTTCGGTTCTTATTTTTTTTAGTTTTATTTTTCTTCCTTATTTCGTATTTCGTTGTTTTCTTGTGATTTTCGTTTTTTTTTTGTCTTTCTTCTTATGACACTCTCCTACTTTTATGTTTTTATTTTATTCTTTCATTACCTCTGTATATTTTTCTTTCGCTATTATTATAGTTTTCACTTGTACGCTGTACTCCATTTTTCGCATTTATTTGTCTTAATCCTCTCTATATATTTACTGTGTTATTTTATTTCCTTTTAGCCCTTCTCTCTTTTATTATTTCCGGACTATCTCTATCATATTCCCTTTTCTGTGTTTCCTTTTTAAATATCTAATATATTCGCTCCTCATTTTTTTATCTTTCTATTTTTATGTTTTGTTTTTTTAAATTCTTTTCCTTTTTTTATTTTTGCAATTTTTCTGTTTCCTTTCCTGAATCGGTCTGTGCTTTTAATTTTGTTGTTTATTGATTACTTACACGTATATTTCTATTTTAATTATTGCTTTTAAATTTCTATTTCTTTTACCTGAAGATGCATTCATTTGTTTTCCCGATGTGCCTTCCGCCATGTTGTAGTTTTGTTAAATGTTCTTTTCAGGTTGTACATTTCCTACGTAACAAACTTCAGTATTGCAAATACACACGCCTTACAACAACTATACTACATAATACGATGGCAGTCCCAAAAGTAAACTCTCCTATTTTTTAAACTCAAAAAAATTTAAGAGCTACGAAGCTGTGAGCTGTATCATTAAAACGAGCGACATTTTGTGTTTAGAATGCATTTTCTACATAGTGAACACCGTTCTTAACGCACTTTTGCCAACGATGAATGATGGCTGGGCATGGCCGTCTGGCGTGCTCTTTGTCATACGAGTGTCGTTCCAAAAGTAAAGTCTTCTCTTTTTAATTCACAAAGTTAAAGTGTTACGAAGACGTGAGTGGTGCCTTTAAAACCAGTGACCGGCTAATAATAGGCATAAACCTTATTTAATATAAAAGCACTATTTTTAGAACAGCGACAATGTTTAACTTTAGACTATTTGCCATGGTTTTAAATATCGCTTACACTAAAATCAAGACAGGTGATAAAATCAAGACAGGTGATATGTTTATGACTCTATGCGTGAGTTAAGTTATATCAGCAGCACAAAAACCAGAATGAGAGGCTCGTAGGGGAACCAAAGCAATGCCGATCCAATATCTCTTGTGGATTTCGGCTCAACTGGTTTATTGACGAAAGATCTCGCTTTTTAGACTATCCTAGATATATTCAAAACGCCATATTTTCATAAATTGGGATAAATACATCATATTGATTTAGAAAGTATTTATCTTTCTTTTTATATTAATACAAGCGAGTTTCTCTGCAGAAAAGAATTGCAGCATTTTCATATTTGACGCCATCGTTTAAAACATCAAAAAGCGCCTTGTCTTGTCTTTCATTTCCTGCACAGAACATAAACAAGAGGACTTGGCATGGTGGCCACATCGAGATAAAGAAAGTAATCAAAAATAAAACAGCGCACATTAAAAGTAAAACATTATTTTTCTTTTTTTTTCATTTTTTTATTTACGATTTACGTACACAAACCTAAATCAGGTTAGCAACGAATCTGTAATCTGCTAAATAACAAACGATATAAATAGTTAAAGAACAATCAACCTATCAACAGGTCTGCAGGCTAGAACTCAACAGCTACAAAAAATCTCAAATTGAAACGATTGACAAAGTTTTAAACAGATATTGTTCAGTAGTTAAGAAATACAGATTCAAACCTATGATTTAAACGAAAGTTCGGTTGAATTACTTGAGAAATATTTGACACGGTATTCACAAAATAAACTTTAGAATAAATCAAAGGATTGCAAAATTTAAAATCCTGTGAAATTACCACAAACACATGAAGCTTCAGCCACATATTTTATTCAAACAAGCTACAACGACAACAGATTCTTTAATTGTCACAAGCATACACCAGAAATCGTAGTAATCGCCGGCGTCAAGGAGACGAAAGACACTCTAGATACCAGCATAAGATTTTCGACGTAAACACCATTTCGGAATAGAATATTACTCAACCAAGAAGACACATGCATGACATGTCGGGGAAAAAAGCCAAATTATAGCTTTCATTAAAACATAAACCCAATAAACCGCAAGGAAAAACCTGGCGTAAAATCAGTAGTTAGTCAAAACACATAGACAATACGAAGCAGGAAGAAAAATTAAACAGCATCGACAAAATAAAAAATGAAACCCTAGTAAAGTTAGATGTAATGATGGAATATTTAATCTTAAGTGTCATCATCAGCGTGACCGATAATCAAATTAAACACCTATATACAATGAAACCTTGCTTAGTATCAAATTAAAACTGATATATCATTCAGGTATCTCCAACCCTAATCTGATACTATACATGGGTGTTGAAGCTAATATATTAATTTAATGCATATTTTGCAAAATTATTCCTTTCAGCATAAACAAACGTTTAAATCAATACTTAGATTACTTAACATAATAAAATGTGCACAAATAAAATAAATTAAAATAAAATGCGATAACACAACAAACATCATGTGTAGTTATAAAAGTAGTTCTTTGCTGGACACTTGTATGCGGTTGACAATACAGGATCTAAATACTCGGCCAACTGACGTCGTTAGTATTTTACGGTGTGATTATTTACTGGACAGTATCGATTAAACAACAACTCATCAACAACATAAACGATTTGATGCGTGTATACTATTAAAGATTCAATCGCACTAGTATATTACATAAAAATAATAAGCTTACCGTTAAGTCTAGCGTACCAGGCTATATAGAGGCACCGAGAAGGAATTGTCAACATGTGAAGAGTATTCCAGTGATATGACTTTCATTAACAATTTATGTAACATTTGTGCAATCACAAACATGTAAAATTACAGCAAAGGGATTCTAATTACACAAAGAGACTTCATCAATACACTGGAAGTGACATCATTGCACGACTACCATAACTTACAAACATTGTTTTTAAACTTACAACAAGCAACACATAGGGGAAAATAACGCTTTGCAACAGATATTCAGGTTGTCTACACTTACGTTTTTGCTTTTTTTATATAAACAATAACATCATCTATATACGATAAAATAAAATTTGGAAATGTTATCATTCCGCTTGTAAACATTTTTCTTCTGTGTAAAACATGGTTATGGGCGTTCTTCCAATAAATAGTTACTATGGCTGTTTCTAAAACATCAACAAATGGCATGTCTTACCATTGTAGATAAGTGACAAAGAAAATATTTGATAGAATCTGTCGTGATTGACAGACGGAGGCGGTTTATGCACTCGGCAATTAACAATCTTTTGAAGCTAGAAGTAATGCAGATAAACCAGAAATATACAATATTTCATTATGAAAAATAAGAATCTTGCATCAGATGAGGCACAATCCACGTTGAAAGGATCATAATACGCCGAAGTTTTACTGTTACAAAAAACTGTTGTACGCGTATCTGTTTTCATGTCTTCCATTATAATAATATCTGATACACGTTCGGTTAAATCTGGAAAGTACAAACTCCCCTCAAGACCGCATTCTGTAATGTACGAAAATGTTGATCATTTATCAAAGTTGCATAATAAACTTGTATGGAAATGGATACGATTATATCTTAATCTAATATTCGCTGTTCATATAAAAATCTCTTGTAATACACGTAGACCATATGTAGGCAGCCAAGAATACAGGTACAAGCAACTGTAATAAATATTAAACAGACGCGTTTGTATATGTTTTTTTTTAAAATTTTATAATATTTAATTTATAATATATTACTTTATATACAAACATTTTCCTTGAACTGCACTAGTTTGCAGTTACAAGGTCAAACAACTTCGCATATGACTTTATCGGGTAATCCATGAAATATTCTTATTTCCTTCATAATTTTGCCTATTTTTTAAATTTTCACTTAGAGATCATTCAACAATACATCAAGTGTTTGTAATAGTTACAGAACATTCATATTAATCTATTTGGATGCAAATAGAATTATTAGAAAATTTAAAAATAGGTAAATGTAAATTTAAGCAGTTACATTATGTTGCCTTACAATATTTGCTTAAATATCTGTATATATATATATATATATATATATATATATATGCATACAGATATATATATATACAGATATATATATATATACATACATATATACACACACACATATATATATACATACATATATATATATACAGATATATATATACATACATATATATACACACACACACACACACACACACACACACATATATATATATATATATATATATATATATATATATATATATATATATATATGAAGCTGAAGGATGTGCGAGGGTCTGTTAAAAGCACACAGATGCTCTAGCGTCATATATAGCTTCTTCCAGTCTAATCATCCCCACGGACATGTCGTGAGTTCTGCTACACTAACGGGGCTCTGGTGAATGGCGAGTGTTCAGCGTCAGAAAACTGGATCTCGATTGCCTTGTGGATAAGGTTTGTGAATCAAGAATAAGGGTGAGGTAACCCTGACAGAAACCTCCAGAGGAGCTGAGGCCCTGTAAACTGCGGCATTCATGATCCACAGGCATGTGGAAAATGCTCTGGTGTCTAGATACCTAAATCCCAGTCATGGGTAAATGAAATTAGCGGGGTAGAAGGAGCTCCTGCAAACCGTTGTGAAGGCGATCCTACTAGGAGAGGACAGCGCTTACAAAAAAGTCTGCGGTCAAAGAAATTACCAGTCATCTTGCAATGGCTTGTCTCTGCGTTATTGTTGCGGAGACTTAGAGAGATGCAATTGTACAAGCGCTCGTCACTTTCATACAACGACCGACATATGTTACTTGAGATCTATCTTTTATCTATCATTTTATATCTTATCTTTATCTTTCGTTCATTTCTATTGCAAATCCTGTTGTGCCTTCACATGACAGAGGCTAACTCCGGTGGAGGTTCCTGTGACTGAAAAGACATATTCAGGGAAAGCACTGGCTTGGGAAAGTGCTAGAAAAGATGCACCAAAAATTGTCTGTCATACTATCACTTCTTTGTCTCCTGCGGCTAACGATGGTCCATGTAAGCAGGAAGAAAACAAAAATGTATCTCTAAAAGGAGTAAAATTCAATTTATGCTGTTGGAATATACGCACCCTTCTTGATAAATGGTTATCCAACCGTCCAGAGCACAGGGCTTGTCATTGCAAGGCTACGGAGACTATAGATATTGCTACTCTATCAGAAATCCGTCCCTCGGGAGAAGATCAAATGACAGATGTATCATCAAGCTACACTTTCTTAGCGATTTGCAAACCGGAGGGTATCCGTAGAAATGGTGGAGTATGTTTTGCGATTAAAATATCTTTGTTTGATACTATGGAATTTCCTTCCAGTATCTGTGATCGCATCAGGAAATTCGTGTTCCTCTCTCACACAAAAGATTCATCACTATTCTTTCGGTCTCTGCACTAACCCTTCAAGAGAATGGAGATAAAATATTGGGTTTTATCGAATCCCCGCGCTTCTTTGTTGCATCTACACCAATTAATGAAAAACTTGTTATTATGGGTGATTTCAATCCCCGTGTTGGGAAATACTATGAGACCTGGAGTGTTCTTGACCGCTATGATATCATGAATGCTTAAGGCCTTAAGCTATTTGAGCTGTGTTCAGAATTTAATCTGTGACACTTTTTTGCATCGTAAACTGAAGCACAAGGCTACTTGGGTACATCCACGTTCACCTAATTGACTTCATAATAACTCGAAAACCTGACATTAGAGATGAATATACTGTTGGTTTCATGCGCAGTGCTAAATGTGACACCGATTACAAGTTGGTGAGAGGAAAGTTTAATCTACGAATCTGTAAGAAAGTTCGTAATAGTATCGCTAAGGTTCCTAGCCGTATTGATATCACCTAAAGTTGCCTGAAGTTCAAAAGAGTATGGCGGAAAAGCTTAATAATCTTGCATTTGATGGTACATAGGTGAATTTCAATACTCAGATTTATTGTGCTGGTGCTGCCGTTCTTGGTTTCAAAGGCGATAAGAAAAAGGACTGGTTTGACGACAACAATCTTGAAATCAATCAGTTGCTGATGAATAAACAGACAATTTATGAATCTTTACTTCGTGAAGATCATTCTGGTCATACAAATAGTTTGCAACAATACAAAGAGGTCAAAACCACATTGCAATGTGAGCTAAGAAAAATGAAAAACCAATGGTGGATGAATATAACGGAACAGATCCAAAAGGCGTTTGACACTAAAAATTCGAAGGAATTTTATGGACTCCTGCGCCAATTATTTGTTCATCCTACTTCTTCAATATCTCCTCTGATGTCGAAAGATAGTTTTGTTGTAATTAAGGATCCGGAAAATATCCTGAAAAATGTCACGAGCACTGTACTGATGTTTCACAATCCCTCAGTAGTCAATGCTGATATAATTGATAGCCTACCACAATGTGATATCATAGGTTGGAGACTAGAGTGTGGTTTGATCGTGGCATCACAGACAGGATTAAGATATGTGTTTACAAGACCTGTGTGCTAACCACACTGTTGTATTCATCGGAGACATAGACATTGCATCAAAGGCACATTAAACGGCTTGAATGATTGCACTAAAAATGCTTGAGACGTGTCTTAAACATCAAGTTACAAGCGTGATATTGAAGTCCTTGTGACAGCATGCTGCTCTAGTGTAATCAGATCTAACATGCGTAGGGTGGGCCACCTTATTCAAATGAAAAATTGTAGGCTCCCCAAACAAATTGTTTATGTGGAGCTGGAAGATGGAAAGCGCCCTCAATACAAGCCTAGGAAAAGTTCAGGGACTCTACAAAGAATAATTTGAAAGTCGTGCAAATCGACATCGACACATGGGAAGAATTTAACCTACGAAAGCCTAAGTGGCAAAAGCTTGTACATGAAAGCTCTGAAGCTCTAGAGAAAAGAAAGCAGGCCCATAGCAATCTGAAGCGAGAGCTTCGCAAAGGTTTAATTGATGATCTTAACCATGACACACAGAGCTGGAAATGCGATAATTGTGAACGAGTGCTTTTGTCAAAAGCTGGCTACGTTAACCACCTTAATTCGCACAACTCTCCTGTTCAGTTAAACTTTGCACCTATTAGTCAGAATCAAACGATCTGTTTAATATGGAGCAAAGTTTGCAAGTCTACTGCTAGTTTGAGAAGACATGTGATTGTTCATAGGAATACACTTCAACCTCCAGAGGAAGTCGACTCTGTGGAAATTGATCAATTTGTATGTCACATCTGCTTCAAGATGCGCAAATCTACGGGGGGAGTTCAGAGTCATCTGAGATGGCATGGACGACGAGTTTGGGAGAACACAATGTGACGGCGGTCATCTGAAATAATGCAGCAATCATAATAATGTGTATATATTGCAGCATTAAGAATTGTTATATATATATATATATATATATTTATAAATGTTATAAATTGAATTAAAAAAAATCTTAATGCTGCAATATTTTAAACTATAGTCGTATTTTTTACTAGAATATCTTGACCTTTTTTTCAGTTTAAACAACTAATCCTTTACTTTTCCATATTTAAACTTAATCATATTTCTTTTCATGCTCGCATTTTTCTTTTGAAATCCATGATTTTTCCAGGATTCCAGTAAATTTACTTATTATTTGTTTAATTCAAGTCGGATTCCCCCCTCCCCATAAACATAACATACACATATGTAATAATAATGTATGACACTCGTTTGCTTTCAATAAAATCCCCCAATTATTTTATTCTTTCAATCCTTTCAGTTATACTTGTTACTTCTCTTTTCGCGATAGTGGTGAATTGGTAGCAACAGTTGTCGCTGAACTGACGTGGTTGCTATAGACACCAGTCATAACAAACGTTGCTTACCTCCTTACGTTTTTCTTAGTATTTTGAATACCAGTAAATTAATCATAGCCTTTGTTTTACTGACCGAAAATTGAATTTTTTTTTCACAATATAATTGAGAAGGTGAGCTTTTAACTATAATAATTATTTTAAATTTGATCAGAAAAATGAGTGAACAGTGAAGCTTTACAGCAGTTCTAAATGAATAAAACTACCATTTAACCACATACTCAAACACCATAGTGTTTGAATGATATATAAAATGGATTTTGTCAGCATGTGTATATGAGTTCTTTCCAAACGTGACTTCATGTGTCTGGGAGTTTTCTTAAAAATATTTTGTATCGGATTACCTCCGATAAGTATGCAAAGCAGATAATCGAGGAAATTCCAGGAAAGAAGGAATTGCCCGATTTAGACACATCTAACACTACAAGAGATTTTGATAAGTTTTATTAACGTACATGCAGAAAAAATATAAAGTAAAAAATAAAAAGTATGACATCAACAGTAGATTCTTTGATAAGACAGTGACACGTTCAAAATTAATGTTTCTGTTTAGAATTGAACCAATGTACTCGTCTGTTGCAGTTTAAACTTTAATTCGAGACATTGTATAAAAATAATTGAATAATATTTATAGTAGGCTCTCTACAATGCAATATAGGCGCATGGACTGTAACTGTGGGCATGCATATGAGCTTTCCGATAAACCGCGATGAATTCCCGTCTATGACATGCATATGATTGACGAATAACCTATTTCCCTGATTTCGACGACAAAAAGAATATAACGTAAGACACATTTGTTACTCTTCATTTACTCCTAAGAAACGTCGGGTCTTCATGCTAGTATGGTACTTAAGAACAAATATATACTATGTAATATTTATCTGTTTGAATATATAATTTAAACGCATGTGATAATTATAAAAACACAAACTAATTCGAGCACTTTTAAAAAAATGTTGGTCCCCAATTCGTTTTACCAATATATTTGAACATGTTTAATATATATATATATATATATATATATATATATATATATATATATATATTTGCGGTCTGGCAAAGGCCACAGGGGAGACAACGAAGCAAAAAAAACTCAGCAAAAATTATCTCACACACACACACGCACGCACACACATGTATATATATATATATATATATATATATATATATATATATATATATATAAATTTGGTTCGTTACAAGCGAATAAAACCATATTTCTACGTTACCAATTTATTTGAAATTTTCAGACAACCCATCTGTAGATTCAAGGTATGTTTTTATGTTATTAAAATAAATTTACCTCGCGAATTATTAAAATATTAAATAAAATAAATATTTTTTTAACCGTTAGTGCGAATCTGCTTTGTTGATAAAACTGAACTTCCAGTTCGATTCATTTCACAGCCACGAATTGACGAAATATTTAATTTTCTGTTAACTCGATAAGTAAAAACCAAAACAAAAAAAAACATAATTCCTTTGTTTATCTTCCAAATTTTTTAATTTACACATTTTTCCTTTATTATATCAGGTCAAAAAAAGTTTGTCGCTTGCTTTTTGAGTTTGTTTTTTTTGTTTTTCGATATAAGATTGGTTGGTAAAGTACATTTTTTTTTTGGTTTTTCGATATAAGATTGGTTGGTAAAGTACAGATGTTTTTGTCCGCGCTATTTTTTAAATCGTATTTCCAGGTGTAATTAGTTTTATTATATGTTTTTTTTTATTCAATTGTAAGGTTAAAATACACCCTCCCCTCCCCATGTTAAGAATGGCTTTTTAAATATTAACGTTATTATTATAACACGGATCACTCTCTGCATGAGTACTGTACTTTCACCTAACCCATCTTTAGAGTCGAGGTATGTTTTTATGTTATTAAAATAAATTTACCTCGCGAATTATTAAAATATTAAATAAAATAAATATATTTTCGTAAGCCATTACTGCGAATAAACTTACTCATGCAGAGAGTGATCCGTGCTGAAATAATAACGTTATTATTTAAAAAGCTATTCTTAACATGAGGAAGGGAGGGTGTTTTGTACCTATTCTGTACTTTATCTTTACGATTGAATAAAAAAATATATCATAAAACTTTAATTAAACGTGGAAATACGATTTTTAAAAAATAGCGCGGATCACTCTCTGCATTAGCATACACGCATAAAAAATAATACCATATTTTAAAGATGTTAATTCATTTATGTACTTACCAATTTTTTAATTTTAAAATTTATGTTAAGGCTTTTCACTCATGAAACATTACGTTTTAATTGTTTAGTTTCTTTTTACGGCATTGTTTACATGAAAAAGTTTGTTTCAACTTTTTCTAAACTGTTTCATTTTTACGACATGCCTCAACGTATTATAAAAACCCTAACCTCCACATGTTAAAAAAAAAACGCCCTTCCATAAACCTCGAAAGCCGTTCTTAATATGGGGAGGTTGGGGGTGTTTATTCCGAAAGCCGTTTTAACATGTGGAAGTTAGGGGCGAGTCGTAAAATTAACGAAGTTGCTATCTATTATTTATTGCAAAAATTGCTTGAAATTTATTTATTTGACAAAAAAATTTACATTTTGGTACTCCTTTGGCGTTGAGTTCCATGGTGACCAGCAGAAAAAAATAATAGTCGCTCCCTTAGTCCCCCACCCCACCCCGCACGTAACATATTTTATTTACTGACGTTGCCGTAACTAAACGATTATTTGTCATATTTACAAACATTTATTTATTTATTTATTTTGAAAAAAGTTTTACTTTTTATGAATATTAAAAGAGAAATGGGTACTCATGCAGAGAGTGATCCATGCTGAAATGATAACGTTATTATTTAAAAAAGCCATTCTTAAGATGGGGAGGGGAGGGTGTTTTGTACCTATTCTGTACTTTAACCTTGCAATTGAATAAAAAAAAACATATCATAAAACTTTAATTAAACGTGGAAATACAATTTAAAAAATAGCGCGGATCACTCTCTGCATTAGCACCGAAAAATGTTACTAAACATTTATTAATAATTTCTCACTTTTACAAACATTTTATTTTAAATTTCTTTTAAATGACGACTTTTATCGACTTTTTTTTTAAATAGCCCCTTCCCCCAATGGTGTTGTAGCATCTACCCCAGAACTAATTTTGACAGTGACATTGAACATTCACCGTTTCCGGAGAGCTCCAAAAAAAGACCAAAAAAAAAGGCGTGGCGCTAAATTCGAGGAGTAGCCCTTTTTGCTCGCGATACCAGAGGAGTAAGACGCGTTACTGCCACACTCTGTCGCTCATGCGTGACACACCCTGTGCCGGTTCCAATGGTGAAACCACACAAAAAAAGAAAAACATTCTTCTTATCTATTCACTCCGCTCCTTACCCGAACGGCTTTTCTAAAGAAAATTAATTTATCGCTTCTTTCCAACTTAACGCCAAAAACATTTGACCAGTCGGGAAGAATCTCTTCTTCTTTATTTTCGAACTCAAAATAAACACGAGTGTGATACACCAGGGCAAATAAATTGACACCTCTTATAACAAGCTAAGTGTGATTATTTGTTTTTAATTAATTTTTCTAAATATTTGTTTTCTTATTAATGTTTTTGAAAAATTAATTTTAAGTGAGCTGTTTGTTGTTTTGCCCAGCGAGCACCTCGCTTCAGTGTTTATTCCAAAATCCGTTGTTAACATGGAGAGGCTGAGAGTATTTATTCTGAAAGCCGTTCTTAACATTTGTGGAGGTGGACCTAATGTAAAAAAAATAAATAAATTAAAAAAAAACTAAATCATTTACTGATAACTTCTCACTTTTACAAATATTTTTTAATTTACATGCGCGGATGAACAAATTGTTGAATAGTGCGAAAACAAAACGTTTTAGTAATAAACTTCGGGATAATTATTTGGGTAAATATTTACATTTAGGTCCACCTCCACAATTTTCTTTTTTAAATGACGACTTTTATTGATAAATAAATTTACTTCTCCGCAACTTTTATTGATAAATAAATCTACTTCTCTGCCACGGGCACTGAACCCCTCCTTTTTTTAATAGTATTTTCGGGTGGGTATGGTGACAACAAATATCAGTTAAATTTTGCAAATATCCCCCCCTCCAAAAGTGGTGTTTATTCCGGAAGCTGTTCTTAATATGAGGAGGTGGGGGGTGATTATAAGGTGGACCTAATCTAAAAAAACAAAACAAAAAAAAACAAGTTTTTTTATGCGCACATGAGCAAATTTTTTATTAACTTTTTTTTTACTTTTTTATTTAAAAATTAGTAAATTTCAATGAATAGAATAATAAATTATTTATCATTAATATGTGTTTTTGGTTTTGTGTTGAATGAAACTTTTTTTTTATTACAACAATAATGAACCAATTTAAATCGACCGGCATGCGTTTAAGGGTTACGAAATTATCAATAAATCGTTTAGTTACTAAGCAAACGTCAGTAAATAAAAAAATGTTACGTGCGCATGCATTAGCCTTGACTAGGGGGGACTAAGGGAGCGACCATTAAATAATTATGCTGGTCGCCATGGAACTCAACGCCCAAGGATTACCTAAAGTGGCACTTATGCACTTATGTTATCGTGCTATTTTTTAAATAGTATTTTCATGTTAAATTCAAATTTTACAATATGTTTTTCTTTTATTAATTTGTTAAGTGAAAGTACAGATAACCCGGTCGGTTTATAATGTGAGGAAAATCTAGCCCCCCCCCCCAAAAAAAAGGGGTACTCTGGATAATAACAAAACATTAAAGTTGCCTCAGTCTCGAAAGATTTCTTCTCTATTGAACGAGGAAAAAACGGTGAAGTCTAGTTCACCTTCTGTTTCTCTCCCTCTCTCTCTTCCTCTCTTAATATCTCTCTATCCATCTCTCCCTTTCCCTCTCTCAATCTCTTTCTCTCTATATCACCCTCTCCATCTCTCTTTGAGCCCTTTCTCTCTCTATCTCTCTCCTTTCATCTGTCTCATCCCTCTCTGTTTCTAACTCTCCCCCTATCTCTGTTTATCTATCAATCCCCTTATCCCTCTATCTCCTTCTCTTTCTCTATTTTCCTCTAACTTTCTCTTTTCTATCTATATATCTTCCTCTCCATCTGTCCATCTCTAATCCCTCATTCTATTTTAGTCTCCTAAATTCATTACAGTGAATAAGGCATTGCCAAAACATGGATAAATCCTATTTTAGTCACCTAATTTACTGACTGTGAGAATAGAAGTTATTTGGAAATTACTGCTACCTTGAAATGCACCAGAAGTAACTGGTAAAACCTTTCTAATTAAATTGATTTTGGCAGCCATTTCGTAGCAAAATGACATAGCCTTAGCCCTTGCTGCATGAGGAATACCCGCGACCTTGCTGCCAAGTAGAAGAATTATTTATTCTACTTTAAAACATTCAATTTTTCAAAAATCTCATGTCCGACATCTCCAAAACATCCAACATGGGGAAAAATATTGCAGAAATGCAAACTTATTGTTTAGGATGAATGCACAATGGTACGCAAAAAAATCACTTGAGGCTCTTGGTCGATCCTTGCAAGATTTGCGTGGCAATGTTAGACCATTTGGGAATGCAGTAATATTGCTTGCAGGAGATTTCAGACAAATGTTACCTGTTATTCTTCAATCAACACCAGCAGATGAAATAAATGCTTGCCTCAAATACTCTACTTTTTTGTTCCATGTGAAGACATTAAACTTAGCTCAAAATATGCATGTCCAATTGCAGACTGTTCGATCCGCACAAAAACTTTTGCATCACTTGTGGGAAATTGGGTACGAAAAAGTGCCAGCTGATCAGAGTTAAGGGCAAAATTCTTTTACATTTAACTTCTGTAATTTCTGTAATTTTATTTCATCAAAAGAATAGTTAGTTTAAAAGGTTTTTGCAGATATTCAAATTATAAGACTTCCATTTGACTGAGTGAATGAGCTATTCTTGCAGGTCAATACAAAGATGTCCATGAACTTAACGCTATTATTCAATGTAAAATTCCAAGTGAGGTAGTCAAATACAAATCCATCGACACTGTTGTGAAAGCAGATAAAGTGGTTAATTATCCAACAGTTATATTGCAACTGAAATTTGATGTACTAATTATCATGTTGTGAAATATAAACCAATCCAAGCTTTGTAATGGCACATAGCTTGCAGTAAAAAAATAACAAACAATATCATAGAAACAACAATCTTAACAGGACCTTTCACAGATGAATATATCTTCACTCCATGCATTCCTATGATTCCACCGGATACATCATTACACTTTAGGAAATTGCACTTTCCAATTTTATTGTTATTTGCAATAACCATCAACAAAGCACAGGAACAATATTTACAATTGTGGGCCTTACAGTTACACACTGACTGTTTTTTTCACGTGGACAATTTATGTTACGTATTCAAGAGTCACCAAACCGGAAAATTTCTATATCAGCTAAGAAAATGGAACAACAAAAACTGTGTACCCAAGCAAAATGGAAATTTAAACCTATAAGAAACATGCTTTTTCTCATTTTGGAACTTTTTCCATTGCGCCAATTTGAGCCACAGCAACGCGTGGCAGGGAACAGCTAGTATATATATATATATATATATATATATATATATATATATATATATATATATATATATATATATATATATGCGTAGGTTGTAAAGATACACGGATAGATGGATAGATAGATAGATAGAACACATTTTGTAATTTTATTAGTTTCAAATCTCAGCGACTATTAATAAGAATTTTACAAATAAAGTCTTGATTGATTATATAGCATGCTATATATAGTTGCACTTAAGGTTGCATATTAAGGGGATCATCTCTCAGTCGGAGCCTTTTTTTGGCATAATTTTACGGCCATAAAATGTTTTAATCGTAGGCATTAGTTTTCCTAGTTTTGTATATGAATTACAAAATATCTGATATATATATAAGACTGGGGGTGAATCTCTCCCAGTGAATTGATGCACTTCCAGATAACAACCTGGAAAGTTCAACTACGGCACGGTACATACAGCGCTAAGGCTTCACAAATAGTTACCCTCTGGTACTGGCCAGGCTCATGCACCAAAGAGAAGGAAACTCTGATGTAAAAACCTGTAGTCTAATGTATACTCTGGTTAGCAGTAATACGAAAAATGAGGTTGGTTCTATACAAAGCTTCCACAACTATAAATAAATCATCCGTATGGGTAAATATATTTCTGTAGAAATATATTTTCCTATTATATATTAGTTCTTAGATAAGAAGCTTAATGTAATAACAGAGCAATATAGAGATAAAATGACAAAAAGATTTTGTTATTTATTCTCTCTCTCTTTCTCTCTCTCTCTCTCTCTCTCTCTCTATATATATATATATATATATATATATATATATATACAAGCCACTGTGTGTATGTAGTTCTTTCCCTATGCATTGCAAACCCACTAGTTGTTTTATTTTAATTTCATACATTATTGCGGTAAATGCAGTGCTTTATTCTCCAGAAAAGAGCGAATCAAACGAACAGATATCCAACACAATGTGCCAGAATTCTTCTGAGATAGTTTTTTCTTTATCAGATTACTACCGATAAGTGTCGTTAATCGAAAACAGATAAACGAACAGAATAATTTTACTTTCATACAGCCTAATATAACAAGTGTATTTGTGGAATTCTATTACCACAAAAGCAGAAAAACCCGGCGTATGGAATAGACAGTAAATGACTGATTCTATATTTTCCATTATATAGTTTTTGTGAATTCATTTTTCTCTCCTGTATATATATATATATATATATATATATATATATATATATATATATGCGTGTGTGTATGTGTGTGTTGTATATATATATATATATATATATATATATATATATATATAATGTCAACCGCTTTAAGAAATTTGTTTTCTATCGTTAAGCACTTTCAGTTCTAATAAATTCAGTGAAATTAGCTCATATGCACAGATCGTAATATAATGATTATATCAGTCTAACTGACGTTAAAAGCATTTAATAAGAATAAATGTTTAAATTTCAACTGTATCTCTCGTGGTTGACTGTAGCCGAATGCACTTGTTAATCAAGGCAGACATGGCTTCTGTTGCTGGGGATCACATTTTTTGACTGCTGTTAATCGTGACACCCCGCACTGATAATTTTCGAAGGGATGAAACACTAGTGTCTGTAGGTATTTAATAATTATTATAGAAAATAAATATAAATATAATTATATATATATATACATATATAAAATTATATATATATATATATATATATGTATAGTAAGTTACAAAATATATATGGCGATTAAGCTACACTGAATATTCCGCGTTTCATCCACTCTAGAAATCTTCAGGCTTATGCGCATAAGTTTAAAGAGTCCTAGTGGATGAAACGCGGAATATTCAGTGTAGCTTAATCGCCATATATATTTTATGACTTACTAACTAGCTCTACCTACATATTGAGCACTTTTGAAGTAAATACTTAAAGTTCACGCATAAATTGTTACTTTCGTATATTAATTTTATGTGAGTAAATGAAGTAGTTATATATATATATATATATATATATATATATATATATATATATATATATATATATATATATATATTAGTGATGGGACTATTCCAGAATTTTCCCGATTCCGATCCAATTACAGAATCTGTTCTAAATTTTCAATTCTTATACGATTTCCCATTCTTTTACATTTTATAAATATTTAATTAGAGATTTTTTTGTTGTTTTTTGGTAAATTTTCAAATGTTTATATAAATCCTCGGGAGATTTCCGCGTATATTTTTCTCAGATGTTATCCTTGTAATTGATTCAAAATTGTAAGACAAAAAAAGATTTATTTTGATTTAAAACAAAGCCAGATTGCTTCAATTTGTTGTTAGTGTAACATATAAAAATAGTCGACGATTGGAAAGCAAAATGAGATAACGATACAAGAACAAAATATCAACAACGCGCCCTTCCATTGTTAGAAACGAATTTTTAAATAATGTTACTATTTAGAATTCCGGAATTTCTAAATAATAATGTTACTATTTACCATTTTTAACATGGTTAGGGCGTGGACATTTTAATCTATTATGTGTTTTCTTTCTATGAATGAAGTTTAAAATATATTTTAATTATAAACATTTGGTGGGTTATTAAATTTATTTTACTTGCTGTAAATTAAAACAATAACAAGATGCGATGCAAATAATAATAATAATAATAATAATAATAATAATAATAATAATAATAATAATAATTACTGCCACTGTTGTTGGCTTATGCTTATACACTTTGTCCGTGCGTTCGGGGCGCAGTTTGTTTTGTTTCGTTTTTTATTGCACAATTCCCAGTTTACTGCCGTTCCTACTTGATTGTGGATGTTCTTGTATTTCGTTTTGAGCTAGTTTGCTACATTCACTTACTATATGGTTAATTGTTTCGTCTTTTTGTCCACACAGTTTGCGTTTGCTGTTTTCTTGTGTTTTGTCGATCTTTACTCTGATGTGGTTAGTTCTTATCCAGTTATCTTGAACTGCTGTTATTAGAGATTCACTTTCTCCTTTTAGGTGTCTTCTTCGCATCCATGTCCAGGTGTTTTCGTTATACTCGTTTGAAAACGAGAATCTCACAATCTTATACGACATGGACATACAAAAGAATAAACAAATACAAGAAGACCGGATGGCATAATAATTAACAAGAAAGAAAAGTCCTGCCAAATCGTAGACTTTGCTGTTCAGCTGACCTCAGGATAAATAACAAAGAAAAGGAGAAACGGAACAAATACACAGAACTAGCAAGAGCTCGGAAAGAGATATGGATGAAAAAAAATAAACATAGTACTTATAATAGTAGAAGCACTAGAAACAATTCCGGAAAACTTTGAAAAAAGAATAGAAGAAATTGGAATCAGAGGAATGACTGGAAATAACAACGAATAACAATAATGAAGACAACTTAAATATTGTGGAAACCCATTGAATGCGGAAATTAATACATAAGTCACATTCCTGGCCTACACAAGCTACTGTCATTGCGTTGTCACTACCACTACTTTCGCTCAGAATTGAAGTCAGCACCTTGGAGACTTGCTATGTCTGTTCCAACGTCTGAGTCGCCTCGTCATATGTCACTAGAACGATGATGTATCAATTTTTGAGACTGTTAAACCTAAGTTGTTATTTTAGGTACTCTCTTATGATTAGACGTTCAAAAATTGTGTTCATTTCTATGCTCGGTTTGCTCAGAAGGTTGTTATGTCCTAGCATGTATACCGTTTCTTTAAGTGTTCGCACTTTTCAGTGGGGCTCACTGTTTATTATTTTTACTTCATTCCGGAGGGGACGATGGTCACCCTTTTCCTTCCATACATGATGGGCTATACCCGACTTTTCCGTCTATCCTCTAGTCACTGCTTTCCGATGTTCCTCCACCCTTACTTTAAGAAGGCGGCATGTTCCACCCTTGTAAACCTTTCTGCAGCTGCATGGGATGGAATATATGCAGTTCTTGGTCTGTTTCTCCTCCATTGGTGGCTTTATTTTTACTAGGTGTCTTCTTAGAGTTGACTCACTTTTAAATACCACCCTGTTGTTGTAAGGGGCACATATCTTTTGAATTCTTTCGGAGACGCCTTGTATGTATGGTAGGCAGACCTTTGGAATTTTTTCTGACTCACTTTCTTCCTTTACTCTATTGTTTCCTCTAATGGATAGTGTGCTATCGGGGTAGTTGTTACGTCGAAAGGTATCTATTAGCCTAGTAATTTCTTGATGGTACGTGTGAGGGTCGCTACTTATTGTCTGTGCTCGATGTTGTAGAAAGCGTGCGATTCCAGATTTGACACTGTATGGGTGATGGGAGTTGAAGTTTAGGTATTGTCCAGTGAATGTGGGCTTGCGATACACAGATGTCTTGAACCCACACTGTGCGTGTTATGAGTATATCCAGGAAGGCCAGTTGGTTGTCTGTTTCCTTCTCCATTGTGAATTGTATGGACGGTTGAATTGTGTTCACATGATCCAGTAGTATCTGGACATCTTCCTGATGAGGCCAGAGTATGAAGGTGTCATCACCGTATCTGAGCCTCATTGTTGGCTTTAAGGGAACTGAACCTAATGACATGTCTTCGAAGTATTCCATGTATATATTCGCCATTACCGGTGACAATGGCGAATCCATAGCCAGACCTTCTTCTTGTCGATATATTTCAGTACCCATTCTGAAGTAGGATGATTCCATGCAGAAGGTCAGCATTTCCATTATATTCGGCAATGGTACACACGTGCGCTCTTGTATGGCAAGGTACGCAGCTAGTGGAAAAAAACACCGAAGATGAGGAAGTGAGTCCGATAAACGAAATCCATAATTTTAAAGTCGATTGTAAAATAAACCCAACATTCCTATTATATTAAAAGAAGTTTTATTTGTTTATTTGCAAATGTAAAGTTTAATTCTATTTTGCCAATTTTCTGTATAATATGTTCTTTTAACAAGTAAAAGTCGTGTTAACGCAAATACATAAATAAATGAAAAGCAGTGGCCGCCAGTGATTAAATATTTCAATGAAGTTTGCATTTATTTTCTTTTGGAGAGTCGAGGCTCTTTTTAAAACTAAGTCTCCCTAAGTATTTTCTTTAATTTTCTATTTTTGAGCGACGATTATTAAGACGCCTAAGATGTAATCCCCTCATGTCGAACATTATTATCGTTCTCACGTAACGCTCGGCGCATGGTTTTACTAAAAAAAAGCTTTAAATCAAATTAAACCACGAACCACTTAGCCAGCTAGGTAGAAAATCGATTTTGTCCTTTTTAAAACAAAAGTAAATAAGTATAAATATTTTTTAAAAATATTATGCGGTCTGTAGTATCTTTTTGAACTTAATAAACGCTTTAAAATAAGTGAAACCACTTACAACTTAGCCAGTAAGGTAGAAAACGAACACTTAGAAAATCGATTTTATCTTTTTTAAAACAAAAGTAAGAGGTAAAAAATGTTTTAAAATATTATGGGGGGTTTAGTAGCTTTTCAAAACAATATCTCCTTCAATAACGGTAAAAAAATGTGTTTTCAATCGATATTTATTCAATAATGGACACGTTTACCTACCAAACAAAAATCGACGAGTATTCCGGGGACGAGTTTTCCGGGAACGAGTTTTCTTCCGACGAGTTTTCTGAGAATAAGTTTTCCGGGGATGAGTTTCCGGAAACCACCAAAAGCACACTTTAAAAGAAGTTTAAACACAAATAAATTTATTCGGATATGCAGAAGAGTCTTGCCTTTGGTAGGATTTATATGTTGAGTATTTGTTTATTATTTCTCTTTTTCAGTTAATTACAGTAATAAATGTCGCAATTCCATTTTTCATTTTGGGGTACGTGTATAAGTTTAAAAGTAGATATAATTTCCTTTTTAATTAAGAAAATCTTCAGAATGTTTTCTCTTTTCATATCTCATCCAGAATTTTCATCTATATTTTTCATTTGCGTCTAAAGAGAAGTGGAATAAACTGTAATTATTTCAGAAGTAGCCTATCGGAGACGCCACCAATGTACAGGTGGCGCCATCGAAATTAAAAAAAAAAAGCATTTCAGAGGAGTTAAAACTTTTTAATAATGAAGTGAACTCCCTCTGGCTGGGACATATAGTAATATAGCGAATATATGTTAAATGTTTGCAAAAGAACACACAAGCTATCTCTCGGAAAATGACCAATAAATAAAATAAATTAAACTCTGTGAATCCATGTTAAATCTATAAACGAGATTAATAACCCATTCTGCGGCCCCTCTCAGTCTTATGTTGTAAATGAACAATTTGTGTTTGTTTCATTGTTTATTTGTAAAAAGAAAAAAATAAATAAAAGAACCGGTTTGTAATCGAAAATTAGGTTATCATTTTTCTGATTTCGATACCGATTCCGATATCCCCCAAAGTTCTGATTTTTCGATTCCCGATTTCGATTAATCGTCCCAACTTAGAAAAATTATAACCTGATTTTCGATTCCAAACCGATTCTTTTTTTTTTCTTTTTGACAATAAAAAATGAAACCAGCACAAATTGTATTTTGTTAGAATATTTAAATATATATATATATATATATATATATATATATATATATATATATATATATATATATTTACACCATATATCATGATATTCTATAAGTTCCTAAACTATATAAAGTTTGGTATGAGAGCAACAATGAAAATATAAAAGAAACAATTCAAAGTAACCCTGATAAAATACAAAAAAGCTAACACAGCTTCATTATTACAGGACGTGCATGCTAATACGATGCAATGGGGACATAGATTCCGCGAGCATGACAAGCAAAATGATTCGTCCACATGACCGAACTGCATGGACAGTCAACAAGTGAGACCAGAATTCGAATTAGATTACTGCTCAAAAGGACGACAGGCAGATAAAACTTGGGCATCACACACGCACACACTTATACCGCCCTCATATATATATATATATATATATATATATATATATATATATATATATATATATATATATATATATATATATAAACTAGTAAGTGTGTGTGCCTGGTAAGGCACATATTTTTCAATTAAACGAATGATAAAACATGACTACATCATAATTCATCACTTTTCACCTGTCCGTCAACAAGCACTTGCATTACCTTATTGAATTATACAAAATCAAGCATGCTACATGTATTGTGAAGTGCGACATTGATTATAGGGAAAATATCAATAATACTAACGCAACTACTACTACTACTACTACTACTACTACTACTACTACTTATGTCTTTTCTTATATTGCCAAAAATATTGGCAAGAATTACACAAATGTTAGACTGCCGGCTTTATCAAAATGGGCATCATTCTCCTATACTTACTATGGATGTTTTAATTACAGTCACCTAGAATAAACGTGTCTATTTCTCGGCAGTTGAGGTCCTCTACACTGAAGAAGAGTAATTTCCCTGATCATCGTGGTTTGTCGATGGTAATTTCGTTGCTAGTGAAAAATACGTATTAATCAAGTTTGTCAGAGAATATTCCACTGAGCACCTTATAAAACTAGCACATGAAAGTAACAATAGAGGTTGTAACTTGGTACATATTTTGGTACCTATTAGGATATAGATATATATTAACACTGTTAGGATATAGATTCATATTTAGACTTTTAGGATATAGATTCATATTTAAACTGTTAGGATATATATTCATATTTAGACTCTATCTTAGAAGAATGTAAGCGTGTTTGGTTCGGTGCCCGGAAAACTCGTCCCGGGAAAACTCGTCTCCGGAAAACTCGTCTCCGGAAAACTGGTCCCCTTTTGCTAGGTAGGAAAACTGGTCCCTTATTGAATAAATATCAATTGAAAACACATTTTATGATCGTTCTTGAAGGAGATATTGTTTTTTTTAAATAAACTATAGCCCCCCCCCTAATATTTTTTAAAAATATTTTTACTTGTTTAATGTTTTTTTTGTGTTTTTTTTAAAAAAATAAAATCGATTTTCTAAGTGTCCGTTTTCTACCTAACTGGCTAAGTTCTTAGTGGTTTCACTTATATTAAAGCGTTTATTATGTTCATACAAAGTTAATTACAAATTTTTTTTGTTCTTATTTTAACGATGTTTTTTGGAGTCATAAAAACAATAATTAAAAAAAAAAAATTAAAAAACAGGGAGCGATTCGATTTTTCGTTACTTTTTTTTTATTATGATACTTTTTTTTTGTTGTTATGCTTTTGTTTTCTCTCATACCAAATGCACTCATGCGTTATTTAAAATGATAATTTTATCAATTATCAACATTTATTGTCGCCCTGTCAAATTTTGCAAAAATTAACTAATAAATTAAAAGCGGTGCCCGGAAAACTCGTTCCGGGTAAACTCGTCTCCGGAAAACTGGTCCCCTTTCGCTAGATAGGAAAACTGGTCCCTTATTGAATAAATATCGATTGAAAACACATTTTATGATCATTCCTTAAGGAGATATTATTTTTTAAAATAGACTATAGCCATAATATTTTTAAAAAATATTTTTACTTGTTTAATGTTTTTTTTTTTTTAAATAAAATCGATTTTCTAAGTGTCCGTTTTCTACCTAACTGGTATATTCTTAGTGGTTTCACTTATATTAAAGCGTTTATTATGTTCATACAAAGTTAATTACAATTTTTTTTTGTTCTTATTTTAACGATGTTTTTTGGAGTCATAAAAACAATAACTAAAAACAAAACCAAAAAATTTAAAAATAGGTAGCGATTCGATTTTTCGTTGCTTTTTGTTTTGGTTTTTTAATTATGATAATTTTTTTGTTGTTATGTTTTTGTTTTCTCTCATACAAAATGCACTCATGCGTTATTTAAAATGATAATTTTATCAATTATCAACATTTATTGTCGTCCTGTCAAATTTTGCAAAAATTAACTAATAAATTAAAAACGAAATATCTTTTTGGCGCGAGAGATGCCATGTGCTAACAATCTCTCGTTAACTAATTTTTAAATTTTTTTAATTTTTACTTCAAAATTCTAAAATCAATCATTAAGAGAAAAAGTAATCACTAAATAAATTTATTAATCAATTTTCGGGTTTGTATTACTGTACACATAGATTCGAAAAAGTTGTCAAAAAACAAATATATAACAAATAAATGTTATCAAAGGCAAGATAAATTACTTTTCTACCAAACTGGATATAATTTTCGTGTTTTCATTCTATTTAACATGTTTATTCAGCTCAAAAAGCATACAGTGTTTACCGATGTATTGGAAAATTTAAAATGGCGGCCGACTCTCTCTTTAACACGGTAAGTTCGGGAAAAGGTGTTATAAATAATAAACTAGAGAAAATGCTATTAAAAAACCACCGAATATATGTCAAGTTATGTCACGGTAACATATATTGAGCAAATTTCTAACAGTATTTTGTCTAGTGTATTATTTATTACACCTTTTCCCGAACTTACCATGTTAAAGAGAGAGTCGGCCGCCATTTTAAATTTTCCAATACATCGGTAAACACTGTATGCTTTTCGAGCTGAATAAACATGTTAAATTGAATAAAAACACGAAAATTATATCCAGTTTGGTAGAAAAGTAATCTATCTTGCCTTTGATAACATTTATTTGTTATATATTTGTTTTTTGACAACTTTTTCGAATCTATGTGTACACTAATACAAACCCCCACTTAAGAACTTAACCAGTTAGGTAGAAAACGGACACTTAGAAAATCGATTTTATTTAAAAAAACAAAAAAAACAAAAAAAACATTAAACAAGTAAAAATATTTTTTTTTAAATATTATGGGGGTTATAGTCTATTTCAAGAACGATCATAAAATGTGTTTTCAATCGACATTTATTCAATAAGGGACCAGTTTTCCTACCTAGCGAAAGGGGACCAGTTTTCCGGGGTCGAGTTTTCTGGAGACGAGTTTTCCGGAGACGAGTTTTCCCGAGACGAGTTTTCCCGAGACGAGTTTTCCTGGGACGAGTTTTCCTAAATTCGTTTGGTTCACCGACTCAGATGCGATGCAATATGCAATTCATAGTAAGCTATTAGCTTTTTAGAGACATAAAATACTTCGTATGTGTAAAGCTATCTAACTGAATAAATGGGATTCCTTTTTGTTTCAGCGGATATAAATATGACAAAAAATGAACATATATATATATATATATATATATGTGTGTGTGTGTGTGTGCGTGTGTGTGTTTGTGATTGCGTGTATTTAAAGTTTAAATATATACACATATATATATATGCATATGTATATATATATATATATTACATATATACATACATA
Source organism: Euprymna scolopes (assembly GCF_053919585.1). Classification (NCBI taxonomy): domain Eukaryota; kingdom Metazoa; phylum Mollusca; class Cephalopoda; order Sepiida; family Sepiolidae; genus Euprymna; species Euprymna scolopes. Next base: position 69,690,827 of record NC_136497.1, read on the forward strand.
AAATTTATATGATAACTAATTAAAACCTTACAAAAGCATTAAAAAAAAACTATTATTTTAACTCAAAAAGTTGAAGAGATCAGAGATTGCGACCTTTTGTGTCCCAGAATTTATTTTTCTACATTGATACCGTCAGCGTATTTGTTCAAAAAATTCAATGATGCACAACTGTTTCTGACACACGTCCATGACAGGAGTTGTTTTTGTCTTGGAGTCACACATCGTCTATATCTGCAACAGTGATATGTAAGTTTCAAACTATGAATGTACCATTCTGCCATTATAAGTATGCTATTTGCAATCCCTAGAAGGATAAAAATAGAAGACATTACGTATGGAGCATTTCTCCTAATAATAATAATAATAATAATAATAATAATAATAATAATAATAATAATATATATATATATATATATATATATATATATATATATATATAACGCATGTACATCTAGTGTACGTATGAGGAGATATTGTCAGAGTTCCATCTATGGGCAAAGTTTTTGAAAAAGTATAATTTATGGTGATCAGTTTTGGCCATCTTGTAAAATGGCTGAATTATATGAAGACTCTACTCGAACTAAATAGTTACTTATACCCTAATCTTCAAACTAATTCCAAAAATCAAAGTTTTATAAAAGATGTGAATTGACTGATACCTCAGGCCCCTTACTATATTAGATTGATATGAACATATCATGTTGTTCTTTTTTTAATTTAATAAAGTTATCAATTGGCCATATTATTCCGGCATATTATGGTGCTAATCGTGGCTAGCAAATGCTAATATCGGTAAAACGGGTATAACTCGCTTGCCAAGTACAAACACTATATATCGTTCACTTCTTGATCAGCCCATAAAAATTCATCGATGTTTAGTGAGCAAATGATAACTGATTAATTCTTGGCGTCGGATTAAACTAGTGGGGTCAACTAAGATCTGTAGATTATATCTGAACGAGACACTTACGGAATAACTTACAAATTACCTTTGCCCTCCAAGTACGTCTCATCTAATTCACTTCCATCTTTCTGAATGTTACACATTTGTACGTTTAACAATTAAGTCACACATTAAAGCACTGTTATTATAGAGTTATTGACTGGTGCGTTTTGTTTATTGCCTTGAACCTGGGACCAGAGAAAAACACAAACAGTAAACATAGAAAAAGGGAGCTTGTTTTAGCACAGTCACGTTCTTCTTGAGTTTAAATCTGGCGGATGCCCGGGGCGTTATCCACAAGTTCATTGTCCTGGTTAAAGAAAACCAATAACATACATATGAGCCCAGTACATTATAAAATGAACATGACAGTTGCAGAAATCAAAAATTGCATTTACATACAAGATATCAAGTGAACGAATAATACAATGTGTTTACACCTATTTGACTATAGGTCAAACGACATACAGAAAACAACGTCCTCATAATTTTCAGTATAATCTTCAATGTAAATATAAAAGTATGCATATATGAAGTATGATTATTCAGTGTTAGTGTGATAAGAAACTTCATAGAAATATTCAGATGTTTACTTTATATTGTATTAGGCGTTGTTTATTATATACTATGGAATAAATTAAATCGATAGTAAATATGTGTTTTTTGTAGTCTTATTAATCTACAACTATGTAAAACAAGTTATAAAGAATGATAAACATCCGATATGTACGGTATAAAAAGCAGGTGGAGAGGAATAAAAGCTCGACGACGGTTCGCCCGTTTAGTGCGGGGTTTTCTCAAGAGTAAAAAATATTTGTTCTTGAATCAATGAATAATAACATTTTTTGTTTACTCTTGAAAAAGCGCGCTGTAAACGGGCGAAACGTTTTCGAGTTTTTAGGTCTTCCCACATCTGCCTTTAATACCATATGTATATATATATATATATATATATATATATATATATATATATATATATGCGTGTGCGTGTGTGTGTGTGTGTTTGTGTGTTTGACGCACGAAAATTTGATAACAACAATTATCTTTTAATCTACAATATTTTAATCAGGAAGGATTAATATTTAATCTTCAATGGCTCCAGTGTCTTTAAAAATCATATTAATGTGTAACTATATATATATATATATATATATATATATATATATATATATATATATATATATATATATATATATGTGTGTGTGTGTGTGTGTGTATATGTCTATGTATAATTTGCATCAGATAATATATATATATATATATATATTTATATATGCGTTTGTGCGCATACACAGTTACACATACATTTATATATTTATATATGTGTGTGTATTTGTGCGTGTATTGACAAATGGATATGTTTTTGTAGATTATATGAAATATTTGTGAGTAGATAATTATTGATATATTTGCGTGGCCGTTCTTTCGCTCTAAGCCTTCGAGTTTAATCAAAATGTCTAATCCGATATAATGTAGAGATTATCTTACTTGAAATTAATTCAATCTCCAACGAAATCTTTGTTTCTTCAATGCAATTTCTTTATCCCCCTTTTTCATTTTCGCCGGATATATTAAGATTCGAATTGCAATCTTCTTAAACTGTTTTTGTCTCTCCTTTTTTAAATTTTAGTCTGCCTTTGAGAATTGAGAACACATAGAAATCGAATATAAAAGAATTCACTTTGCGTAGAGTTTAAAGAGAACAGTTCGTTTCTACGCGCAACATGAACCTATACTATACCAGTATTATGTAACTGATGATATATCAGCTGCCTTGACCGCGAAGAGTTCGGGCTCCTGTTCTCTCACTCATACACAATGGTCAAAATAAAACAAACAAACAAAAAAAAAACAACTGTCAAACTTGTATTCTCAAATCTCGCTAAGAGCGACTTAGACCAGTCTCAAACATGTTTGGCAAAAAAAAAGCACTCGCATGTTGCTCAGTTTAAGAAAAAGTCAATAAGACAGAGAAATCAATGATGTCGTTTATTGTCTAGTTAAGATCAAAGCCAATTGGAGAGTGACTCTGCTGAGTTCCTATGATTTTACCTCTGCGCGTAACTTACAGACAAAAGCAGGAGTGCAAAAGTCGGTCTATATACAGAGCCGACTTACTCTTTAAGTAATTTAGGGTGTCAGCTCGGATATTCTTTTGTAGTCACCAGCACTTGGAAGGTGGTCAACCAGGACTCAGGAGGCCTAGCTCTACCAGTGGATTTGTGTCATGACGTATGAAAGCAGTAGCCAACGTTTTACTTCAGAGTTTTTATTCTTCTAAATAGATGACCTGAAGAGATATATGGTTTCTCACCGCCAAGAATAGATACTCACACCTTGACTCTAACATAGGTAGTAATTCGCCCTCACCTGGGCAGTAAGGATTATTAATTTAGTTCATAATACTCTGTAGGTTTTCTAAAAGATAATTAAATGTAAAATAGGTTCCTCTCTAGTTATAAGTGGAAAATGTGGGTATTTATTTAGCACGGATAGCAAAAGAAAATTCATTAGCATTCAAAGAGGAGTATCATATGGTTAAAGGATATTCTTGTCAATAGTAACATTAGTAATATATAAGTATAAAAGGAGGAAGAAGTGTTTTAGAATTCAAAGTTTTAGGTGCCGATGCAAATGGATGGACATTGCAATTAGCTTGGAGTCACCAGTGTCTGATTATGGAATTACAATGGCTTTAACGGGGTGCTAAGATAACATCTATTTAAGTGAGAATGGGGTTTGTAACTTAAGCAATGGCGTACTTAAGAATAATCGATAAGAATTGTATATATATATATATGTGTGTGTGTGTGTGTGTGTGTGTGTATATATATGTGTGTGTGTATGGGTGTATGTGTGTGTGTACGCGCACGTATGTGTGTCTGTGTAGTGTAGGTATACTGTCTTTTAATATTCTTATTTCATGCATTTTTAAGTATATCCCATTTGCCAAAAAAATACAATAAAATAAATAAATAATAAGAAGGTCTAACGCTAGGAATAGATGTTCGGTTGTTTTAATATTTGGTGTTTCTTCGCAATTCACTTGAATCTACTAACAATATTTTCCGGGCAATAGAGTTTCAATAACAGAGAGAAGTAAATGATTTACTGAAACAAAATTGAAATTGAAACATGTTTAACTCCTTACAAAGCCAGTATGAAAGTATATAATAGAAATAAGTTTAGAGCAATTTTAAGTAAGATTTAGGATGGGATTAGAATTCAAACGAAAATATAAGGAGCAATCTTTCTTGGTCTACCCACCCGGACAACGCAATGCAACGGAGCTGCTTCCCAGTAGACTATACCGTGGTTGTTTCTTAGTCAAATATAAAGAAGTTCTTGTCTTGCATAGTTTTTGGAGACGCCCCTCCATGGGATTAATTGACTATCTCACGACGTCACTTCCTTTAGTGAAGACACTTCCGGTATCCAGTACCGGTGCCCAGCAGTCTAAGATTGGTACGTGACGAAGCAGGTCGTGTGCAAATGCCCACCGTTGAGGAATGGTATTCCGAAACGGTCTTTGCCTGTAATTAATGTGAATACAGGTTCGTTTCTAAAAATCCTGTGTTTCTTTCGTTTATTACCATTTAATCGCATTGCAACTGGCGGCGAGGATTTGACTTTCACACGGATTACCTCCACAAAAAAGAAAAAAAAATGAAATTCTAATTGACTTCAAAAGAACGACGGTTTTACAAGCGAAGAAGTCGACTGGCAATTATGTCCTAAAAACAAAAAAGAAAGAAAGAAAGAAACGAACACATTGCAAAGTTATCGAAGAAAGTTACTCTTTTTGTGCTTATATTAACATTGAAAAAAAACCCCTGTAATAATCGCATTTTTTGTAATGCTTAAATAATTAATTGTTTGGCTTGTTGAAAGAAGAAAGAAAAAACGAAAAAGAGAAAAATGTTGATCTAATTTTCACCGCCTGAACAATTCTATCGTAAAATGTCGACTGTTTTGGGGTATGCAAATTTGAACATTTTTCAAATGAAGTGAAAAGTTTTTTTGCGTTTTTTTGTTGCTAACTTATGCATATTTTAACAAGAGAGAAATGTTTCTTTTTTTCTCCTCTTTTCCTTTTACTTGGGCTAAAGGAAATACGTTTTTTTTATTGAGTGGAATTTTCTGGAATATTATATTTTTAACTGTCGGTTATATATAAACACATTTTGGTTAACTACCAACGATTCCACAAGTAGTCTTATTCTTTTGCAACTGTATGGCATCACAGTATACGTTTTTTTTTGTTTATGATCCGCAAGTAATTTTTTTTTGTCCATCCTCATATTGGGTTATCTCTAAGATTTTTACCAAGAAAAGGACATTTTCTGTTTGTTTTTTTTTAATTATTTTATGTCTCTTCTCCAGTCAAAAATAGAAATACATTTTTTCGTGCGTTTGGAAGAACCAATAAAAGATGGAAGCCGTTAAAGCAGTATTAATATTAATCAAAGCTCAGATGAACAAGCAGCAGAAGGCTGAGGAAAATTTAAAAGAACGTGATAAACAGCTCCAGTTACAATTTCAGGAAAGGTAACAAGCATTGGAGGAGAGAATGCTACTTCAACAAAGGAGATAGAACGGAACACAGGGGCGACAGTTTTGTTTTTTCTCAAAGTACAATATGGAACGCTATAGGAACGTTCAACTACCAACCGGAGTTGGAGGGGACGTTGGACGCTTTCTATCGGAGATATGATGACCTATTCACCTTGGATTCTCGAGAGTGGAGCAACGCTAAGAAAGTTCGCCTACTTTTGAGGAAATTAGGGACCACAGAACATAGAAAGTTTGTGGGGTATATTCACCTCAGAAAGACGAGTGAATTGGAATATTCTGAAGCGGTCAAACTTTTACCCGAACTCTTCAGCCCGAATTTTACGCTCTTTTATGGAGGATGGAAGCGCTTTAACCTGCAAAAAAGCGACGACAACGATTACCTAACCTTCGCGTTTGTGGTAAACAAACACTGCGGTGATTTCCGTCTATCTGACTTATCCGCAGATAACTTCAAGTGTTTAATTTTTGCGGAGGGTCTTGTCTCATCCGAAAACACTGAGATTAGACAACGTGTTCTCTCTAGACTTGAAAGCAAACAGGGCCTCACCCTCCAGAAGTTGGCCGAGGATTGTCAACGAGTAGTCTACGTAATGAACAACTCGAGACACGTCGAGAAGTCAGACGCAACATCTATTAGAAGGACGAACTTCAGACCGGAAAAATACTTCCCCCGAAAAAGCAAAGGTAAGAATAAGAAAACTCAGACTACACCTAATGAGTACCACCTAGTTACAAGACCCGGATCCTCCACAAGCCCCTACTATCGCTGCGGTGGGAAACATTGGTCGAGTCAATGTTTTTACAAATATAAGTACTGCAACGAATGTGGCAGGAAGAGCCACAAAGCGACCCAGTGCAGGAAGAACAAGGCCAAGAACAGCATCCGACAGACTAGATTCGACTTGGATTCGGATAAGAACCGGCGACATATGCCACAGTTAACATCGCAAATAAAACTGTGCATCTACAATTAGATTCCGGGTCAGACCTGTCCATCATTAACCACAAGACATGGAAAAGGCTAAGAAACTAACCATGCGAAAGACAAACAAATCAGCTCGAGCCGTGACAGGCGATAAAGTGGAATTTGAGGGAGAGATCACACTCCCGGTGACCTTAAATGGTATTACTAAAAAAGTGAAAGTGTATGTACATAGGACATCCGAAAACCTGTTCCGTACTGATCGAATTGTGGGACCAACCTATGAATATATTCTGCATAGGGTAGAAAACTCGTCTACGGGAGCGCAACAACTGAAGGATGAGTTAAAAGTGAAATTTCCAGAAGTATTCCCACCAGGACTAGGAAAATGTGCAAAGTCTATAACAAGATTTGAGCTAAAAGAAAACACTGTCTGTTTTCAAGAAGAAATGAAAAGTCCCATTCGCACCAACAAAAAAATCGAAAAAGAAAGCTTCAATGGAATCTGCCAAAGGAAATATAAAAACTGAAACTGCAAAGCCGGAAGCTAAAAACCCCGCGCTAAAAGAATTTCCCAAACCAAAGCAATAATTTCAACACGTATATAGGATTACACCCAACGCGAACATACCAACAGCAGTCTCATCTGCAGAAACGATGTTTGCGCGGAAAGTGAGATCCGTTTTTGACAAACACTTACCCAAACAGACAAAGCCACTAGTGACCACTTATGTGCCCAGTAAACGTTTCATACCAGGCGCTACCCAAAAATCTGAAACATCATGGTGGTATCATATGAATTTTAATGGAGGAGAAAATGCTGGTGGTAGATGAAATCTTCAACCAAATAAACTAATGTTCCAGTCATGCAGAGAAAACACCCTGCTTCTGTATGGTTTTTGGAGCTGTTGCCAGCGATGGAAAAGTCATGACCACTCACTTCATTGAAGTGAATCGGAAGGTCAATACAGCTAAATATCTTCGGATTCCGTTCGAAAGTTATCTTTAGCAATAAACTAACCCCTACTCAAATAGAGAAATCACATCCTGTGAGGATGGACCTCATAAAACTGCATAGAATCAGCATTATACCACAATTAACAGAGACCATATCATTGCAGGAATGGTCTAATCTCTGTTAATTGAGGGGGATATAAATCCCTTGAAATGCATAATGATATGTGTTAATTTCTCAATTTGCTCATTAAATGAGGTCACTCATCAGGGTGGTTTTATTACAATCCCTCTGCTTTCTCGTTTCATATACGGTTAAATAGACGAGATTTTTAAACCTCGCTTAGGTTTACTCTAGTGTAACACATCTTTGAATCACTGCCTCTCATCTCTAAAGCAGCAAAAACAACAAGAGTTATTGAATAATAATTTAGGTATGACGTACTTTAAGAACATATTTTTAATTATAAATATTTCAGAGCTACGAATACGACATTGATGCCTTCGAAACGAGCGACATCTTACTCTCCAAATTGTCACTATCATAGTTGATGAACGTTTGCAAGGAATTCAATAACGAATCTCTGCCTCTGATGTTTATCACTGAAAAGAGTGGCTTCCGTAGAGTTTTTACACCGTCAATATCTGCGAGGGAGAAATTTCAGGCCATTATGAATGTGTGCTGTGATTATAACATTGAAATTTACAATGACCTCTGATGCATTCCGGTGGAATAAAAATAGAAGGCATCATTTGGCACGTCCTCGTAAAATAACATACAATTATTAAAATTATTGACGCCTGATGTTCGTCTTCTCTAAACATATTTTCCTCAATTTGTTTTTTGTAGTCGGTTAGTTACGTCACTATGTTTCACCTAAACTTTCATTTCGGTAAATTCGACTGCAAAGGAATTTTTGCTTATCGAATAATATTTCATCCGTCTTAGGAAGCGCACACCCCTCCGTTGAAATGGATCGGTTGGCGATAATCCGTCCTAATTGCGCTATTAAGTGAACTACTCAAGGTAGACATAAATGGCGAGCAGATTTAATCTCTCGAATTAAAGCATTAGAATCAGGGATTTACGAACTAAGAACATTTTATTTAATAAGTATAACTTCTGTGAACATACGCACTCACAGACAGATACACATACATATATGCACATATACTTATGCACACATTCAATATATATATATATATATACATTTAATATATATATATATTACATATACATATATATAATAAAAAGCTGAACATCTGTGTGTGTGTCTGGTCACGAATAGGTTCCTATATGGTTGACTATTATAGAAAACTGATCACATATAATGATAGATGTATCGAGACACAGGAATGGGTATTATGGTCTGGCATAATGATGATTCATTAAAATTGTGGGGTCTGCGCACGCGCCTGGTCCACAAAGTATGGAAATAAAGGCAGTATAAGCACACGCTATTTGTGAATGAATAACATTATAACTACATGTCAAGTTTTTTTTTTTAATTTTACTAATCAGTACTCTTAGCATATAAAAATTACCGAACATTTATAGAACTGTTTCAATACGCAGAAACAATCATTATTTATATGTCAATATTGAATATTTTATTGCGTATACGCATCAGAAACATAAGGGGTAATATTTCAAATGAAATATGTATGGGCATACATGGTCTGGCCCACAATCTTTAGAAGTACTAACATCGCATAACAATCTCGATAATGTATTTTGATGTTTCTATCATCATTACTTAATTTAAACTTATCTAAAACTATTAAATTTTAACAAATATGTTATTCTTTTTACTAATATACCTTATTTTCGTTTTCGTGAGAAACAGTTTCTAACATATAGATTTATAAATTTGTTAATATAGAAAGGAAAAATCACAAAACTAATCATAGTTTCCATTTCACTAAATCAGAACACCACTTAAGATTTCAGGATTATTTTTATAATAAAAAAACAGAAATCAGTTATTTGCTTTTTTGACTTTATTTTACAATTACACTACATTTTAATTTCATACATTTTCAGCAATTTTTACTGGTGAGAAAATATTTAGTCTAAATAGAATGAATTTGGATCCCCTTTACGAATCTAAAAATGGCAAAAACTATATTCTAGCCCATAAAATAATGATCGAAAATGGATTATAAATTTATAAAATTTTAAATATTTGAATAAAGAATTGTTTTTGCATCTTGTTATATTTTTAGGCCTACAACAGGGCACCTGTGCTGCGAATATATATATATATATATATATATATATATATATATATATATATATATATATATATATATATATATATAAGATACTGATAGAATTCAGATGAAAAGCCTGATAGTAGTACTTTCAAGGAGATCCTAGCCAAAAAGAAAAAGCTCAATATTTAAGAATAGAGCAATATATAAGTTTCGTGGTTTAATTTAAAATTCTGAAAAAAAAACAACATATAGAGGCATATATTCGATTTAAGAATTTTTTGTTGACAAAGGAATATATAGAAAGGGTTATTTTAATTTCCTTAATCATGGATTTTCAACAATAGCTCATATCATCAGAGGAAATGAAATGCAATTAGCAAAATGTTAAGCTGTGAATGGACGCTATTTTACTTTTGTGGAAAATGCATGGATTAAGGAAATTAAAATAACCCCTTCTATAAATTCTTTGGTCAAGTAATAAATTCTTAAATCGAATATATGCCTCTATATGTTGGTTTTCAGAATTTAAAATTAAACCACGAAAGTTATATATATATATATATATATATATATATATATATATATATATATATATATATATATATATATATATATATATAATGCTTGGCCCAACATGGGTATGATCGATGTATATAGTATTTGTTAAAGCTTTTTATAGTCTATTTACTTTTAGTAATATAGTATGATTTCGGGCATACTCTCTCGAAATAGTGGAGTATAACAAAGATATAATACCTACGTTAATCAACTTTTTGGATTATATAAATATATATATCAATTTCTTGGCCTTCGGGACAAGAGTATCTGTTCTCTGATACATACACAGCGATAGGCAGTCGTGTTCTGGCGACACATTCTCGTGCCCGGAGAGCTTGTTGGGTAGCGTTCTGTCCGCACCCCCACTTTGTCTGTCTTTCTCTGCTCTCCCCCCTCCCCCACGGGGGGGGATCCGAGCTGATAATTTACGACCTTCCCGCGAGGGAGGGTCGGAAACACTTTCTCTCTTCCCTCCACTAACCTCCCACTCCCTCTCTCAGTTCTATCTCCCCTCTTGCCGCCTTTGGCGCCACTTCTTTTTGGCGCCAAAGTCGGCTCCCAATTTGGACGCCGACTCCACGTCACTCATTTTGGTGAATTATACAGAAGAGAGAGAGCTTTTTTCAAAAATGGACACCCCCAGCCCGGGGACCACCAATACAGATACCCCCAGCCAGGAGGCTACCACAAGAAAAACTGCTCCCCAAGAGGACGGCTCCCCAACAGGGGAAGCAAAAAGCAACGGGGCATACCGCCCGGACACGAAACCGAAGGACGCCCCCCAGAAGGGAGAAAACTCACCAGCAGCTCCCCAAGAGGGCGACTCCCCACAAAGGGGAGAAAAAACAATGTTGGACAGGGCATCCCGCTCTGACAACAAAAATCAAGAGGCAGTAGCCCCAAAGGACGATAAGAGAGACAGTGCTCCCCAGGAGGGCTACTGCCCCAAAAGGGGAGCAAATCAAGAAAACGAGGGGGCATACAGCCTAAACCTCCCCAAAACAAAAGGGGCAAAAGCTCCCAAGGACAATGCTCCCCAGGAGGCCGACTCCCCAAAAAGGGAAGTATTTCCTGGAAGAAGTATAGAGCAGGGAGAGTCGGTCCCAAAGGAAAGCGGAAAGGGAAATGCCCCTCAAAATAGCAACCCTTCCGCCAAGGAACAGCAAAAACAGTCCAACCTCACCAAAGATCCAACACCAACAAGAGGGTTGGCATGGGGGAAGACTGTAGAGAAGCAACTGTCCCCTCAAGAGTATAAAGACTTGTACTTGACCAAGTACAGACAATACATAGAGGGGGCAGAAATTAAACCAGTGCCAGGCGCTTGGGAGGCAATCGAAGACAGAGTGCTCTCCCTCATCATCTCGGATATGCCGGAAAACCGCCTCCTAGGGATGAAAAAGGAAGACATGGCAGGGCTCCTACATAAGCTAAATATCCCGGTATTATACCTGTACCAGAGGAGCTACGCCATGTGGGACATCCTCCTACCCACCAAGGAAGATGCAGAGAGACTCTCCCTCCAAGAAATAAAGCATGGGAGAGTCAAACTAACACCTGAATACCAGGGCAAGAGAAGGACTCGGGTGCAGGTATTTAATGTGCCAACCCAAATACCTGCGGAAGTATTAGGATGCCTCTTCAGCCAGTACGGTGAGGTAGAACAGGTGACCCCAATACGGTCAAAAACTGGGACTCACCTGGGCTGCTACACAATAGCAATGAGGCTGAAGAGGAAAGGTTTTCAGGCAATACCACCGCTGCTGACATACAAGGACGCCAGCATAACGGTAGTGGTGGAGGGCCGTCGTCCACACTGTTGGTTCTGCCAAAAGCAGGGCCACATGGCTAGGAGTTGCCCCCAAAGGGTAACCCCTAATCCAATAACCCAAAAGGCGGTCACATCCACTGAGACAACGCCCGCACCAAAACAGGCGGCAACAACCCCTGCAACTGCAGCACCAACCCCAGCTCCAAGGAAAACTCAAACCACCCAGGAGGCCAAGGGGGAAGAATGGAGCACGGTAGTGAGACAAAAGCGGAAACACTTAATCCCTTCTGCCACCGTCCCACCACCAGCCCAAAAATCGAGGCAGGAGCCTCTGCAAATGCAGAAACAACAACAGCCACCGCAGCCAATGCCGCGGAAACAACTGCAGCAGCAACTACTGCAACAGCAAAATCAGCAAGTGCAGCAGAAGCAGCAGCAGCAACGACACCAGCGAGAGCAGCAACAACAAAAACAGCTGCAGCAGCAAATAGAGGAGCAGACACAACCAACGGTCCCCACACCAATCGAGACGGGGATCAAGCGGAGAAAAGACTGCTCCTCTGAGGATGAATCCGCAAGTGAGAGGGAGAGGAACTCAACCTCACCTCTCCCCGGTTCATTCGAAAGAATGAAAAAGAAAAACAAAAGAAGAAAAGAGGAAGAAAAGGTGGCCCCCACTCCCTGTGAACATACACCACCCCTAACAACAAAATCCACTTCCACCCCCAAACCACACACTGCAACAACACCAGACACCGCACCAACACCAGACACCGCACTAACACCAGACACCGCACCAACACGAGACACCACACCAACACCAGACACCGCACCAACACCAACACCAGACACCGCACCAACACCAAACACTGCACCAACACCAACACCAACACCAGGCACCACACAAACACCCGTCCCCACACCAAGGCAAACTGAGCCACTACCCCAAAAAGAAAATGAAAAGAATGAACCGAGGGAGAGGAGAGACTCCTCTGCCTCTTGCAGACCAAAGGTCCTTGCCCCTGAGGAACTATGTTATGTAGACCCTCTATCTGTGGCCACAGACATTTCCCATCGGCAGAGGAAAAACTTAAAACCTCTGCTCGATTACAAACAGATAGAGGGGAAAGATGTAAATATCCCCTCAAATTTCCCGGACGCCCCACTCCTAATAACCTTTGTCAGAACTCCAGAGGCCTGCAAGACCAACTTGTGGACAAGGCTGCAGGCCGCTGAAGGGGCGTTTCCGGGAATTGAACTGGTTAAAAAAAATGACCCTTCTCTTGATGAACTGTCAAAACAATGCAAGGGAAGGGTCCCAGTGTTGGTCCATCCGTCACTCTATAGGGCCCTTAAATTGACCTACCCTTTGGATGTCGGCGGCATTGTGAGAGAAGGTCAGGACATGAAAAACCTGACCACCTTGAGCATTGCACACAACGTCGGTGTCCTTTCCCCGGCTGACTTCGGAGCTGAGTGTAACACACCTTAAGGTGGGTACCATGGCTTTGAATTTGGCTAGTCTGAATGCGAGGGGCTTGAGATCATCGGGCCGGGCGGCTCGCCTCCGGCACGACCTCTTGTCCCTGGGAGTGGATGTCGCTGCGATTCAGGAGACGCATTTCGTTTCCTCTGTGGACTGTCAGGTGCTGGCCCGAGACTTTGAGGTTTTCTCAGCATATGGCAGCCCGCGGGGGAAGGGAGTTTCCGTGCTGGTTAAACGTACCCTGTCGGCGACGGTCGACGTTGTCCATAGAGATGCAGTGGGTAGGCTGGTTGTGGCCGATGTTGCCGTAAAAGATTCTGTGTTTCGGGTGATTGCGGTTCATGCGCCCAGCACCGCTCGTGAGAGGGTCTCATTCTTCAGTCAGCTTGACGCGTTTGTAGATTGTCGGAAGCGGGTAGTGCTAATGGGGGATTGGAATTCCATCTTAGACCCCGACATAGATAAGGTAGGAGGCGGAGCTAGAGGATCGGAGAGGTGCGAGTCCAGCCTGGCTGATCTGATGGCTAGATGCGGTCTGGTCGACAGGTTTCGGGTCGAGCATCCAGGGCGGGAGATGTGGACGTGGACCAATAGTGTTTCCTCCTATCCAAATACTTATTTGGACAGGATGTTAGTTAGGAGAGGCGAAGTAGACTTCTTATCTTGTCCCACGTTCACTTGGCTAGGCCAGACGGACCATAAATTAGTTATGGCCCGGCTGAAGCTAGGAAATAGGCCTAAGTTAGCGGGGTACTGGAAGTTAAACACCTCCCTTCTGGAGAGACAAGACTTCCAAGATCAGTTAAGAGAATTGATTAAAAAGGCACTAGTGGGGGCGGTTACCGGGAGTAAGTGGTGGTTAGGTCTCAAAGCCAAGATCAGAAGCTTCTCCGTCAAGTATGCCCAGCGCCTCGCACTAGATAAGGCCAAGACGAAGAAGAAGCTAGAGCAGAAACTAGCCCAGGCTACCGGGGAGGGTGATAGGGTTAGTCAGGAACTAGCTAAGCAGGACCTTCTACGCGAGACTAGCGAGCGTTACGAAGGCCAAGTAGTTAGAGCTAGGCTTAGAAAGATAGGCAACGAAGCAGTCAATTCTGATGCAGACGTGCGCCGTGAGGTTTCTAGGCGTGGCTCGGACAAATATATTGCAAAAATCAAACATCCGAATGGACGCACCCTGGAATCGACTCGGGAGATCTGCGAGGGGTTTCGAGAACATTTCGAGGAGCGTTTTACGCAGCAGCCCGATCTTCCGGTCCTTGAGTTTAGCGACTATTTGGCCGACTCTCCCCGCCTCGAGGCGGCTAGAGCGGCTGGTTGCGAGGGCCGGGTGACGGAGCAGGAGGTCTTTACTGCGCTGAAGCAGGTCAGCTGTGACAGATCGCCAGGACTTGATGGTCTGCCATACGAACTGTACTTGAGGCTGTCGCCCATGTTTCTGCCTCTTCTGACGGATATGTTCAACCATTGGTTTGCTCAGGGATCCATCCCAGGGCAGGTGACCAAGGGAGTGATCACATTGCTGAAGAAAGGTGACGGGCATGGAGGGGAAGAGTTAGATGACTACAGGCCCATAACTCTGCTAAACACAGAGTTGAAGATTTTGGCCAAGGTCCTGTCGAATCGGCTGCAGGTTGTTATCGACGAGTTGGTTGAACCAGAACAGAACTACGCTGTGAAGGGGAGATCGATTCAGAACAACTTGCACCTGATCCGCATGATCCTAGAGGGGGGAATAGATGACGACACAGAAGCCGCGCTGATAAACTTAGATCAGTCCAAAGCTTTCGATAGGGTCGACCATCGTTTCCTGGCATCTGTCTTAGAGGCCGCCGGTTTTAAACCGGAATTTTGCAAGTGGATCTCCATAATGTATCGGCAGCCCATGGCTGTCGTGCAAGTGAACGGAAAGCGCTCGAAACCCTTTGTTATCTCTCGGTCGGTTCGTCAGGGTTGTCCGCTGTCGCCCCTGCTTTATGTCCTGGCTTTGGAGCCTCTTCTCCGCAAGCTGAGACATGGGGAGGCAAATTCGGCCCTGCGCGGAATGGCTCTGCCTGGCGGCTCAGCTGCCAAGGTATCCGCGTTCGCCGATGATGTCACGATCTTCGTGTCGGGCTCCAGAGACATTGAGGTCGTGTCGGAGGCACTCACACAGTACGAAAGAATTACAGGGGCCAAGATAAACCGCAACAAGTCGGTAGGACTGCGGTTGGGCGCATGGAGTGGCAACGCAAACCTCCCTGCGCCCTTCAGCTGGACAGATGGCCCGGTCCGGATCCTCGGCGTGTGGTTCGGACCGGGTCTCCAGCTTGACAAGAATTGGTTGGAGGTACGGTCAAAGGTGGAGGCTGCAGTCAGTTCGTGGCTTCCTAGGAAACTTTCCTTAAAGGGTAGAGCTGAGGCGTGCGCCACTTACGTCTTTCCTCTCATCCTTTACCGACTGGCCGTACTTCCCCTGCCTGCACAACACCTAAAAGCTCTCGTCGAACTCTTGTCCTCGCTCCTTTGGGACAGAGGAAGACACTGGGTGAGCAGACAGGTCTGTATTCAACGTCCGTGTGAGGGAGGCTTGGGAATGCCGGACTTGAAGTGTCATCGAGATGCTGAGAGACTGGCCTTCCTGAGCAACTATATGCAGGAGGACCAACCGTGGCACCCCGTGGTTACTGCCGCCTTCCCCGACCTCGTTCTCGACCCTTCCATCGAGAGCCGTCGCAGGCCGCGGGGAGAATCTGCCTACATGAAAGAGTGCCGAGCCGCGCTAAAACGACTACCAAGGTCCAGTGACCTTGTGACTGCTACCCGTAGGGAACTCCACAGGGATCTAGTGAGGGAGGCCGCTGACGACCCGCTATGCGCGCGTTTGGGGTGGCAGCAGAGTGAGATCCGCTCCGCGTGGAGCTGGGCGCCAGGTTCGAGTCATCTGAACAATTCGGAGTTCTCTCTGACCTGGCGATTGGCCCGAAATGCACTTCCACTCAACAACATACAATGCAGTTCTGGGTTTCTGGAGTCGCCCGATTGTCCCCGTTGTGGGACAACGGCTGTGGAAACTACGGATCACGCTTTCTTTGATTGCCGCGAACTCCGCCAGTACTGGTCGTATGTCAGTGGGGTGACGGCTCGCATCGATCCTGAGCATCCTCGCCCAATTACTGTATCCAATGTTGTGGACAACGTGAGGCCGCCGTGGGACCGGGAAAGACAAATGGTCTACGTTACGATTCTGGCCGTGGCGAGAATGGTGATTTGGACGTCGCGTCTGCAAGGTTGCCGGGGGGTGTTGTCTTTTTCTGATCAAGATCTGATCGCGTTCTTTAAACACCAACTACGGGTGAAGATCAGATGTGATAGAAGAAGGCTGCATCGCGCGGCATTTGACAGAAGATGGATACATGTGGCAAGTCTGTGTGTACGAAGAGGAGCCAAATTCGAATACGTGTTCCCCGCCTAGGTGTGGAACGCGCAGTTCTGTAAAGTTAAATTAAACAAGTAGTCTCTCAGCTAGCTGAGTGTGTGTTCCATCCCTCCCCGATTAGGAAGCCTCCAAGATCCCCATCCCCTCTTACCTGCAATTTTTGTTTTTCACCCCTTCCTCTAAATTTTACCCATCTTGGAGAAAAAGAAATACAAACTAACCTCCATCCCTTACCCACAAAATTTTCTTTTCTCCATTCACCCCCATCTAGAGGGCATCCCCACCTAGAGACTGACCCGCAGAAGCGAGGTTCCTTTTACAAACCTAGTGGAACGGGCAGTCTATCAACTAGACGGGGTTGGGAGGGTCCTACTAATCACCTTTTGTTTTTTCTTCCCCCTCCCTCGACACAAATGAATTATTGTTACCATTTTATTGTTATCTTTTTTGTTTTTACACGTCAATAAAAAATGTTTTAAAAATTGGGAGTTACTAGGACGTCCCCCAAGATGAAAGGGTGAATGCGGTATTATGGTGAAAGAAGATACTAGCTGGGAGAAACTTTTGACTTTGTTTAGTTCTGGAGCGACAAGGATGACCAACGACCCCCAAAATCCCCCCTTTTGAGTTGGCCATGTGCCTAAGTTTTTTGTTCACCGTTAATTTTACTGTATTTTTTTTAACATGAATAAAAGATTTAATATCTCAAAGTGTAGTATCTGTTCCGGCAGATGCTGCAGGCTATGACTAGCTATGACTAGCAAAGACCAGATGTGGGGGCAACCCCACATGCCTGACCTTTAACCAGCTCCCATTTCCCACCTCTCGGGAGCTGGTCCCCATTTTCCCTTCCCCCTCCCTTCACTCCTCACATTAAAAATCGGCCTTGTGCCTAATTTGCTCGGTGGGGGAGCAAATAAATACCATCTGTTCTCTGATACATACACAGCGATAGGCAGTGTTGTTCTGGCGACACATTCTCGTGGCCGGCGAGCTTGTTGGGTAGCGTTCTGTCCGCACCCCCACTTTGTCTGTCTTTCTCTGCTCTCCCCCCTCCCCCACGGAGGGGGGATCCGAGCTGATAATTTACGACCTTCCCGCGAGGGAGGGTCGGAAACACTTTCTCTCTTCCCTCCACTAACTTCCCACTCCCTCTCTCAGTTCTATCTCCCCTCTTGCCGCCTTTGGCGCCACTTCTTTTTGGCGCCAAAGTCGGCTCCCAATTTGGACGTCGACTCCACGTCACTCATTTTGGTGAATTTATACAGGGAAGAGAGAGCTTTTGTTCAAAAATGGACACCCCCAGCCCGGGGACCACCAATACAGATACCCCCAGCCAGGAGGCTACCACAAGAAAAACTGCTCCCCAAGAGGACGGCTCCCCAACAGGGGAAGCAAAAAGCAACGGGGCATACCGCCCGGACACTAAACCAAAGGACGCCCCTCAGAAGGGAGAAAACTCACCAGCAGCTCCCCAAGAGGGCGACTCCCCAAAAAGGGGAGAAAAAACAATGTTGGACGGGGCATCCCGTTCCGGCAACAAAAATCAAGAGGCAGTAGCCCCAAAGGACGATAAGGGAGACAGTGCTCCCCAAGAGGGCGACTCCCCACAAAGGGGAGAAAAAACAATGTTGGACAGGGCATCCCGCTCTGACTACAAAAATCAAGAGGCAGTAGCCCCAAAGGACGATAAGAGAGACAGTGCTCCCCAGGAGGGCTACTGCCCCAAAAGGGGAGCAAATCAAGAAAACGAGGGGGCATACAGCCTAGACCTCCCCAAAACAAAAGGGGCAAAAGCTCCCAAGGACAATAAAGAGGACAACGCTCCCCAGGAGGCCGACTCCCCAAAAAGGGAAGTATTTCCTGGAAGAAGTATAGAGCAGGGAGAGTCGGTCCCAAAGGAAAGCGGAAAGGGAAATGCGCCTCAAAATAGCAACCCTTCCGCCAAGGAACAGCAAAAACAGTCCAACCTCACCAAAGATCCAACACCAACAAGAGGGTCGGCATGGGGGAAGACTGTAGAGAAGCAACTGTCCCCTCAAGAGTATAGAGACTTGTACTTGACCAAGTACAGACAATACATAGAGGGGGCAGAAATTAAACCAGTGCCAGGCGCTTGGGAGGCAATCGAAGACAGAGTGCTCTCCCTCATCATCTCGGATATGCCGGAAAACCGCCTCCTAGGGATGAAAAAGGAAGACATGGCAGGGCTCCTACACAAGCTAAACATCCCGGTATTATACCTGTACCAGAGGAGATACGCCATGTGGGACATCCTCCTACCCACCAAGGAAGATGCGGAGAGACTCTCCCTACAGGAAATTAAGTATGGGAGAACAAAACTAAAGCCCGAATACCAGGGCAGGACAAGGACCCGGGTGCAGGTATTCAATGTACCTATGCAAATATCAGCAGAAATCCTGGGATCCTTCTTCACACAGTTCGGCGAGGTGGAAAAAATAACCCCAGTGCGGTCGAAAACCGGCATGCACTTGGGCAGCTACACTGTGGCCATGAGGCTAAAGAAAGAAGGCTTCCAGGCGATACCAGCACAGCTGACATTTAAGGAGGCAACTATGACAGTAGTAGTGGAGGGGCGTCGTCCGCACTGCTGGTTTTGCCAAAAACAGGGTCACATGGCCAAGAGCTGCCCTCAAAGGTCAAATCCTACTCAAGTGACACTAAAGGCGGTCCCAACCTCTGAGACAGCACCAGTGTCCAAACAGGCTGTCACAACTCCTGCAACCAGAGCACCAACCCCAGCACCGAGGAAACCCAAAACTGTGCAGGAGCCCAAAGGGGAGGAATGGATCACGGTAATGAGGCGGAAACGGAAGCCCACAATCCCATCTGCCACCGTCCCACAACCAACCCAACAACCGAGGCAGCAACAACAACAGCAGCCTCCACAACAGCCGCAGCAACAGCCATGGCAGCAGACACAGCAGCAGCAGCCAAACCAGCCGTTGAACCAGCCGCAGCAACAACATCAGCTGCCGCGGCCAATTCCACAACCAATGCCACGAAAACAGCAGCAACAACAAAAACAGCAGCAGCAGCAACAGCCAGAACAGCAGCAACAAAAACGGCTGCAGCAACCAGAAAAGCAACAGCATCAACCGGAGAAACAACAATTAGAGGAGCAGCAACAACCAACGGTCTCCACACCAATTGAGACGGGGATCAAGCGAAGAAAACACTGCTCCTCTGAGGATGAATCTGCTAGTGAGAGGGAGAGGAACTCAACCTCACCACTCCCCGGTTCATTCAAAAGAATAAAAAAGAAAAGGAAAGGGGAAGAAAAGGCAGCCCCCACTCCCTGTGAGCATACACCACCTCTAACAACAACACAACCCACTTCCACCCCCATACCACATACTGCACCAACACTAGACACCGCACTAACACCAACACCAACATCAGACACCGCACCAACACCAACACCAACATCAGACACCGCACCAACACCAGACACTGCACCAACCCCAGACACTGCACCAACACCAGACACTGCACCAACACCAACACCAGACACCGCACCAACACCAACACCAGACATCACACCAACACCAGACACCGCACCAACACCAACACCAGACACCACACAGACACTCGTCCCCACACCAATGCAAATTGAGCCGCCATCCCAGAAAGAAAAGAATGAACCCGGGAGGGGGAGAGACCCTTCAGATTCTCCCACTTACGGACTCACTCCAACAGGGACTCTCGCCCTCGAAACGAGAGAGGAACTTTGTTCTGTAGACCCCCTGTCTGTGGCAATGGGCGTACCACACCGGCAGAGAAAAAATTTAAAACCTCTGCTGGACTGCCAACAGATAGGGGGAAAAGACGTTAATGTCCCCTCTAATTTCCCGGACGCCCCACGGCTAACAACTTTCGTCAGGCTTCCTGAGGCCTGCAAAACCAACGTGTGGACAATGCTGGAAGCCGCTGAAGGGGCTGGTCCGGGAATTGAACTGATTAGGAAAAATGACCCTTCCCTTGAGGAACTCGCAAAACAATGCAAGGGAAGGGTCCCAGTGTTGGTCCATCCGTCACTCTATAGGGCCCTTAAATTGACTTACCCTTTGGATGTCGGCGGCATTGTGAGAGAAGGTCAGGACATGAAAAACCTGACCACCTTGAGCATTGCACACAACGTCGGTGTCCTTTCCCCGGCTGACTTCGGAGCTGAGTGTAACACACCTTAAGGTAGGTACCATGGCTTTGAATTTGGCTAGTCTGAATGCGAGGGGCTTGAGATCATCGGGCCGGGCGGCTCGCCTCCGGCACGACCTCTTGTCCCTGGGAGTGGATGTCGCTGCGATTCAGGAGACGCATTTCGTTTCCTCTGTGGACTGTCAGGTGCTGGCCCGAGACTTTGAGGTTTTCTCAGCATATGGCAGCCCGCGGGGGAAGGGAGTTTCCGTGCTGGTTAAACGTACCCTGTCGGCGACGGTCGACGTTGTCCATAGAGATGCAGTGGGTAGGCTGGTTGTGGCCGATGTTGCCGTAAAAGATTCTGTGTTTCGGGTGATTGCGGTTCATGCGCCCAGCACCGCTCGTGAGAGGGTCTCATTCTTCAGTCAGCTTGACGCGTTTGTAGATTGTCGGAAGCGGGTAGTGCTAATGGGGGATTGGAATTCCATCTTAGACCCCGACATAGATAAGGTAGGAGGCGGAGCTAGAGGATCGGAGAGGTGCGAGTCCAGCCTGGCTGATCTGATGGCTAGATGCGGTCTGGTCGACAGGTTTCGGGTCGAGCATCCAGGGCGGGAGATGTGGACGTGGACCAATAGTGTTTCCTCCTATCCAAATACTTATTTGGACAGGATGTTAGGTAGGAGAGGCGAAGTAGACTTCTTATCTTGTCCCACGTTCACTTGGCTAGGCCAGACGGACCATAAATTAGTTATGGCCCGGCTGAAGCTAGGAAATAGGCCTAAGTTAGCGGGGTACTGGAAGTTAAACACCTCCCTTCTGGAGATACAAGACTTCCAAGATCAGTTAAGAGAATTGATTAAGAAGGCACTAGTGGGGGCGGTTACCGGGAGTAAGTGGTGGTTAGGTCTCAAAGCCAAGATCAGAAGCTTCTCCGTCAAGTATGCCCAGCGCCTCGCACTAGATAAGGCCAAGACGAAGAAGAAGCTAGAGCAGAAACTAGCCCAGGCTACGGGGGAGGGTGATAGGGTTAGTCAGGAACTAGCTAAGCAGGACCTTCTACGCGAGACTAGCGAGCGTTACGAAGGCCAAGTAGTTAGAGCTAGGCTTAGAAAGATAGGCAACGAAGCAGTCAATTCTGATGCAGACGTGCGCCGTGAGGTTTCTAGGCGTGGCTCGGACAAATACATTGCAAAAATCAAACATCCGAATGGACGCACCCTGGAATCGACTCGGGAGATCTGCGAGGGGTTTCGAGAACATTTCGAGGAGCGTTTTACGCAGCAGCCCGATCTTCCGGTCCTTGAGTTTAGCGACTATTTGGCCGACTCTCCCCGCCTCGAGGTGGCTAGAGCGGCTAGTTGCGAGGGCCGGGTGACGGAGCGGGAGGTCTTTACTGCGCTGAAGCAGGTCAGCTGTGACAGATCGCCAGGACTTGATGGTCTGCCATACGAACTGTACTTGAGGCTGTCGCCCATGTTTCTGCCTCTTCTGACGGATATGTTCAACCATTGGTTTGCTCAGGGATCCATCCCAGGGCAGGTGACCAAGGGAGTGATCACATTGCTGAAGAAAGGTGACGGGCATGGAGGGGAAGAGTTAGACGACTACAGGCCCATAACTCTGCTAAACACAGAGTTGAAGATTTTGGCCAAGGTCCTGTCGAATCGGCTGCAGGTTGTTATCGACGAGTTGGTTGAACCGGAACAGAACTACGCTGTGAAGGGGAGATCGATTCAGAACAACTTGCACCTGATCCGCATGATCCTAGAGGGGGGAATAGATGACGACACGGAAGCCGCGCTGATAAACTTAGATCAGTCCAAAGCTTTCGATAGGGTCGACCATCGTTTCCTGGCATCTGTCTTAGAGGCCGCCGGTTTTAAACCGGACTTTTGCAAGTGGATCTCCATAATGTATCGACAGCCCATGGCTGTCGTGCAAGTCAACGGAAAGCGCTCGAAACCCTTTGTTATCTCTCGGTCGGTTCGTCAGGGTTGTCCGCTGTCGCCCCTGCTTTATGTCCTGGCTTTGGAGCCTCTTCTCCGCAAGCTGAGACATGGGGAGGCAAATTCGGCCCTGCGCGGAATGGCTCTGCCTGGCGGCACAGCTGCCAAGGTATCCGCGTTCGCCGATGATGTCACGATCTTCGTGTCGGGCTTCAGAGACATTGAGGTCGTGTCGGAGGCACTCACACAGTACGAAAGAATTACAGGGGCCAAGATAAACCGCAACAAGTCGGTAGGACTGCGGTTGGGCGCATGGAGTGGCAACGCAAACCTCCCTGCGCCCTTCAGCTGGACAGATGGCCCGGTCCGGATCCTCGGCGTGTGGTTCGGACCGGGTCTCCAGCTTGACAAGAATTGGTTGGAGGTACGGTCAAAGGTGGAGGCTGCAGTCAATTCGTGGCTTCCTAGGAAACTTTCCTTAAAGGGTAGAGCTGAGGCGTGCGCCACTTACGTCTTTCCTCTCATCCTTTACCGACTGGCCGTACTTCCCCTGCCTGCACAACACCTAAAAGCTCTTGTCGAACTCTTGTCCTCGCTCCTTTGGGACAGAGGAAGACACTGGGTGAGCAGACAGGTCTGTATTCAACGTCCGTGTGAGGGAGGCTTGGGAATGCCGGACTTGAAGTGTCATCGAGATGCTGAGAGGCTGGCCTTCCTGAGCCACTATATGCAGGAGGACCAACCGTGGCACCCCGTGGTTACTGCCGCCTTCCCCGACCTCGTTCTCGACCCTTCCATCGAGAGCCGTCGCAGGCCGCGGGGAGAATCTGCCTACATGAAAGAGTGCCGAGCCGCGCTAAAACGACTACCAAGGTCCAGTGACCTTGTGACTGCTACCCGTAGGGAACTCCACAGGGATCTAGTGAAGGGGGCCGCTGACGACCCGCTATGCGCGCGTTTGGGGTGGCAGCAGAGTGAGATCCGCTCCGCGTGGAGCTGGGCGCCAGGTTCGAGTCATCTGAACAATTCGGAGTTCTCTCTGACCTGGCGATTGGCCCGAAATGCACTTCCACTCAACAACATACAATGCAGTTCTGGGTTTCTGGAGTCGCCTGATTGTCCCCGTTGTGGGACAACGGCTGTGGAAACTACGGATCACGCTTTCTTCGATTGCCGCGAACTCCGCCAGTACTGGTCGTATGTCAGTGGGGTGACGGCTCGCATCGATCCTGAGCATCCTCGCCCAATTACTGTATCCAATGTTGTGGACAACGTGAGGCCGCCGTGGGACCGGGAAAGACAAATGGTCTATGTTACGATTCTGGCCGTGGCGAGAATGGTGATTTGGACGTCGCGTCTGCAAGGTTGCCGGGGGGTGTTGTCTTTTTCTGATCAAGATCTGATCGCGTTCTTTAAACACCAACTACGGGTGAAGATCAGATGTGATAGAAGAAGGCGGCATCGCGCGGCATTTGACAGAAGATGGATACATGTGGCAAGTCTGTGTGTACGAAGAGGAGCCAAATTTGAATACGTGTTCCCCGCCTAGGTGTGGAACGCGCAGTTCTGTAAAGTTAAATTAAACAAGTAGTCTCTCAGCTAGCTGAGTGTGTGTTCCATCCCTCCCCGATTAGGAAGCCTCCAAGATCCCCATCCCCTCTTACCTGCAATTTTTGTTTTCACCCCTTCCTCTAAATTTTACCCATCTTGGAGAAAAAGAAATACAAACTAACCTCCATCCCTTACCCACAAAATTTTCTTTTCTCCATTCACCCCCATCTAGAGGGCATCCCCACCTAGAGACTGACCCGCAGAAGCGAGGTTCCTTTTACAAACCTAGTGGAACGGGCAGTCTATCAACTAGACGGGGTTGGGAGGGTCCTACTAATCACCTTTTGTTTTTTCTTCCCCCTCCCTCGACACAAATGAATTATTGTTACCATTTTATTGTTATCTTTTTTGTTTTTACACGTCAATAAAAAATGTTTTAAAAATTGGGAGTTACTAGGACGTCCCCCAATATGAAAGGGTGAATGCGGTATTATGGTGAAAGAAGATACTAGCTGGGAGAAACTTTTGACTTTGTTTAGTTCTGGAGTGACAAGGATGACCAACGACCCCCAAAATCCCCCCTTTTGAGTTGGCCATGTGCCTAAGTTTTTTGTTCATCGTTGATTTTTTTTCTGTATTTTTTTTAACATGAATAAAAGATTTAATATCTCAAAGTGTAGTATCTGTTCCGGCAGATGCTGCACTTAAGATAATTTGTACCAGTCAATGGAGGGGAAACCCTCTATACTGGGAACCGCCTGGGTAATACCTAGGAGGTCCACCCTCCCAGGCCTTGCCACCGGGCTTTCCGGTGGGGCAAGTTTATTGCTTGCTGCCTGGGGTTCCCACTTTCCGGCCTTGTGCCACATAATGCTGATGTGGGCAGCATTTAAATAAAAACCCTCTATACTGGGACAATTATTATTTTTGGTAACCAGAGTGCCCCCTTTTTGCTTACTTTTAGGGGAGCTGGTTTTTACCTCACATTAAAAACGGCCTTGTGCCTAATTTGCTCAGTGGGGGAGCAAATAAATACCATCTGTTCTTCAGATGCTGCACTTCATTTTCTTGTTCTCTTTCGGTGGAGGAGAAATCCTTCACGACTGAGACAATTTTTAATTTTGTACCTTTTCTCCACGTTAAAAAACGACCCTGGTGTCTAACTCTGTCCCGTGGGGAGGCATAGTAAATAGAATTATATATATATATATATATATATATATATATATATATATATATATATATATATATATGTATGTGTGTGTGTGTGTGCGTGTGTGTGTGTGTTTGAGTGGCCCATGAATTAAAATGATAAATACAATAGTTTAGGATATTATTAAGCACATACAAATTATTGATGCTTGTACGTGGCGTCAGTATGCATATCATTTAAAGGGGATATCTTTGATTTAACTACAATTGATGTAGAATAATTCTTTTCTCACTTGGATGCTTTTAATTGAACCTATTTTGGTAAAGTTTACAAATATACAATATGTTAATGTTAATAATAATCCTTCGGAGAATACACAGCCCAAATCCAATATATATATATATATATATATATATATATATATATATATATATATATATATATATATATATATATATATATATATATAATTTTGGACCATTTGGAACTTAACTTTTGGATTGGAAATTTTTAATTCTGCCGTCTTTGGATTTTACCATTCTTGGATTTTTTTTACCTTTCACCGGACGATCCATTCATGTGAAATCTTTTTATCATTTTTCTTTTACCTCCTACTCCCCCTACCTCACCCTTTTTTTTAACCAAGTAAGATCTGTGACTTACTTGTAGTTTCACTAAATACTTTTACATGCAAAATCCGATCCCGCATTTTTTCTAATTCCTGCCCTCTGATGAGAAGGAGAGTATTTCTTCGAAACTCCGCGGATTAAGGACTATCCACTTATCTTGTGCTTCCTTTTTAAAATTAAATATGTTTTTAACTCTTTTTCAAGATGTCTTTTAACATGTTTTATTAATCATTTGTTCATATTATAAGCTCTATTTCCTTTTCGGTTTTATTGAGCTTCTACATCTGGTTGAGATTACTTTACTTGTAAATATTAACTCTTTAATATTTATAATATATTTTAAGTTTACCATTTGGATTACCTTGGTAAGCTTATTGTAATTTTTATATATATATATATATATATATATATATATATATATATATACACTCATACACATGTATATATATATGTGTGTGTGTGTATATACACATATATATGTATATATATATATATATATATATGTACATTATTTAAATATAGATTAACTTCCATAATGTAAAAACTTAGAAAAGAAACATCTGAACTTGATACTATGTTGCCTAGATTATACATTACAAATTTCATAATGATCTGTTTAAAAGTTAAGTACGATGTAGCTTTCATTACACACAAACACGCACGTACACACACGCGCGCGCACATACACACACACGCACGCATATATATATATATAATTTTCAAAGAATTTTAACTGTTGCCTTCGTGCTAGACAACTGCTTAGTGTCACAGCAAATGTAACCATTTTAAGCCTGTCTGGTGTTCCCGACATCCACTCTGCCCATCGTCTGACGAGGAGGTAAGCGGCTTAAATTGAAAGACAGAACCTCATCGGTTACTTCAGGTACGTCTCCCGTATTAATAAGAGGCTTAATCGGAATACAAAGGCCCGACAGCGCAAGGAGATGTCGGGTGACGTTTAGGGTCAGCACATTTTATTTTATTTTTTTTTTTAATCACGTTTCAATTATATTTTATTTCACTCTTTTTAGGGTCAGTTTTATATATTTCAACATCATTCCTGGTTAAGAATATATATGTGTTTTCCATCGGGGCATTGCGATTTCATAATTCCTGTGAAGAACTTATGTTATTTTATTTTGTTTTTGTTCTTTTTAATTTGTTAGGTTGTTTTGCTTTTGTTCGCACCAAATGATATATATTAAAAAAAAACTTATGTCAGACTTCTATTCTCTGAATCTATTCACTTTTCTCGTCTGGAAATAATAATGTAACAATTACTAATTTTGTATCGTCAAACACAATAAGAGTTTTTCAAAGGACAAAATATATTTTATTTCTATATTCAGCAATATGAATAACATATATGATAAAATCCAAAAAAAAAAAAAACGTATTAACAAAGAAAATAAAAATCCCCCAATAAAGACTTGTTAGAGAAGAAATTTAATTAAATGTTTACTCTAGCCTAATTGTTTTTACTACGAATAAAGTTTCGTGAAAATAATGCAGTGTAAACATGTAGTTCGTAATTTTTTCGTTTACTTTTATATATAAAAGTAAACGAAAAACTTTCCTTTATTTATTTAATCACTATAATTTTAATAACAAAGTTAGGAAGAAAACGTTCTGATAATGATTCATGCAAAATCTTGCTCCCTGATTTAAAGAAAACAAGTATTTTTTAATATTTTGTATCGATCAGTAAAATTTACAACAAAATGAAAGGTTTCTACACTAAATAAGAGCCTTGTCCTCACATTGTTACAAAATACTGTAGTTTGATATTTTTGCTTACAAGAATATAAGATTAGCAGATACCAATCAATCGAGCAATTGCATCCGTCTATTCTAAGCAAACAATAAGCAAACGCAATTCACCACATTTGATTAACGCCAGCATTATTCGTTTCCGCATAGATTTTTTTAACAAGTGCAAAACATGTCCATACTTTATTCTAATTTGTTTATCATTTTATAATCACTTTGATGATCTCGAGTAATAATATCCAAGAATAAAAGATTTATACTAAAACAATTTTATCACTGGTTTCGTCATGAGCTCTTATGGATTTATTATGTTTTCCTAGCGAATAATAGTCAATTTCCTCAGTCATGTAATTCACAACCTGTACTAAGGATTAGTTCTTCTATACTCAGAAATGGTATCACTTAGAACAAAGGCCCTTGTCGACAAGAGGATCGGTCATAAGCGTAGAGTTTCGAATTAAGAAAAACATTTGGTGTTAGTGCATTTTACGTACCGGAAGTCGGTAATGTTGCATATTACGTACGAGGTTGCTCAAAGATGTCCGCTTGGACTCGCCCGGTACATATCATCGCCTCCTGCCTATTGAGAGCGTTGTTAAAAATGCTTGGAAAACCGTTCCAATGATTGCTGTGTTTTTTTAAAGAATATTTTCGAGTTGAATTCAATTTTTACGATACTTTTTTTTTATTGAAGTGGTTAGGTAA
Organism: Euprymna scolopes; assembly: GCF_053919585.1. Classification (NCBI taxonomy): domain Eukaryota; kingdom Metazoa; phylum Mollusca; class Cephalopoda; order Sepiida; family Sepiolidae; genus Euprymna; species Euprymna scolopes. Next base: position 69,719,589 of record NC_136497.1, read on the forward strand.
AAGCGCAATTTAGTTATAAAACACCCTCCCCTAACCCTAACCCTCCCCTATATAGGAAACTGCTTTCTAAATAATACCATTTCAGCGTAATTACATAGATGCATTAATCTGGCCATTATTGGTTCAAAATTACCGGGGAGTTACGAGAAGTTTCGTTGTTAATATGCGACAGTAACGACCTTCGGTTCGTACAATGCATCGGTACCAACAATTCTATCAGCAATGACTGATAGATCGAGAGCATGTTACTCCTGTGAATTAGAAGAAATTATTCCGTTCGAAATTCCGTACAAGTTTCTGAGTTCTACAGATAAATTCCCGAGTTCACCAAGCTACACCAACCGAAACATTGTGGAAATAGCTTCCAATATAAAAACAAATCCAAAAAATTGGAAAATCCAAAAAAAAAGCTAAATATTATCAGTGTCTTGAATTGAGGTTTACTTTATCTTTAGAGATGGTACAATGACAGGAAATTTCGCTCGTTTATGTATTAAAGGATGACTCATAAAGCAGTTGCATGTCATTATATCATTACGGACACTTGAATGCTTATTGGGGATATAGCTGTAAGTCCTAATGGAGACCATTTGAACGCCTACTAGAGAGAATTTTAATGCACACTAAAAAATATCTTTGAATATCTAAGGTCTCTCTGTACATGGTTTTGTTAAGAAAATCTGATATAAGGATCTTTTTTCTACTATAAATTCTGACGAAATACTCACATTCAATGTATATTCTCAACCTAAATATATTTTATATACGATATGGCTAATCTACACTATATTTATAAAGAACGATGTACTTTCTCCAAGCAGTGTTGCAACAAGTAACAACACAATGTTACAGACAAAAGGAATTCTTTTTCTGGAATCTAGTAAGACAAAGAGACCACAAGAAAAGTATACTAAAACTTATTTAAATGGTCAACGGAGGAGAGGAAAATGATATCCCCAACTTCTTTACTTTGTTTTGAGAAGTTAAGGAAAACTTTAATGGAATTCAAATATCTACATATCGAAAATAGAGATCAAGCGTTAGCCATCGATGGACGACCTTTATTTCTGAGACTTTCAACTGAATGAAAATGAATATTAGGTTCAGCGAAAAAAATACATATGTCTACGATCGTTTTCGAGACTACATGGACGATTATTTTCATTTCATCACCACAGGCTATAAACATCAAATTTTCAAATTCAAAGAATATTTTTCAAAATTACCGTATTGTCCACCTATAGTATAAGAGACAATCGTTCAATATCCTAGACTTAACATGCATTAGTAAGATGAAGTGGAACAACCACATTGAGGACATTGGCAAATCTGCTTCCAATAAGGTAAAATCCTTCTACTATAGTATAAATTACTCACACCATCCATGCATGGAGTATTGTTGCCACATATACGCTGTTTCGTCAACCACTTGTCTCTCACTGTAAGAAACGTCCCCCAAAAGAGATTTCAGTCTAGTGTCCCACACTATCGGTCACACTTAAACTTCTACCCAATTACCGCAGTATTGCTTCCTTCTGTCTCTTTAATAAATACTTTTATGGAATGTGATTTGATAAGCTCATGGTACTTCTACAACCTCGAGGAAAATTCTGCCGACTATTTTGAAAAGCAGCAACATTTCCCCCATACTCTCTAGCGGGTCTAAGACACAGGGAAGTTTTCTACTCTGATAGATGTGTTTCCTTCGGAATGTTAGAATTTGAAATTACCTGCTCGTTTCCTGCCTCACACACTTACGAACATGTAGAAGTTTAAATGTAATGTGAACAAGGATTTGTTTACATTCAACACTTCCTTCAGGAGAGGAGGGGTGAGTGATAAGACTAGAATTATGGAACCTATGTAAGATAAAAGCGTAGATCATGCAAAACACTGTATTGGAAGGTGAGATTACAACGTAAATGATACGATGCGGACTGGTAAGTTACAAATTACATCAAATGAGAATAAAATAAATAGGATATTTTTCAAAATTCATATCAATAATTATTTTAATGCGTTGCGAGTGCTCTGGAATTTGGGACACCATGACATACAAAACGAAGTCTGGTATACTGGCACGTCACAGTGTGTCGTGTTCGAATTCTGAGTTTTGAACTATTACATTCATTCGTTTAAAAAAATGGGAAACTTGAATCAAGGAAATCCTGTATGTGACTTTAGTGGTTAGTACGGTATTTTCCTAATTTTGTGCAATGTAAACAAATATTTTAAAAGTGATGCTATTTTTTCTATTTTCTAGTAATTTCACGTGTGTATGATGTTATTGCAAGTGTAAAACATGTATATATTCGGTAATAAAACAATATTCCAACTTCATACTTCTATTTATATGAATTAAAGAACATATTAACCAAAAACAAGTACGAATTTCACATTATTTTGTTTAAGGAAATATTTATTTATCAACATAACTCCCATGCTCGAAATTCCCTTTTAATAGCCTTCTGTCAACTGATGATGTCAATCGGTTGATTTGAGATTAGGTGATGCTATGAGAAACTTCCAAAATCTTCTTCCAAAATTCATCCTTCGACGAAAATACAACACCGCTTTCATAAACTTCCATCTTTATTATTGACCAGAGCTGCTCAATTGGGTTTATATCTGGAGAACAAGATGGGCATGTCATAAACCCCTCTTCACATGCCTAATGACTTAAGGTAGGATGTCATAGTCTTGGGATGGTGCATTATCGTGCATAAAAATCAAGATGCGGTGACGCGCCAATGGAAGGTCATCAAGCCATGGTGATAAATGCTCATTTAAAAATATAAGACTAACTTGTCAGTTTGACACCTTCTGCCACTCGAAATGTTTCAATTGTTTCATCGCGGATTATTCCAACCCAAAACATGATACATCGTCCTCGCTGTTGACGACGGAATCGATGAGGGGTAGGGGATCAGAGAAGACTCCAAACTTTGGCCCACCTATCTGGTCCATCATGGGTTGCTCTAGGCTTACCGGTTTTAAGATCATTTTTAAAAGCGGGTTTTCATGCATTTCTGAGCCCAAGCCAAACGTTTTTTCTTTATGAGTTTGTTTTAAAACAGGTCTGGTCATGGGCTTAATGCTTCTTGCAATTTCGTTTAAGACATTGTAGCGTGTCTTTCTGGACAAGGAGGATATTCCAGCCTTGTCAAATATAGCAGCACTGTTGCTGCTCAGCTGCTTGATAAATTCCACAAACATCAGGAAAAGAAGGCACCTTTTTATGCTCTTTCAATGTACCAACTTTCACGTCTCTGCGTTTTATAGCAATTTAATTTTTTTTTAAATATTAGGCTGCAATAAAGTGATGTACAAGGACTTTGTAAATATATATATATATATATATATATATATATATATATATATATATATATATATATATGTATACATATACGTGTGTATGTGTGTGTGTGTGTGTGTGAAAGTGCTTTTAGAGGTGGCAAGCTTTGAATCCAAATAAATGGCATAAAATATTTTATAATAAAAATATGTTGTTTATCAAAATATTACTTTTTGGCATTTATAAACTAAATACGATTTTATTCATATGGCATCCCGGCTCCCAAATATAATGGTGTAATCTGTAGGTTAAATTTTCACAAACTGTACGCATTAAATTAAACGGAATTCCGGAGATCATGCACCGAATGTTGTTTGCTTAGTATATTGTGTCTGGTTTATCAGTGTAAATACCGGAAGTTACATAACACCGAAAAAATAATCTAATGGTGTGAAATCGCCCAAATGAGTTGGCTGGTTGCCAGGTCCATTTCAGGAACATGCTCATCAGATGATCGTATCGTTTAAATTTTGTTAACGATGCGAGGGTGTCAGTTATTTAAGAAGGTCTGCAACACACAACTGAACTAAAAAACTGGTAATTGCCAAATCTGCAAGTAAAGGCAGGTTTACAGCCTCTAAAAGACACACACATTATATATATATATATATATATATATATATATATATATATATATATATATATATATATATATAATCTGTTTATCATACAAACCCTATTAGTTACATATGTGCATACATGTATCAGGGGAATCCTAATTCAAAGGGATCACTTCATGAGACCTAAAAGAGAGCGATATTGCTCATTTTTTTTTTAGTTCTATGAAGTGGTCTCCATGAGTTCGAATTCGACTGAAACAAGTATGCACATAGGTCAACAGAAATGTTTGTATCATAGCAGACTGTATACTTTTGTGTGACGGCTCGGAGGATCATATTGGATACATGTTTAACGGGAACAGGGATAACGACGATGAGGGAGACATTTATATCTGACTGGGATGATTCATGTTAACACATATAGAGGGGAGGAGATACTTCACTTATAATAGAGTAGGCAGATTACTTGTAAGGGGGTTATACAAGAGTACATTACAAGTTGATCATAAATACATATTTACCTTTTCGGTTGTGAGGAATGACTACACGAGACAAACAGTTACAAACATAGATGGGTTCTTTATTATTCAACCGGCCGATAGGTGATGTCAGGAACTTAAGCCTACATGGTCTTCTGTCCTCCTTTCGCTTCTAAGGGACTCTACTCTCGATCTCTCCTGATTCTCTCTCTGACTCTCACTGACTTTAACTGAAATTATAACTTCGAACCCCCGATCCTATATTAAGAAATTTCCTTTGTTTATGACGTCAGAAGTGTGTACCCAACTTGATCTATCTTTCACGTGGATTTATATATGTCTGTTCAACACAATTTTGACAAACAAAAATCCTCAATCCTAATTGTTTGTTATCTAACCTATTTTTAAACAATATTTTTTTTAACTCGCATTGTGCATTCTTTTAACAGACATATTTAATTAAAAAAAAGAAGAATCACTTCTTTTTTCGACATAATTAATATTAAGCTATTTTAATAGAATTAACAATGGACTGATATCCTAAGATTCCAATTTCCATTTCCTTTAACACTTTCCTACAGGGTTCGATTCTAGCCTTTTCCTAATATCATTTTCACTTATCTAGTATGTCTTCTTACTTACATGAGAAGGGGACAGCAGTTTCAAGTAACATATACCAGATCTGTCCTCCATTGAGCAATCTTTAATAATCACACGGGTGTCATTAGATTTATTTTGTAAGTAAGAGAAGTCACCAGGTTGCCCTTGACCATCGTACATCTAAATAATACGATATAACTTCGGGGAGTACCTTCGGTGTCTATCTTTGGACTTTATTATTTCTTATATTCACATATGACCTTCCTGATAAAATAGTCTCTGAGATGGGTATATTGACTGATAACAACATGCCCTACTACAGGCACGAGGGTAAAACAAGTGAACACATATCAATCGCAGAAACACTAGAGGAAGACATCCAGCCAGTAGTTAAATGGGGACATAAATTGATGGTCACATTCAACGCTGCCAAGACTAATAATTTCAAAAAACCTTATCAACCACCAATAGCAATGGCTAAAGATACATTACCTGAAAGTACTTCCTTTGACCCACCGGCATAACGTATACAGGGAACATGAGTTCGAACAGATACACTGAGGGCATTGCCAGGGCTGCTGCGAGAATGGTGGGATCTTTTCACCGTTCTAGAAACCTACTTCAACCTGAAAGTATCCTGCACCTATATTCGGCTACCATTCACCCATGTATGAAGTATTGTTCTCACATCTGGGCCGGTGCATCTGCTGCTAGTCTCTCACTCCTTGACATGGGTCAAAACAGAGTTGCCAACTTGATAGGTCCTGAACTGTAATCTAAGCTTCAACCTCTGTCCTATATCGCTCCTTTATTTCGTCTGATGAAGCAGTCTCTTTGAATTGGGATAACACTGAAACCTGTATGCACATATGCAACTAATAGTGTTTGTATAATGAACAGTCTATATACTAGATTTGGCCTCCATTGAACATTCTTTAATGATCGCGCGGGTTTCATTGGATTTACCTCCAGGAAACCGATCTATAAAACCATTATCCCCCCCTATATATATATATATATATATATATATATATATATATATATATATATATATATAGTAAGTTTTAAACTATATATGACAAGTTAGCTACACGGCGATTTTAGCGTTTCTGCCTCACTAGAATTCGTTAGGCTATTGCATAGTATCAATGGTGCTTCATGTTTTTATATGTTCCCGCTTTACTAGGTTTATTCGTCAGCCAATCATATTCTTCCATCCAAACAGATGTTATCATTCAAATAGATTTTAATAAGCCAATCAAATTTTATTGAACAAACGTTTGAGTGGCGTATAATTCACTTGTTTCATTGTTGTTGTTGTTTTTTTGGGAGGCGGATATAGAGTTTCTCTTTTTGTTGTATTAGGAAGATACTTACTTTACATATATATGGTAGGTGATCTACCTATTTCTACTTAAATATTGTCTTGAGACCTAACTACCTGGCTCTAAATACGTATCGAGCACTCACAGAATATATCTTGAAAATAGATGCATCACACTTTCTGTAGATAGATAAACTAACAATAAATATGCATGGTTATATTCGTAGATATTCTGTTTTTATAAAAATTTCGTACATATTAAACACATAAACACATACATACGAATATAAATATCTTTGTATCAGAAACTATGATAACTTATTTATGAATTCTATGAGCCATTACGGTGACCACTGGCGCAACGTAACTTGTTTACTAGATCTATATGGAGCTATGTTACGATGGATAACTTTTCAAAAAAATTGGAATTGAATGCCTACGGGAGAGAATTTGAATGTTTGTTAGACACTTTTCTGGAGTGTCGTAGGTCTCTCTGTACAAAGAGTTTGTTAAGACAACCAGGCATGACGATAGTGTTCCCTAGAAGGAAAGCCTGACTAAATATTTAAAATCACATAGTATTTGCGGTTCAAATAAGGTTTCCTTGGTATGGCTACCCAACACTGGCTTTTGCAAGGAATGGTACACATTCTCATAGTTATGTTATACCAAGTAAAGGTAAAAATACTAGAGGAAGTATTGTCCTGGAATCCAGTACATCCAAGTGACTACAATAAATAAATACTATGTACATTTAAATGGATATTTAAATGGTGTGAACATATGTTCCCAACATCCTTACTAACTTAGTGTTTGAGAAGTAAAGTCTAACTTTAATGGAATATTCGAATATCTATGTATCTTATATAGATATGCAGGTGTAAGTCTCAGGATTGGTGCTCACTTTATTTCTGAAAATTTCGACTAAAGTAAAATGAAACTAAAGTATGATTAAATGTACTATTTCATAAAAAAATAATTTCTGCTGTAAAAATAGAAACAATAGAGCTCAATGTACGAATCCGTAAAACAATTAATGACAAAACATAAGGCGGGAAATATAAATTCCTCTTGCGGTGTTGCAACATACATCTATTTTGCGAGGATTAGCACTAAAATATAAGTATACAAAAATTCAAGTCTAAAATCTTTATTCCATTATGTTCATCAAATTCAGTTATTTTATTTTAATTCATAAAGGTGTTTAAAAAGTGAAAGCTCAAGTCTAACGTATTTGAAGAAGAGTTACCATTTATGGAATTTTGCTTGGCGTTTAATAATGATGAATCGCATTTAAAGCAAGAGAATTTTTTTTTTAATTGTGAGATGGCAAGTAGTCTTCATGGGATGCAATTTGAACACCTTTACAAAGAAACTTAAATTTGACAAACATTCATTATTGATGTCTTATACATTTTCTGTTAAAATTAAAAATACTCAAACGTATTTTCGCAGACAGCTACCACCTCTTGTTATTTCTAAACATGAGACTAGATTAAACACACATAGACGCACACACGCACCCCCCCATATATATATATATATATATATATATATATATATATATATATATATATATACGGCGAGCCTGGCGAGTACCAGTGGGTATCCATTTGTGAATGCTAGCTGCTATATGTACTCTCTGCTTGTTTCGGCACTGTTTCGATTCGCCCTAAATTATATATATATATATATATATATATATATATATGTGTGTATATATATATATATATGTATATATATATATATATATATATATATATATATATATATATATATATATATATATATATACGTGCAATTGAAATTAAAATCAGTGCCGACTCAGGAGAGCTGGTGTTAGAAATTGTCACAATAATTTCACATACAGGCACCCTTCGATAGATACCCAAAGCCTATTCCCCCCCCCCTCTCTCTCTCTCTCTCTCTCTCTTTACATATATATATATATATATATATATATAATATATATATATATATATATATAATATATATAAATGTGTGTGTGGGGGGGGGGAGATTATATTAAAAACTTTAATTCCTACAAATATAAGACTTCAAATGATCTATATGAGAATTTATTTTCAAATTTCTTGTTCGACACCTGAAATCAACTATGAGAAAGTGTTGGCTATTCAATTAAAATAAACCATATTAATTGTAACTCTTATTAGTAAGTAGCCGTTTCATTAGAATTACGTGTTTTGTTGTCCGGCATCGCATTCGAATGAAGTTTTTAGTTTCCTGGCATCGTAAAGTTAGTTAATCTCAGGTGCTGTCATATCGGTAAAAAATGTAATGCTTTAAGCTTTTAAAATCCTTACATAACGGTTTATGTTTACTTACTCTTACTTATCATTAATGTGGTAATTCTATGTCGTCATTGCCACGATATTCGTGACAGATGTCTCTGTTACAAAGGTGGATTATAAAAATATAGGCCATTGAACACTCAGCATTCTAATGTGTAATTCAAGTGTAAGTGGGGTAATCTTCGGAAGCGTGTGACTCTCTGCTGTATACTTCACTTATGAAGTCCCTCAACTATGGTCTACCACTCAACTTATACGTACCTTGAACTCATTAGTATGACCGGCCCTAGATTTAGATTGAAACTCGAGAGAAACATGCTAGTTTTAATATGATTTTGCTATTATAGGGTGGAACGATAAAATGGTCGCCCAAAGAAAAGATAACATGATTCTATTTCCGTCTGATGAAAAACAGTTGCCTTTTCTTGTTGCAGACTGTCTGCTGGTTGGCCGGTTGTGTATAAACCCAACGTGCGATAAATGATTTCTATCATGTCTGAAAGTTACACAATGTTCAACGAGCGAGATCGGAGATGCGTCGCTGTACAACTCATGCTCTCTACAGATGTTAGATATGACAACAGGACCATTGCCAGCACCTTCAAAACGCACATCTGCACAGTTCAATGCTTGAGGGCACAGCTCAATGCACCGGACGACCCACGGCTATTGTATTTGATGTGGTTTCAAGTGGCAGTGGGACTCGGTGCCGGCACACAAGTCCAAAGAGACCCAGGCTTTGCTTCAGAACAAGTGTTACGACTTTGTAAGCTTCTCCAACTGGCGGTCCCCGCTGAACTACTTCGTTTGATCATACGTTGAGAACACTATTAACATGATCTCTCACATCACTAACGCCAACCTGATCGCCACAATCCGCCGGCGCTTGTGGAAAAGGTATGCTCCCAATTACGCACTTTTTTTTTACATGGAAGACACCACTTATCAAGGCCCGGAGGCCACTCGGGGATAAGGGTTATTGTATGTAAAGTAGGCGATGATTGAAGTTATAGGTGGGGACATTGACTAGATGCCAGCCCTACTACATAATCAATTTACCTGAATTGATTTTTTTTTAATAAAAATTTTAAAACACAGTTGTGATGTTATTTACTTTAGAGCAACAAACTTTTCGTTCAACAAAGTAGTAATTTTACGGAGATTTATATTGGTATGAGTTTCAGTTCTGCACTAGATGGAGACATCGTGGACACCCTACTAACAAACAGTTTTCTGTGTTTATATATCGCAATATATAGTTTAATATTAAATCCAACATTGTGATTCTTAACATTTTAAGACGACGCTAAATGATTTTATTGTAATGCAAATTTACAAAAAAAGAAAAAAAAAAGGAACATTTGCTTAAGATCCGTGTATGTCTCACGTAAGAGGTTCGTGATGTTAGTGGACGAATGCGCTGATATCACGTGCCACGACAGCAACGCAGACGGCATCGGAAAATAGCGATGAAAAGTCTCACGAATCTGACGCACGCGAATTTAATATTGAAATGGAACAATTGTTATTGATTATAGAAAGAATAAACGGAATGAAGTAACGAAACGAAGAAAAAAGGAGATGATAAGATCGAGCTTGTCGCCTTTTACAATAGGCAGACAAGCGTCTGACCTATCAAGAGATAATAGTATACTTAAATTTGATATTTAATCAGCATACATCAAAGATAAATACATAGATATCAATGCGCGATAGAAATACATACATGCCTGTAGACCAATACGCAGATTGATATATATATATATATATATATTTATATATATTTATATATACATGCATGTATTTATATATATATATATGTATATATATACATATATATATATATATATATATATATATATATATATATATATATATATATATATATATATATATAAGATTGCTATAAACTATACTTCTTGTATCTCTTGGAGATTAAAACTACTACATAAAATAGTTATGGCGATTCGATGGACCTGTTCCTCGTGTTCATAAACGAGAAAGCATGTATTCAACTTTCTAGGCACGGCCTGTCTATATAAACATAAATTTGATGGCCTTTATAATCGAACTTAAAGAAATTTATAGTTTTAAGTATGACGCTTGAAACTACCGTTCCTAGTGAAGCAATCCTTTAATTTAAACCCAAGGGCCTTTTGTTCACTGAACTCTTACGCTTTCCCGGCTTATTATACATCTATTTTTTTATACGGGTATATGTATGTGTATGCGTATGTGTGTGTATATATATATATATATATATACACATACGCATACACATGTATACATATATATATATATATTCTCTATTTTACTTTATTTTATAAGAGTCCACTTACCCCTCAATCCTCAACCCCATTCCCTGCTATTCTACCCCCTACTTGTCTGTACCCCTTTTTTTACGCATCCCTAATAATTAGTATTAACAGTATTAACATTATTATTATTGGTAATAGTGGTGGCGATGTGGGAGGTAGGGGTAGAAGTATTGTTACTAGTGCCTGTATTATTATCATCATTATTACTGCACTTTTTTAACGCTATTACTATTGTTATTATTATTGATTTTATCATCATTATTATTAAAATCATCATTATAATTGATATCATTATTATTACCCCCGTCATGCTACCAGAACCGCTACCATATCTCCATTTTCACTGTTATTAACAGTAATTTGAATTTAATTTTATCACGACTATTAGTAACATTATATTAAATGTTTAATTTTAATGTCTACTTTTTATTTTGCCTTAATTTTATTTTATTTATTTTATTTTAATTTTACATCTAATTTTTTAATATTCAATATTCAATTTTACATCTAATTTATTTTCAGCGTTATTATTGCTACTATTATTATAATTGCCATTACTATTATCTTCTGTAGTATTATAATTACCCTACTATTATTTGGTATATTTTTACCACTCTCATAAGTAGCTATGGTTTCCTTACTCTCCCACTTAAACATCAATATGTATACTTAACCTTTTACATCATGTTATACGCACTCATAGTTATTGCAACCCTCATCTCTAACCGCCCCCTTTTGATCACACTCCCTATATCATAACAATAGAAACTTATGAATATATTGCCGCATATTACCTTTCAGTTTTACAACCTTACATAACCTCCCCAAATTAATCAAAATTACCCACTCCATAGAAAATAGACACCCCACAAACCGTTAAAATAAATTACCACACAGCAACAATACACCCCCTTCTTAATCATAATACATATACCCCTTAATCTCAATACTTTGTTAAAGACCATATATGTTCTTATATATCATACTTTATATAATAAGCTTCTCCTTATTTATTTAGAATTCAATAAAGCTTCCCTCAACATTCTATAATTCCTCTTAATTTTTTTCATCCCTAATTAACCTTACGCTAGACGCCGCATCTCCCCCATGCTACCTAGCACCTTCTCTACTCTTCTGATGAGAAGCAATAGGCTTCGAAATGCCGTGGCATAAAGAGTCCCTTCCATCCCCCAAATTTTGCCAGTATTCCATTATTCAATAAATGATCCATTCTAGATCTACCTATATATAGTTTTGTGTCTTCATTTAATACTCTTGTTGTCCTATTGTATAAGCTCCAATAATTATTGTTGAGCTTGGCATTATCCAGATAAGTCTCTTTTTGTGGAATTGATCTTTCTCTTTTCCTTTTACATTAAGCTATATATATATATATATATATATATATATATATATATATATATATATATATATATAAAATATATTTTAGTCATCGACATACAGACATGTTTCGTTGTTTCACAACTCATCAGTGCCGCTAGACTAACACCTCTCCCAAGCCGAGGATCGAACCTAGAACCGTCGTGATGACAGTCGGCAGTTCTACCCCTTGACTACGGAATCAGTGGCCGAAATTAACCTGTCCGAACGATTATTTAAATAAACATCCGTCCGCTACTCGTAGAGGGCTCAAACGTTTTGTTTGTAAACAAATCGCGAGCTTCGCATTATTTCAGCTAAATTAAGTAGCGAGTAAGATGATTTACGAGAGTGCTCTACCAAAGAGGGGAGCTTTATAAAATATATTTTAGTCATCGACATACAGACCTGTTTCGTTGTTTCACAACTCATCAGTGCCGCTAGACTAACACCTCTCCCAAGCCGAGGATCGAACCTAGAACCGTCGTGATGACAGTCGGCAGTTCTACCCCTTGACTACGGAATCAGTGGCCGAAATTAACCTGTCCGAACGATTATTTAAATAAACATCCGTCCGCTACTCGTAGAGGGCTCAAACGTTTGTTTGTAAACAAATCGCGAGCTTCGCATTATTTCAGCTAAATTAAGTAGCGAGTAAGATAATTTACGAGAGTGCTCTACCAAAGAGGGGAGCTTTATAAAATATATTTTAGTCATCGACATATAGACCTGTTTCGTTGTTTCACAACTCATCAGTGCCGCTAGACTAACACCTCTCCCAAGCCGAGGATCGAACCTAGAACCGTCGTGATGACAGTCGGCAGTTCTACCCCTTGACTACGGAATCAGTGGCCGAAATTAACCTGTCCGAACGATTATTTAAATAAACATCCGTCCGCTACTCGTAGAGGGCTCAAACGTTTGTTTGTAAACAAATCGCGAGCTTCGCATTATTTCAGCTAAATATATATATATATATATATATATATATATATATATATATATATATAAATATGTTTATATACATACTTATATATACTTTTATATATAAATAAGTATATATACAGGCTGACCCCCCCCAAAAAACGGGCCCTAACTCTAATTAAGCCCCGTTTCTTAGTGTTTTGTCCGAATAAAATTAAACTTTGGTCATAACTAGTTTATTATATTAAAAACATCACATCAAAACACCAGGGTCTTCGGCCTTTTTTCTCCGTTTTACAGCATATGTTCTAGATGGGCTCCATTAGCTTTTGTTTTTTTGGGTCACCCTTTATATATATACACACACAGATATATATATATATATATATATGTATATATATATATATATATATATATATATATATATATATATATTCTACTCAGTCTCCGTATTTCTCTGCAGACATATATATATATATATATATATATATATATATATATATATATATATATATATAATACCATAGAAAAATGTGAGCATGAAAAGTAATATGGTTACGCTTAAACATGGAAAGGTAAAGGACTGCTTATTATAACTGGAAAAGAAAAGGAAAAGATACTCTAGTAAAAATATATATTTATAACTTAAAATATTACGCCATTAAGAATTGATTAGATAATTTTATAAATTGAATTTAAAAAAAACTTATAATTCTTTTGTGGACTATTATCCTCATCTTATAGTTGTTGTTCCACGACTTATCGGTAGCCTAGCGAAGGCCAGAGGAATAATTGGTCGAAGCGTTGTGAAACGAAAACTAGAAGATGAGGATAGTGGTCGACAAATAATTCAATGAAATACAATTGCGAATTACTTAAGACTTCTATTCGGCCATGGATGACGGCGGAACAAGAGAATGTTCCGTCTTTGGTTTAAATTCCATAGAGATTCCTGAGTTCGACGCAATTATTCCTGAGTTCGATATGAAAATTCATGGAACATTCCACACGTTTACACACGAGTTAACATGTAGACACTCGGGACCCAACTTGTCGTAGACTCAGTCGCAAAGAAAGAAAAACAAGTTATAACTCGACTCTTTTCCTTTGTAAAAACAACAATTATTTCCGGGTATTTTCCCGAATAAAACGAGATGGTGATCATTCTCTCTGTCCTTTATTCTCTCGAACGTCATTGTCGGTCTGTGCACACGTTCTTTTTATAGTCGTTTTCTTTTACCTTGCGGTAACGTCACTTCGCACATGGCTCGGCATTTGAATACGACCGCCATACACTGTCACATTCTTAGTTTCGACAAGATTTACCCAAAGAATGTCGAAGATTACATCGGCCGAAACAGTATGATATAACATCCAAATTGAGACAGTTTTATCTGCTTGGTTAAATATGTTTCAGATGTTGGACCATGTTTATGATCTAACAGCCTCGTCAGACCTTACAGAAATCTCTCGTTCTACTTGTCAATGCCTCTCCCTTCTGTAAGGTCTGACGAGGCTGTTAGATCGTAAACAGGGTCCAACAGCTAAAACATATGTAACCAAACAGATAAAACGGTAATAAAAAGATAAAACATATATATATATATATATATATATATATATATATATATATATATATATATATATATATATATATAAGATAATGAATAAAAGAACAACAATAAATAAAAATTCAACAATATTATCTTCATAAGCGATAAAAATCCTGCATTAAAATTGGTAAGGGGCCGGTGGTCGCGTGGTAAAACACTAGACTACTTATCGAGTCGTTGTAGGTTCGATCCTTCTCAATAAAGTCTAACTATACTGATGACAAGTAAACTCTGAAACATGTATGTATATAGATGACTTACTTTTATACACGTAGTAATTAGTTATAATTAAATAATATTTAAATAAAAAAAAAATAATGCGTCCTAAAATGTGGGTGAAAAATAAAGTAAACAACGGGCAAACAATTCCTTTCTTATAATAAAAACGCTCAGGGAGTGAAAAAAAGAAAAAGAAAAAAGAAATTAATCGCTAATAAAAAATAAATAAAAATTCAACAATCTTTTATTTATAAGCGATAAAAATCGTGCATAAGAATTGGCAAGGTCCCGGTGGTCGCGTGGTAAAACATTAGACTACTTATCGAGCCGTTATAGGTTCGGTCCTTGTTAATAAAGCCTATCTATACTGATAAGGAGTAAACTCTGAATCATGCATGTATATAGATTACTTAGTTTTATGAACGTAGTAATTATTAATTAGTATATATATATATATATATATAACTGCAACGTGTATAATTGCACACGTGAACTGGACTCACAGATCACCTTTTTTCAGTTATGTAGCAGGGGGCTCACACTGGGAAAACATTAACAGAACAGATGACGAAGACATTTATATCGGACTGGGATGATTCTTGTTAACACATATAGAAGGGAGGAGATACTTCACTTATGATGGAGGAGGCACATTACTTGTAAGGGTTATACAAAATTAGTGACAAGATGATCATAAAAACACATTTACCTTTTCGGTTGTGAGGAATGACGACACAAGACAAACAGTTACAAACATAGATGGTTCCTTTATTATTCAATCGACCGATCGGTGATGTCAGGAATTCAAGCCTTTTCGACTTCATGGTTCCTCCCTCCTCGCCTCTAATGGGCTCCCACTTTCCAACTGACTATAACTGTGTGTGATCTGCTCTGATTATCTGATCCTAATCAAGTGACTAACTTTGAACCCTCAGATCCATATATTGAGAAATCTCCTTTGTTTATGCCGTAACAAGTGTGTTTATCAACGTGACTATATCATGTTTTCTACACATGTCCGTCCAACAAACTTCTAGCAAAACAAAGAATCCTCAATTCTTATTTTTAACCTATTTTTAAACAATATATTTTAACTCGCATTGAACATTCATTTGACTGACATATTCAATATCCAGATTTATAAAAGAAGGGACAATTGACTCTTTTTTTACATAGGAATCACCACTTATCAAGGCCAAGAGGCCACTCGAGGGCAAGGATTTATGAGTGTACAATAGAAATTGGACAATATAGTAACCGTTAGTAATGGAGATTCGGTAAATTAATTAACTTATATGGAAGGATTCATCAAAAACTTGTTTACGTTAGACTTGAAGAAAACCATATTGTAGTCAGCTGGAAAGCGGACAAACGGAAGACAATTCCATAGGCGTGCAGTTCTAAGAAAGAAGCTTTGCTCATGGAATCTACAATTAGGTTCAGGCACAGATGAAGAGGGGAGGAAACTAGTGATAGTATTTTCTGCTAGACGAAAGTTTGGCGAGGGGACACCATAGAATGGAGCTCAGACGAGCACTTGTCATGAAAATAGCGATAAAGCAGAGACAAACTCTTTTTCCGACATAAGCAATATTTAACTATTTCTAATAGAATTAACAATGGACAGAATTTCTAACATTCCATTTTCCATTATCATTAAAACTTTCATACAAGGTTCGATTCTAGTCTTATCCTAATATCATTTTCACTTATCTAGTATGTATTCTTACTTACCTGCGAAGGGAACAGCTCTTTCATGTAACATGACGGAGCAAATCCAAATACTCTATCATAATTCCGTGTGCGTGCATGCGTGTGGGTATGAACATTTACGAAAAAAACTTTGTATATCTCGAAAGTAAATGAATGCTGTCTTAATTTACCGGACAGTATGAAGGATTCGTTTGATTCCATTTTTAAGTGTCAAAGGTTAGGCTAATACTTGGATCAAAGCAACAGAGGCACTGTGACTGAAACGATGTATAAAGAATAAATTCTAAATTTAAATAAGTCAGAGAATTCGGAATGTATTGACGACAACAGACTCCTTTGAAAATTTGACCTTTCGAATGACACACACACACACACATATATATGTAGTATATTTCTGTATGTTTTGTACACTCATTATTAGCCACAAATGTGCTTACATATTTCTGCCGCAACTATTTAGAGAATCAGCGTCCTAATATCTAATGAAAAAATTGCTTAAATTACTGTATAATATATATATATATATATATGTGTGTGTGTGTGTGTGTGTGTGTGTGAAATCATTCAGCTGGACCGATTTTTGAAATTTCAAACGAATGTACTCGATGTGGTTAGCAATGATCATACGTGGGTTTTGTATTGGAATGCATCTGATAAGTATCGAAAATCGAAAATATGCGATTGATGGAAGAAAGTCCGATTTCAATCAAAGTTAAATTTTTTATACAGGCTTATATTACAAGTGCATTTGAAAATTTTTATTGATGGGCATGCAGAAAGCCTAGCCTCTAAAACCAACCGTAGTTTTTCATATAAGACAGTGAAGCGTTACAAATATATGACTTTTCAAGGTCACAATTGAAGAATGATATTTGACATTTGTACGTTCAACTTTAATTCAAGTGAAATTACTGTATAATATATATATATATATATATATATATATATATATATATATATATATATAAAATAATTTAAAAAATTCAACAGTCAGTAGGATTTGATAAGACAGACACTCGTTTGAAAGTAATATCTCGGTTTCGAATACAACGGAATTATCAAGCGAATGATACTTGCATAAAGATATATATATATATATATATATATATATATATATATATATATATATATATATACATATATATATACATGTGTATACACACACACACATATATATACATATATATATATATATATATATATATATATATATATATATATATATATATAAATGCATATTCCACAAGTTAAGTATGTTGTCTATCTTACCGTTTTTTTTATTACTAGTCTGGGTGCCCGGCGTTGCACAAGTGTTTGGAATTGTGTGTTGAGCAAAACAACAAAAAAGTGGAGGTGGGCAAGCAAGATCGAACCTGCGACATTAAGCGAAAAAGAAAGTGAAAGTGATGTTAAGAGTGGTGGTTGAGCAAAAACAAAAAAGAAGAATTGCGAGCGCAAAAAAAAGCGTTAGAAGGCAGGCAGGTTCGAATCCGTATCGCGAAGGAGGAACAAAAAATGGGAAATAAAACGTGACGCGTTAACTGTTGCGGCCATCGCCAAACCGGAACTGGGGTAGGTTAAAATTAAGGCTAGACAATCGAAAAGCGTGACTTTTGAAAATATCAGCCAAAAAAGTGGCCCCTCTCCGTAGAAAAGTGCCGAGTTGAGGATAAAAGAATAAATGTTTTTAGCTAATTTTTCGATATTTGTCGTCGGAAGGGTCGAGACTCAAAGCGATACCGATTTAATGAAAATCTGTCGCCTCTCTCTTAGGCATACATACATACATACATACATACACACATACATGCATACATACATACATACACACACAGGCAGGCAGGCAGGCGTATAACTGTTTAATTCTTAGTAGCAAATCCAAATTATATGTACATTGACCTGCTGAGTTATGTGTATATATTGAGTGATCTTAGGAGTTGGGTGGTTTGGTTCTCTTTGTTACCTTTATAGTCGGGTAGTGTTCTTGTGCAAAGTGGAGGATGAGGTTACTAATTTGCGATCCACATCACTCATTACGCCTCATCTTTTAGTAGCATCAATGCCTTGATATGCAGTAGTAACAAAAACACAAGGTAAACAAGAGGACTATACGGAATCACGAAAACAGAAACTACGAATGTATGTGAGAAACAGCATATAAACTCATGAGAAATCCGGTGATGACTTAAAGATGGTTGTAAAATGGCAGGAAGCCTGAGAAGATGGAGGAGGCCAGCACCCATAAGACTTCCAGTGAAGGAGCAACGATATTGCTAGAATTCTGGCGAGAAGCAGTGTTCCTTAAATGTCAAAGAAAACAAAATATTACTATCATCAAGAAATTAATTAAATGAATACGTTCGGGTTGTTGCAAAAACGCGTAATAATTTTTAATGGTTTACGAAGCGGAGAATATTTGACATCTAGGGATACTTATTGGCATGCAGATCTAAGGACGCACTGCTTTAGACTTTAGGTGAAAAGCTAATTGTACACTTAAATTCTCACAAGAAAAGCACTGCATTAATTATTGAAAAAGATATGCCACCCAAAGACGCACACTCCCATGCTGTCACACTCATATGTATACGTTTCCGAATGGAGCAAACTGGAGCCCCGGAGAGAATGGTTGTCATGCATGCTCTTGGGAAAAATCAATAGTTTCTTGTTGCTTTTGTGAAAGCATTACAATAATCGTGACAATAATAATTAAGTCCCATGAATCATAAATGTAATCGATAATCACGTGGGCAATATGAAATTGCACATTGTGGATGATGGTGAGGTCAAGTCGCTGGATAGTATATATATATATATATATATATATATATATATATATATATATATATATATATATATATATATGTGTGTGTGTGTGTGTGTGTGTGTGTGTGTGTGTGTGTGTGTGTGTTTGTGTATTTAGAATAAGCTCGATCATGTGATCAATTTTAATCCAAGTCTGGCTTTCTAAAGTCTCGACCGGAAACGTCGAATCTATGCAAGTCACGCGCGGTCAACGGGATCTAGAACAGCGCTATTTTATTGTGGAAAACAAATCAAAATTTGAGAGATGTGGACTTCCAAAGCAAAGAAATAGAATTACGAAACTATCATGTTTCATTTTTCTCCAGCATCATTCGAAGATGTTAAAATATAATTTTCAAAAGGTAGGCTGACATAAATGACTAGGACGCAAAAAAAAAAAAAAAAAAAAAATAGTAAAGACATTTATGTGAGTGTGTAAGAAGGCTGATAGTAATATAGGATAACGTGATGGAGAAGTGGCGTGACGTATGAAAAAAAAAAAAAAAAAAAAAACACACGAAGGCAGAATTTCAATTACAAATCTTCGAATATCCATTTATTTTTCCAAAGATCTTCTTACATAAAATTTTTAAAAATATCTTTCGACTTATAACTAAGTAAATATAAGATTATTGTTAGATATAGGCTGGATCATGTAATTGTATAGCGTATTTTCTAATTTCACCAGTGCGTCTATCCTTTTCAAGAAGAAAACAAACCAACAGTATACCGTAAAAAAAGATGGAACAACGAATATAGGTCCAAAATAACTGTAACGCACACTAATAAGAGAGTAGGAGTCAATTTGTTTTAATTATTTTATTTTTTTATAATCATTTTATTTTTTTATTAATCTAATTATCCATTTAGATACTCTTGCATAACTTGACCCGAATTCTCGTCAATTCCCATCAAGCATGGATCGGGCGAGACCGGCAATCATCGGTGTCAGCCGAGCATTGTTCAAATGTTGAAACGCTAACTCGACTTGTTATTTTATTTATTTAGTTTTTCTGTTATGTTTTTAGTAATTTTTAAGGTGATGTTAAGGGGACAAGGGTGGCTTTTTATTTTCTGATTAGTTACTTATTTATTATTTATTTATTATATTTTTGATTTAATTTTTAGGAGTGTGATTAGCCCAATGAAAAAGCGCTATCTAAATGGAAGCAGACGACATTCGAATTGGAAGAAATCCACTTAACAAACAACAACAACAACAACAGCAACAAAAAAGAAAAGCTGACAAACAAATATATTTTCATACTCGCCAAACAGAGAAATAAGTAAATATAAGATAATTGTTAGATATAGCCTGGATCATGTAATTGTATAGCGTATTTTATAATTTCACACGTGCGTCTATCCTTTTCAAGAAGAAAAAAAACAAAAGCATTCTGTAAAATAAACGGAACAACAAATATAGTTCCAAAATAGCTGTAACGCACACTAATAATGTAGTAGGAGTGAATTTGTTTTAATTATTTTATTTTTCTATAATTATTTTTTTATTAATCTAATTATTAATTTGTTATTAATATTAGATATTCCCATTCTTACATTGCTTGTTTTCATATTTAAACACGCGTGCAAATACATTTTAAATGAAATGTAAGTTAATAAGTTTACTCACTTATTTCAATTTAATTTATCTCAAAACTAGATATCCTGCTTGATGCAGTACATTCATTCGTTATTTCCTGTGGGTTCAACCGAGAGATACTTTTTTCTGGATTTGTACCATCTATTTAACTGCAATCCTTGGCATATATCTTTTATTTAGTTCACGGGGTACATTCAGCAAGTAGTTTTTTTTGTAAGTTCTATATATGAACTGACTAATGCCAATAATTATTGGAATCATTCAAATGTTTGTAGATGAGATATTGGGTTTAATTTTACCCCCTCTTCCATCTCTGATTAAGTCAGCACCATTGAGAAACGTGATACTTGTTAAAAATATAGTACACAAACACAAATAAAAAGTGATGTTCTGTTTTACCTAATGACAATCTCGAAAGTTTTAAGTGTCAATTCTTAGTAAAGAAAAAATAAATAAATAATACATGATGGCTAACGAAATGCTTTTCTTTTTTTAACACATCACACAATAAGCACCGAGACTAAATTAAACATCGTGCCACAAATCCCTGTGATTTCATAAAGATATATCTTCTCATGATGAAATTTTAACTCATAAAAATTATTAGTGCACAGTTATATTAGTAAAAAAAAACTGATGCAAATATTTAAGGAAAATCTAAAACTCGTGTCTTGATAAAGCAGTGCCTTATGATAGAAAGTAATTTTAAATTATAATGATGGTTTAATAAATGTTTTTCCGACTTCATTTCGTAAAAAACAAAAAGTAATATACGATATGCTGGTTTAAAGGCGGTTGTACAGGCACAAATGATGATGTAGGCTCAAATCATTCAAATTCAGAAGGAAGACATAAAGAAATTCCAAAATCTTGAGTTAGCCGATTGTAACTGGCAAGTATGTGAGAGAGTAGAGGAATGTAAAAAAATCATTTGACAAGAAAAGCGATGTTTTAACAGTAAGTGCCGCATTTTCTCACAGTTGATTCACAACAGCAACACGTATTTTGAAGACAAAGACAGCATATTCAACAAAAACAACAAAAGGAAACGGAAGTGTTTGAGAAACATTGGAATCTATCTATTATCTAAGAGTGTTTGTGAATAAAGTGGAATGTTATAGTTTCATTCATTCATTCAGAGGGTGTCCTGCCACGTACACGTTTGACGCCTATAGTTCTTTATCCATCTCTTTCACTCAAGGCATCCGTGAATTTATTTTTGATCATCATTTTGATGTTGCATAGTATATCGACGCATGTTTTTCGCTATCGTCATCTGCTTCTGCTACCCACGATTTTTGCCGTTCTTTCTTGCTTGTCGTCGGAGAGTAGTATTCTGATTCTAAACCCAAACAAAGAGCTTGAGGTATAGATATAGTTTGCTTTGAAACTGTACATTCAGTAGCTTGCAGTTTCTTTCAGTCTGAGCAATACGCATATTAAGCGATTTTCCTGCCCATTGTACCTAAAAGAATCGTCTGTCCAACACAAGATATGAAATCATGAACAAAATTATTTCTGTTTGCATCTGTATTACATCAATCACCTGCTATCAATAACCTCACGTTACCATGATCAGGGGGGCTGGTGGCTGGTGACCATTCCCAAGGGTCTCTCAAACTAACGGAGGGAAGAACGTGTCTTACTTTTCCTTTGACAGTAGTCCTGTCCCGATACTCAAAATAGTTTCATTGAGCAGCTGAATAAAGTCGAAAATTATTGTTTTAAAAGGTACGCCTAAGACCTACTGAATGATAAATTACACCGTGATTGGACAGTAAGTCTGTATATTAAATTGCTTAGCATTGTTTTTTTACAATATTCTACCGGATTTTCTCTTTCAACTACTTTGTAAACATAAGGCTATTCTATGAAACTAGCGAATTTGGAAAAATATGAGAACGCATAGCGTACAAGAATTCTTAGTAAAATAATTGATATGGTTTACAAGCAGCTTTAGGTTTCTAGTTTTATTTATTTTTCTGCGTCGCATAATTATTTTGATCTCTTAAATTCATAGATAAAGAAAGAAACAAAGATCCAGATGTATTATTATTATTATTATTATTATTATTATTATTATTATTATTATTATTATTATTATTTATTGGAGAATGTCAAATGAAAATATTGAAAATAACGACGTAAATGAGGCTAGAACATCTTGTGATGGTCTCACGTCAAATAGGTGTCCCACTGGTCAACAGGGTGGGTCCTGTCGTCATCATACAAGTGTTCGAAATTCTGAGGATGTGGCTGGATATAGGGGGAGTGAGAATTGCCAGAGAGGATACCAAGACACGAAGGGAGTTGGAACAGGAACTGTAAAAAAATACATGGGCGGATGAGGAAAGAAGCGTCCTGTGGGAATGCTTTGTAAGCAGTGGAAGTACCGAATCTGGTGGATATATCCGAAAAATGAAGGAAGAATGGGAATCGACAGGAGTGGGACCTAGAAGTGTCGCGAGTTTGGTATCCCAGTTAAAACAAATTAAAAATAACAATCCACTTGCAGTGATTGCAAGAGAAGAGAGTGAATGAATGGTTAGGAATGAAATGAATAACGAAAGTAAAATTGATGAAACTAGCTCTGATAAAAGAACTGAGAGAGTGGAAGCACAGAAAGGAAATGTAAACGATGATGGGAGGCGGACAACTGAGGAGGTATGGAATCCTATGGTTAGGGCTACTAATGAGAAAGAGTTTGAAGGATCTAAGGCAGATGAGATCATTGACTCTGAGACAATGGAGCCAGTGAAAGGAGCAGATGTATGGAGAAATGGTGATGAAGTTCGGACTTTGACTTCTGTAGAAAAAGAAGTACTTCAGAAGTTAAGAGAGGTTTTCTTAGAGACGATGTCATTGAGATTCCAAGTATGAAGAGTAGTGATAGGCGGAAGGTGAAAAACGAGGTAAAAATAATTAAAGGAGTAATTCACAACATCATAAGAAAGAACATATCGATTACGGAACTTAACAGGCTTCTATATGCAGCGTCATACGTTATTGCGAATCGTCTTGGCTTATTCCAGATGTAATAGGGGAAAATGAAGGATAGAAGGCCACACTGGCAGAGGCGGCTTGAAGAAAGTATTAAACGGTGGCGAAAAGACATTGGTAGAACTGAAGAAATAAGAAAAGGAGTTAAACTAGGACAGAAAGCTAAGGACGAGCCAGAAAGGAGGGATAGATCGCTGGAAAAGGGAACAATGAACGTTCTAACAATGTTGAAAGAGAAAGTCCACACTGGTGGTATAAAAATTAGGAACTTTTTTGGGAAAAAGTGTTGAATTTCGGCAGAACAACCTTTTCCGGAACCATCAGTCTCAGCTGTATAAAAAATTAAATGGTAGTAAACAGGCGGGAAATAACAACACTCCAAATGCAAAAGATGCAAGGAGATTCTGGAGTTGGATTTGGTCCGTCGAATGGCGGTATAATGAGAAGGCTAGCTGGTTGGGAGATGTCAGAGAAAGGCTATCAGAAATGCAGCAGATGAAGAACGTTGAGATAACCATCGATGACGTTAAAGCTGGCATACGAAGGATGACAAACTGGAAGGCACCTGGTCCAGATGGAGTGATAGGTTCTGGTTTAAACGGTCCCCATGCCTTTATCCACCTATAGCTGCTGCCCTGCAAAGGGTTGTAGAGTCGGGAGATGTCCGTGATTGGCTGATGAAGGGAAGAACAACACTGATTAGGAAAGATCCTGCAAAAGGAACAGATGCCAATAATTATAGACCAATTACATGTCTGCCATTCATGCGGAAACTGTTTACTGGAATATTTGCGGAGAAAATTTATGAACATCTAGAGAGTAATGGTGTTTTTCCTGACGAACAAAAGGGGTGCCGGAAAGGCTCGAGAGGTACTAAAGAGCAACTACTAATAGATAAAGCAATACTGCAGGATGCAAAGAAGAAGAAGAAGAAGAAGAAGAAGAAGAAGAAGAAGAAGAAGAGAAATCTGAGCGTAGCATGGATCGATTACAGAAAGGCTTATGACATGGTTCCTCATTCATGGATACGTGAAATACTATTGATGATGAAGGTTGCTGAGAATGTGGTAGGGCTTTTGGAGACAAGTATGGCTCAATGGAAAACGGTGCTGACAGCAAACAGAGAGGAGATGGGGCAGGTTGGCATTAAACGTGAAATATTTCAAGACGATTCGTTATCCCCACTTCTTTTTGTAATGATAATGATGCCACTGAGTATCCTCTTGAAGAGAGAAAAACTGGGGTATAACTTTGGATCTGATGACAGACGCCTCAACCATCTACTGTTTATGGTTGATTTGAAAATATTCGGTAGAAATGAAAAGGAAATGGAGAGACTGGTAGAACCTGTGGGGACATACTCAGAAGACATAGGGATGGAGTTTGGGATTAGTAAATGTGCGGTGGTGGTGATGAAAAGAAGTGTAACTGTTCATTCGAATGGAATAGTGCTGCCAAATGGAGAAATAATGAAAGAAATAGAAGATACAGGATATAAGTATTTAGGAGTGCTGGGGGTGTAGGCATCATGAACAGAGAAATGAAAGAAAAAGTCAGGAACGAGTATGTTAGAAGAGTGAAACTAATTGCAAAGTCGAAACTGTATGGAGGAAATCTAATGAAAGCAGTAAATGCATGGGCAGTCAGTGTTTTGAGATACAGTGGGGGAGTTTTATAATGGTCTGACAAGGAGTTGCATGCCATGGATATCAAAACAAGAAAAGTTTTAGCAATGTTTGGTATATTTCACATTCGATGTAGCGTAGCAAGGCTGTATCAAAAGAGGAAATATGGTGGAAGAGGATTGAAAAGTGTAAAAGATTGTGTTAGAACCGAGGAGATTTCGTTGAAGGACCATGTGGTTAGAAGTGGGGAGTGGATGCTTAAGTTTGTGGCCAATGAAGTGGAGGTATGTGAGACCAAGATTGATTATGTGAAATGTATGGATAGAGAAAGGGCAGAGGAACTGGCTAGGAAGAAAATGCATGGAAGGTTCTTCCAGGATATAGCAGAAGTGACTGATGAAAGATCATGGCAATGGCTTAGAGCTGGGTATCTGGCTAAGAGGACTGAAGCTTTTGTTTGTGCAGCACAAGAGCAGATATTAGGAACACGATTGTTAAAAAAGTGGTTCTAGGAGAGGAAATTGCTGCAGAATGCCGGATTTGTGGTAAGACCTCAGAATCAATTGCGCACCTTGCAGCAGGGTGTAGTGGACTGGCCAGAGTACCGCAAAAGACACGATCGCATGGGACTCCGGATATATTGGGAGGTGTGTAAGAAGGTTGGGGTGAAGTGTGCTGGAAAATGGTTTGAAGAGGTGCCTGATGAAGTGAGAACAAGTGAGGATGGCAAGGTAGAGGTATGGTGGAACAAAAGTGTCATAACGACCAAGCAATTGGGACATAATCGTCCGGATTTGGTCGTCATTGACAAGGTCTAAAAAAACTGGCAGATTGTAGACTTCTCAGTACCCTGGGACAGGAATGTGAGAGAGAAGGAGAATGAGAAGTGGAGCAATTATGCTCCATTGGCCTTGGAAATAAGGCGTATACACGAGGTTAAAACACAAATAATCCCGATTGTAGTTGGTACACTAAGAGTAGTATACAGTCGTCTGGAAGGACAATTGAGAAAACTACAAATCCCCGATGTTTTAGGCGACTTTACAACCTCTACAATTATAGGTACCACCAACATCCTTAGAAAAGCCTTGATCTTTGAAGCTCCTGGTTTGAAGCCGAAGGTAAGGGAAATCCTCTGGAAATGAATCCAACCCCTTTCCAGAGAGACGTTCATAAACGAAATCAGAATTATTATTATTATTATTATTATTATTATTATTATTATTATTATTATTATTATTATTATTTGCTCACAAGGAGCTTTCACACAGGTCATCAAAGATATCTCCTTGAAAACAACTGTAAGCTGACTGACAACAAGTATCCCCAGATTTCCAGTACTCTCCACCTCTTCCGATAACATTTGCAAATAAATTTGCATTAGTGCAAGAGCCGGTCCTATTGATTTCTCGTTGGCAGCGGACATCGGTCTTCATTGTAATTTGAGTGACAATGAGCATGCCCAAAGCACCAGTTCCCTTTGCACTCATCCAGCGGAGGCCTGATCAGTGCTCTCGGCTTGGTCTTTCCTTCCTTCTTGACTCTACTTGGCTATTCGGTCTCACTCTTTTAGGGGGAGTGATGTGGTAGTGGAAGGATGGGGTGTTAGAGACCTTATAGACATGCGGCTTCAATGTTCTTGGTTCCATGTAGTGCTTCATGTTTTGCCTCTGCAGCAGTTTTTTCTGGCCCGTGCTTGTTCCTCTGTGTGTTATTCTCCACATTCAAGGGTTTTCATTAATATTTCAGCTGTTTTCGTTATTGTTGTCGGTTGTATTTTTCCAGTTATTGATACGATTCCATTTTCTCCCATTATTTTTTCAAAGTTTTTTGTGATTTTTTTTTATTGTTCCTAGTGCTCCTACTATTATAGGTATTATTTTGCTTTTCCTCATCTTCTATATCCCTTTCAACTCTTTGACTCGTGCTGTATATTTCCTCCGTTTCTCCTTTTCTTTGATATTCACCTAGTGGTCAGCTGAAACAGCAAAGTCTACGATTTGCCAGGACTTTTCTTTCTTGTTAATTATTACGAAATCCGGTCTTCTTGCTTGGCTGGATTTATCAGTTTGTATGTACATGTCCCATAGGATTTTGTGATTCTCATTTTTAAGTACTGTTGCCGGCTTATGTTTGAACCACTTGTCTGTGCGTTCGACATGCAGTTGTCGCATAATTCTCAGTGTACTGCCCTTCCCACTTTTCGTGTTTCTTCTCGTATTCCTTTCGAGCCAATTTGCTGCATACACTTATTATTATTATTATTATTATTATTATTATTATTATTATTATTATTATTATTATTATTATTATTTCTGTTTTATTAGCAAGTGTTATAATAGTTTTTGCTGTTATTATTGTTATTATTAATAGCAGTAACGTTATTATTATTAATATTATTATTATTATTATTATTATTATTAGTAGTAGTAGTAGTAGTAGTAGTAGTAGTAGTAGTAGTAGAATACGGCATAAGCACGTTGACGCAGGTTTCTTGTAAGATCACGGGATTTAAGCAACAGTAAACCTGAATATTTGGGAATTCCAGGTAGCGTATGTGCTCAACGCTTATCTCGGCATTGTTTCCAGCCAGTTCGGGACCTCTCCTTGTTACTGGCCCCAAGCAGTGACGATTCAGGAAGGCGTGGTTTGGAATTGCGCAACCTTTGACCCATAATTACATGAGCAGCTACTGCTATAGGTTGTTAAGGGTCTCTTGAGATTAAGCGGAGGCATCGCATTATTATTATTATTATTATTATTATTATTATTATTATTATTATCATTATTATTATTATTATTATTATTATTATTATTATTGGTAGTAGTAGTTGTAGTCGTAGTAGGAGGCAATGGAATGTAAAGCTGCGAAAACGATTTTCATAGCGATAACTTGTCTCTCCTTATTTCTCTCTTTTAACAGCAGTTGCAGTAGCTACTGTAGAAATGAAAATACTACATTATTATATTCGTCACGTGATTAGCACTCATTTATTTTATGGCACAATTGGTGATCAATTAGTGATTAGGCCAGATGCTGTGTTTTGTGATAACTCAGGCGGTGTCCTGGTTCTACGGTATTTATATGAAACGACCCTTTGCCAGAGGAGAGTTACTTAGTTGAGGAACCCAGCTTCCCGGTTGTTAGACACGATATTAAACGATAGGCACATGGGAACGTAAACGGATCGAGATGGCGTCGACTATAACCGGCGGCATGAGTCTCTTCTTTAGTCTTTAAGCATCAAATTATAACACGATTAGTCGGCTTCATTCCTATTCTAGGAATGAAATCCTGGTAAACAGCAACAATATGACACTATGTGTCAACCCGTGGAGGATTACCTTAGTCAAGAAACATCCTGGGAACGGAAGCAATGAATTCTAACATATATCGATGCATCCGTTCAGTTTCGAAAGACAAAGGATACTCCCATGTAGGAGCAACTGCGCGTGTAATTGTGAGGCAAGTGTTGGCCAATCTCTAACCATACCTATCTTATATCGGCACTATTTGAGGCCAGTGGAAAGGAAAAATCCAGGACGACTGGAAACAATGCCGAGATAAACGGAGAGCACATACAGCAGGTACATGACAGAAGGTCCCAAATGGTCACCCATTTAGTACTGAGTAGATTCAACGTTACTTAACTTCTGTGATCCAGGGTTAACCGGTGTGTCAATGTGATTCTTCCCTATATATAACTATGTGTATATAACGTGATTCTGCCGTATATATAACTATGCGTATATTAGGTCGGTTTAAAAATAATGTCACTTTTTGACATGAACATCAAAAAACGACATTATTTTTGCACTAAACTAATAGTTACTTGAAAGTCTTCTGCAAAAAGTGAATGCATACCTGAAATTGGCTTTATCATTTCTCCGGGCCGTTCATTTCCTGGTGAGTATTTCTTACTGTCGGATTCTGGCTGGGGAAGTGGCAGACCTCGTCTTGATGTTAATGAAGATTCAACAACACGCAATGCAGATTGTAATATATAAGAGGATCTTAACTATTTCTTTTTATAAAAAAATATTCACATATATTACAATTACAACAAAAAACAATTAAACTTTAAAAAGCCTTAACTAACCCTAACAACTTATTGTATCGGGGTTGATTATGTGACGAATATGATGAGTAGGAGAATGTGTGTGCGAGAGAGAGAGAGAGAGAGAGAGAGAGAGAGAGAGAGAGAGAGAGAATCTACGTTTGGATTTAGGGACAGATAAAGAATGGGGAAAATTATTGACAGTAGTTTCAGCCAGACGGGCGTTTCTCGTGAAAGATTGGCGAGAGAGGGCCAGAGATTGGAGCACTTGCCATGGAAATAACGATAAAACAAAGATAGGCTCGCAACGTTTCTTCTGTGGGAGAGAGGCTGAAGAGAAGTGAAAAGGGCATCCCCCACTAAGCTACGAAGTCTATTTTGTACTCTGTCAAGGCGGGATAGGCTGTTTTTAGCAGCTCCTGCCCAGATGTGGCAGCAGTACTCCATCCTTGGACGTACTTGACTTTTATACAGAATAGATAATTGCATCAAAAGGTAGATATCTTCTTGAGCGTTCGAAGGATCCCACCATTTTCCCAGCATCCTTGGCAACAGACCTGATGTACGTGTTCTATTGCAGATCAGGAGTAAAGGTTAAACCCAGTAGCTTGTCAAAACAAGGAGCCTCCCTCAGACGAGAGACATCCATTTCAATTGATGCCAGATGGGGGTCAGAGCGTTGATTATGTAAAGATAGAAGCTTAGTTTTGGATGCATTAAAATTGACCAGCACCTCTTCCCCCACTGTACCAAGCGCTCAAGATCAGAGGAGAGAAAATTAGAGAGAACTTTGTCATTTACGGCCTTTGAGGTGTTGCCATAGATGGTCGTGTCATCAGCATAGATGTCAACGAATGATTTAAGTATGTGTTTTGGAAGATCATTGATGTAGATCCGGAAGAGAGTTGGCCCCAGAATGGACCCCTGAGGGACACCAGCATTAATACTGTGGACCTCTGATTTCTGCCCATCAACCACTACTCTTAAAACCTATCGGTGAAAAATGATTTAATAATTACCTAGCATTCCCGAAATGGTCACCCATTTAGTACTGGCCAGCCTCATCGTTGCTTTATATCGGAGGTTATTTAGGTAACACACACACACACACACACACACACACACACATATATATATATATATATATATATATATATATATATATATATATATATATATATATGCGTGTGTGTGTGTGTGTGTGTGTGTGTGCGTGTGTCGCCTGAGATAAAAAAAAAATCTCATAAAGTTTTTTCTCCACTTAATCGTAAAAACAAATTAAAATTTACAGGACTAAATGAAATTTACTTTGTTCTGTAAAGACTACCGTAGTTTCTTCCAATATCATTTTGTTTTGGATTTGTTTAATTCCGCCGCGTGAAACCTACAAAGTTTGATAAATAATGAAATTATTTGAAATTCAGGTACTTATGTTATGATAGTTTCGCATATTCTTAGAGCAAATAATCCTACATCTTATTTAGACAAAATAATTAATTGATTCCAAAACCTTTTAAAAAATATTTAAGAACAATCCATCGAGACAAAAATCTCAGTGATTTGTGTTTTGTTTTGAAATTTTTAATTTTAAATTCTATTCAAAATAGTAGAAAAACGTTTTATATTATTCTGCTTTTAAAAATCAGGCGTTTCTCTTTTTTGAAAAAAATAGTTTCTCAAGAGTATTCGATTTTAATAGATTTTGATTCGTTTAAGAAAAACAACAATTTTGTTTTTCTTTTCATTTTTAGCCGTGCTTAGTGTTCAACATTCGAATATTCTACATTATCTAAGAATTCACTTAGCATAGAAGGGTTTGCCCTACGTTGACTAAGAACAGATTAATTTAAGTGTGATATCAAAACAAACACTACACTTAATCTTAGCCTGAAGGCCAGAATATTAACAACGTTTCCATTATGTAACGATATTTTTAAGTGTAGATTTAAACATTAATACATCAGTGATTAAGCTTGGCATGTTGGGTCATGCAAGATCATTAAAAGTTAAACGACTTAGGGAACTAGTCAGTACTTAGATGAATGACTATTTCGGGATACCAGTTGTTGTATCTAGGTATTCTAGTGACCTGGTAAACCGAAGGATAACTACCAATATAGGACCTTTTGCGAATTGTCCTGTGCCGTTCCTTGTGATTAGTACTAATCGGACATTAGCATAGAAACACATGATTGAATATCGTAAAACAAAACATCAGTATCTTTTAGTTAAGTTTGACAATTGTACAGGTTCTTCAAGTGCGCATGATTATCTCTTTTATTTAGTAAAGTACGTGATTGTAATCAGGCAGTCATTTCACATATTTCGAATTTCCAAAAGAGATAAAGATTACTATCGACTTAAACTTAAAACGTTGTGTAAAAATAGAAAAAAACGGGGATATTTTGCGGCATTTTAGATGTTGGATTCCGGAATTTGTGAAACTAACTCAATGGTTGAGAATTTTTTTTTTCATACTCACCTGGTGTTAGGAAGAGAATGTGCAAGACGATAATGAAGATGAAGAGGAGGAGGAGGAGGAGGAGGAGGAGTGACTATTGTAAATTGATTATCATTTCTTGCAATATTCGCGCCCCAGACGCGGCCGTCTTGTCCTCGTTAAAATCACGCTGTGTTCTCGCTGCGTACGAAGAGTTCAGACACCGGCGAGATGTTTTTACAAGATGGCAACCACTGAGTTTCAGACAACCGAAGAGAATCGCCATTTTGTTTCCACACCCCCGCTTACCATTATTCCTCTAACGTTATTATTTAAAAAAATCGCCTTTTCTCTCTTTTGATTTTTTTTCTTTCAGCTATCTTTTTTTTTTGTACTCTACGATATTGTTTATTTGCGTCATTTTTAAGTTCCTTAATTATATATATATATATATATATATATATATGTGTGTGTGTGTGTGTACATATATATTAAGTAATAAATGGTCCTTCAATTATTAAGTTCTTTTTATTTCATACTTAGAAAGAAATCGTCTTAACAATTTAAAACTTTCAACAATACAGAGGCATATCAATTCTTACATATACATGCAGTGATTTGCTAGGCATTTTATTATCAATTAATAGCGGGTTCTGCCCAGTCAATATAGCATATACTCTTTACTGAAAATACTTGAAACAGTAACTTAAAAATAATTATTTTATATATAACATTGTGGAATCGACGGATCAGAATAGTTTTCATTTATTTTCATAGGTAGACAGATAGATAAACATTAAGGTTTCGATAAAAAAATTATTTAACCTGTAAAAATAACCAAAAATAAAGTAAACTTAATTTGAGTTGTCATTTAAAATTAACTAATAGATCCAAAGTCATTTTACATGAACTCGGTTCCTCTTAATAAAGAGACATTTAAACATAATGATTCATATTTGCACAAATATACGAGGTGTCTTCAAGACACTCAAAAATTCAGTGAGTTATTACTATACATCTTACTATATAACTGATTAATTTTTATTATTCAGGTTCAAATGAACAGCTAGCGCAGGAAATTGAATACACACTACTGAAGCCTGATATCACAGCTGGTGAATTTCAAAAATGCGGTCGGGGCATGAGGACACTTTAGAAGAATGGTATTCAATAAAATTGTTTTAAACTTAAGAAAATGCCACAAAACGCATGGAATGCTTCAGACTGCTTTTGGACCAGCTTGCATTACTCGAGAATCAGTTTCCTAAGTGACATAAGAGATTCAACGGTTAGAGATAGTATGTGAGAGATGTTGAAAGGCGTGGAAAGAGTAAGGATGCAGAACACCAGAGTTGATTGGCCAAATAAAGAGCATACAGTGCACAGTTTTACAACAGCGTTAGAACTGTACACATAATTAATCACAAGGAACTGAAGATGCGAATGATTTACGCGAATGCACGAGTTTATAACTCCATCCTTGTCACAGACTATTTAACCAAGGTGAACATCAAGACAGTTTCTCATCCTCCCTATTGTCTAAATCTTGCTTCCTGTGACTTTTAGTTATTCTCTAAGCTCACCGACAGCAATATTAGTTTTTTATCAAAAGTTCACACACTTATATTGAACTTTTATTAATGCCTCATTCGTGTGAATCTCTTGTCTGATAGCTAGCACTTTATATATGTTATCATTTAAACGAATACAAATAAGCAAAGAACAAAAAACAAATATTTATTAGAAATGGAAGGAAGACAAAACGACTTTAATTTTTTTAAACATCGTTTTATTTTTTTTTTAAATGAACAATTAATATTTCAACAATATAAAGTATTTTACAAGAATTTTTTTATAAATAATCTTTGTTGTATACACGACAGTCTCTCAAAATAAAACCCGGGTATCATTTATCCTCCATTAAATCTACTAATAACATCGTTAAGGCCGATTGCTTTACAGAAATGCCGTGATTTAAAAGCTTGTCTCTCATTAAATTGATATTTTATTTTTAGTAATTTTTTGGATCAAAATTGAAACATCTTTTTTTTAATGATAGTATGTTAAAGAAATGATTAAAAAATATTATTGGTAGTCTAGAGTTAACACACTTACCTTCAATTATTTTGTGGTCAGAACTGTTACAGTTATTGCAACGTGTATGTATGCCTCAATTGTGTTAATCGGGTGGCAGAAAGGTAGCACTTTAAATACGTTATCCTTTAAACGAAGACAAATAAACAAGAACAAAAGCAAATATTTATCATAGAAATGTAAGAAAGACAAAACCACATTAAATTTTTCTTTTAATTTGTTTTTATTTGAAAAGAAATAAACAACAAAGATTGCAACACTGCAAAGTATTTTTCAAGATATTTTTATGATATTTATTTTGGAGACATGAAAATTTCTCAATTGTTGATCGCGGACGGTCTGATAGTTTTTAACACTTAAGATATAAATACCACATATAATTAAAACAAGAATTTTAGTAAAATGTCAATCTTTGTTAATTAACTAGCAGAGAGGGGTGCCATTGCCGTGTCATAAAATACACTAAAATCAATTTTAATTCTTGCAGACTTCGTATTTGTTATTCCAAAACCAGTTCTCTATTAAATATTATAGTGTACCTAATATATACTAGTGCTTCCAAAAGATTTTTAAAAAATGACATGAGAGGCATCAGCTAGAATCCAAACTAAAATACCTAGCATCCCAGACGCTTTCCCTCCTGATGTAACCATCGAGAGATAGGCAAAAAAAAATAATATTAAACGACTTGAAGACATTGAAGACATATTGTCTAGAAAGAAATAAAAATATGTTAGTAAGTTGAAATGAACATTTTGCTTTTCAACTTGCCAATAAAGGCATGTACGCGTTATTAGCCTAATCAAACAAATATTATACTCATTGTAAAACATTCTTGGTGTATGATTACTATTTTGCATTAATTTAGGTGGTATGTGACCAGTTTAAGAGTTTATCGGTTAAATATTTACACACACAGACGCATATACCTACTGATTTATTTTTATAGATTTGCAGAACAGAGGGAATACGTACAGATGAGACATTGCCAAGTCTGTTGTAAAAAAATAATCTTGCTCTGCGGGACGAGAAAACCTCTCATAACTATCACTCTTAATAACTACAAGCTATCATTCACCCGTTCATTGAATCCTGCTTCCGCATCTCGGCTGCTGCAATAAGTACTTTTCACTTCTTTTTGAGATGCAAATAAGTAATTTATGACCTCCTATTTTCCTCACCGTCAGTCACGCTCCACCCTCTGTGGAATCATCGTAAAGTTTAATCATATATCTTGTTTTATAAGCACTTTCACGTAATGTGCTTGGATGAACTTAGTGCACTTGTATAACCTGGACACAAATGCCACCAACTTACCGGATTAAACTCCTAAAGCCACTCCATCACTGTGAAGGACCTCCTGATGCCGGAAGATGTTCTACCTTTATATCTGATTTTGTCGGACTTTTAGACTTTA
This sequence comes from Euprymna scolopes, assembly GCF_053919585.1. NCBI lineage: Eukaryota > Metazoa > Mollusca > Cephalopoda > Sepiida > Sepiolidae > Euprymna > Euprymna scolopes. Next base: position 69,755,428 of record NC_136497.1, read on the forward strand.
GAATTACCTTCCTGCAGCCTGATAGTAACAATATTCATAAATTAAAATTTAATGTGAACAAACACCTTGTGGAACTATTCGCCCAGGTTGGATTGAATATAACTGGCTGCTTATCCATAAATTAGTTACACTTCAATAGAAATAGTGTTTATTTACCGAATAAAAATAATAAGTTAAACTGATACAAAAATGGGTTGCGCTTAATCTGTTTTGACAGTCTACTTTCTATGTTTTTTTTTGTTTTTTTTATTACATTTTCACCCCCAAAAAGGCACATTGCCACTTTGATTTAGGGGCCTACTATCAGGGGCATAAGCTACAGGGGTACTATGTGGGGAGTTGGGCGGCAAGATGTCGGTTCACGTTACACTTAAACTTCTGCATGTCAGTACAGTTGGGGAAGCAGGGACCCGGAAGGGAATTTCAAAGTCTAGCGCTTCTGGGGAAGAAACTACTGGAGTAGAAGGCTCTCTTATATCTAGGGATCTCTACTGTGAAGGGGTGGGATCTTGCTGCTTGTCGGGTTTGTCGGGGGTATTTACGTCGACGGGGTACAAGTGCTTGCAGTTAGTAAGAGCATTCACCGTTAAAATACTTGTAGAACAGGCAGAGGGATGCTACATTTCGTTGATGAGACAGAGGCTGAAGCTTAGATGACAGTTCAGGACCTATTAGGTTGGCGACTCTCTTTTGAACCTTGTCTAGGAGTGAGAGACTAGTGGCAGATGCACCAGCCCAAATATGACAACAATATTCCATACATGGGCGAATGGTTGCCTTATAGAGATACAGAATACTTTCGGGCGTTAGTAGCTTTCTAGCATAGTAGAGAGAACCTACTTTTTCGCAGCGATCCTGGCAACGCTCTCAATGTAATTGTTCCAACTCATGTTTTCTGTGAACGTTAGGCCGACGATGTTAAAAGATGTACTTTCAGATAATGAGTCTTTGGCCATTGCTATTGGTGGCAGAGAAGGTGTATTTTAGTTATTGAAGGAAACAAGTTTAGTCTTGGCCCATCTTTCATCTGTGACCATCCATTTTGTCCCCATTCCACTACAGATTGGAGGTCGTCCTCTACTGTTTCTGCCATTTCTTTAGATAGGTGTTCATTTTTTTCCTGTCCTGTTTGTTATAGAGCGTGGTGTCATCAGCATATATACCCATCTCACAGATAATTTTGTCAGGGAGGTCATTTATGAATATTAGGAATAATAGAGGTCTAAAGATAGACCCCTGAGACACTCCTGCATTTATATCATATTGTTTAGATGTACAACCATCGAACAGCAACCTGGATATTTTCTCTTATCTAAGAAGGATTTAATTATGTTAAGTATGCGTCCAATGATACCATATGATCTGCCTTTCCTGAGAAGACCATCATGCCATACCTTGTCAAAAACCTTAGATATATCTAGAGCTATCGCTCCACATTCTCCGGCTTTGTCAAGTGAATTGTATATATGCTCAGAGATTACAGTTAGGATGTCTGCCGTGGAATGGTTTTTCCTAAATTCATATTGTTAGTCGGTCAGAACTTTAGCATCTGTAAGGTGATGGATTAGAGCTTTGTTTATTATGGACTCAAATATTTTCCCGGAAAGTGTGAGGAGGCTAATAGGGCGCTAATTTACTGTGTCAGTTCTTTCGCCAGAATTCTTGAAAACTGGTAGCACAGAAACAGTTTTTCAGTAGGCAGGAAAGCAAGATTTCGTTCCTCATATTTCATAAAGATATTGATAAAGGGAGACAATTCTGCTTTCCGGCTTGGCGTTTATTTACAGTGGAAATCATGTGGATATTTTGAATTCTATCATATGATTCGCTATTATTCAATTGTTCCTTTGTTAATCTAATTAACAGAAAACTTTTAAAGGTCTTTAGCGCTGAATAGGGAGAAAGAAATATTTCGAAAATACAGAATCCCATAAACATAAGAGATTTTAAAAATGAATCAATAAAAACGATTTTCTAAGTAAGCGTAACCAGCGTTGGCAAATCGTTACAATGGGTCTAATCTAATATAGTTTGAGATCACTTCACGTATATTGTGTAATATTGTCTTTTCTCTTTTGGTCTGTTAGGTTCCGTTTTAAATATTATTAGTAGGAGGGCATGTCGTTACCCAGGAATAAACGAGGATAAACTAATGTTCCACACTTCAAATGCGTTTATTCTCATTGAAATTGATGAAATCGTCCATTTTTAATCAAATCGGTTGATTGTCGTCTCTAATCGGGGATTCGCCGTGGTGCACCGGAAGGAAGATTTACATATGTTCATGTAATGACTTAGTCTACAATACGATGTCCTCTACATTTCCCGGTAGAGAACCTACTGTTAAGTTTAGAAAATTATTTTTATATGATAGCCTAAAGTTAAAGAAAGGCATCATTCTGTCCGTGGTTATGTTCGCGAAATTGACATATGTAGATTTTAAACAGCCTTAGACGTGTATGAACATATCTTCAAACTCTCTTTTACATGTTTTTCGCACTTTGTTATTTTCGCCCAATAAACTTGCTTTGATAACAAACTTTATTCGTAAGATCTTCTGTTTAGTTTTAGTATAAAATGATATTCTCGTTCCTATATGTTAAAATAGCGTTTTCGCAGATAAACCATCGTATTTAATACATATCATTGTAGGAATATTTAATCTATATCCTAATAGTAATATCTAGGTTTATATTATTTTTATACGTGTTCTCTACAGCGTTGGTATAATTCGCCTCAAAAATAGATGTCATATATTTTGGAAAATGGGTAGAAATTTCTGAAACAAACATTTTTATTGAATTCATGGAGGGTTCGTTTATTGAGATATTTTCCAGCATGTAATATTGGCATTATTCAGATTTTCGTTCTCTTCTTCATCCGATCTTAATTTCAACCTTTTCAATGGTGTCCTTGTTGAAATCGGTAATCTTTATATTGTACTTCGGAAGCTCTATGACTTTTCTAAATCAACTCTGTTATTTAACCCATTGTGCAACATCCTTTCATTCCGTCAGCCATGACCGAGTAAAAAAGTTTAAGAATAGAGATTAGATACTCAATCCTGTACAGATTCTCGAATTTGACATTAAGATTTCGAAATTCGCAAAGAAGCATTTGACTAAGGTCGAAGATTATCTTGGCCGAAACGTTTCGAGAATAACGTTCAAGATGAGAATAGTAGTTCGACTATTACATATTACACATTATTATTATTTTGAAACAATATTTTCAACTCATAATTTTTCTTTATTTTCGGGAACCGTTTCAAGACTTACATCAGGCTCCATAGGTAATTATCTGGGTTTTCCTGTGGATACGCTTCCATTTTTTCTTAACTCAAAATTTGAAGAGCTAGGAAGATGGGATTGACACCATTAAAATAAGCGACCTTGTGTGCTCCAGAATTTATTTGTCTACAGAGTCATCATTATTCTCAATGCGCTTTTTCCAGGAATTCAATGATGCATCTCTGCACCTGATGCAAGTCTATGAGAGGAGTTGCTTTCTTTTGTTTCACACACTGTCAATATCTGCAAAAGAGAGATGAAAATTACAGATTCCGAATGCAAAATTTCAGATATAATAAAAATGGACTTTGAAATCCCCCCTGATCCTTTCTGCTAGAATTATAGAATAAGAGCAATTACATTTAGAACGTCTCTCATATATTACCATTATCATTGCTATGTCCGTCCTCTACATTCTGTGTCTTTAAGGCTCCCATAAAACTGCTGGTGTGTGACAAACCTTGCTCACTATTACAATGATCGAAGTCAATGAAGGGATATAAATACCATATATTTGTTATTTGTAATGAGAGAATGAACAATTTATATACTTAAATTTGCAATTTAACATTCCTGTGTATTGATTCCGAATTATCTTTGGACTACGATGCGGCAGATCGCAGTTCCTTCTTACTGACTATCCATTGCATTATAGTCTGAGAGTAAGTTTTTATAATATCAAGTTAATCCATGTCGTATGCGCACGCATTGTATCAACGTAGGACACAACAGATGTGGATCGATTAAATATGGTATCACTAAAGAAATCAATACTGGTTTTAATCATTTTGATTATAATTTAAAAAAAAAAGGAATGCATAAATATAAAACATTGATTTTATTTATTCAAATTATATTCATGTACATATAATAATGGCACGTTTTAATAGTAATTACTCAGACAGACATCTATTTCAAATGAAATATTAACAACAACTTATACGTTTATCGCTGGCAAAAGTTCACTGAGAATCGTGGTGACTATGTAGAAAAATAGATTGCGTAGCACCAAAAGTCGGTTGTTTTAATAGTACTATTCTCGTCTTGGGAGCTCTTCAAATTTTGGAGTTAAAAATGGGTGTAATATTTCGTATAGAGGTATTTACGATGGTCGAATATGAGCACGACTCAACATTTTGAGATTAAAATAGGTAATATTTTCATTAAATAGGATACATTATTACGCAGAATTAATGAATTTAAATTTTATTTTAAGACTCTAAACTTAAATCTTTAATTTAAGACATATGACCTGGATTGTTTATTAAAAATAAACACAAGGATTAAAGCCGTAATTTAGTTAATTCAGATTTCAGCTAGCAATGTCACTTGTTTTTAAGAAAAAATGAAAGAAGCCGTTTGTTGTTGTATGGTAGAACCCTTTATAAACACGTGATATTTTAAAATATATAAAGATATTGAATAAATTTAAGTTACGGATGGATTAGTAAAAAAATGTGGAATATCGATTAAGTCACTCTAGTAAGAATAAACACACCGGACTGCATTATATGATTTTAAATTCTTACATTACAAATAGCAAATGCAAATTATCTATAGCTTTTTTTCACACTAAGTTCATTACGATAGTGAAGTGTGTTTGTATCTTCCACGAGATCTTGTAATAAAAAAAATAGAACATGGAACAGTTTAGTTACATAGACAATTGTGTCGCCAATAAAGAACAACTTTAAGAGATCGTTTAAAAAGGATATAACTTTCTAAATATCTCTGTTCGCGCACGTCTAATTTTTTAAAAAATCCTTTTCATTTGGCTCAAAAAGATCCTCTTGGCCCATTTTCTAATAGAACATTCCCTCGCCAAAATATATAACAGTCAGAGGTTTGTGCTTTCTTTATGATTCTTCTGTATTCAACCTTTTTCAAACATCTCAACAAATCTTAATTTTCTCACAAGGAATTCATCAAAACTCACAGACGTACAGTTGCCACTCCACAGCATATTACACTACAATGACATTTATTAACACAGATTTGTACTGACTGATTACCTTTCTCTATATTTTCAGGTTTCTGGTTATTCGGGAAACGTTATATATTCGCTTGGCACATGCGTAGAAATTATTCTCATTTGTTACCGTTTATCTTTATTAAGAACGATGAAAATTGTCTCATTTCTTACGCTAATTGCACCAGTAACGGATCTGTCCTCAATCAGCCGTCCGACAGACTTGAACATTGTAAAGGCAGTGGCTGTTATCAGTTGGCCTATTGCATTTGTCCTGCTCAGCTCAAGGACGTCTACCTTTTATCCGATCTCTGGCCGGGTAACGTAACTTAGTTGATTCGGGCGGTGTAATGTAAAATATTCCTTAGCGATTTTTTTTCATCTATAAGAAAAAAAAGACTAAATTTAAGGTCGTCAAGCCCAAATAGTCGCTGAGATTATATTGTAAACAAACACAGATATAATTTGATGAACGACATTATCATTATTATTTAATTCTTTTTTTTTCTGCGAATTAATCCACCGGGCAAACTATTCCTAGTAATCTATATATCTATAAAAGTGAACGGGTCTGTGTGCGTGTCTGTATGTATGTCTGTGTACATTTTTTTACGCAATAACTCTGTCAATTATCAGTCTACAGACTCGAAATTTGATATACAGGGTACTGAGATTTATGAACATTTTTGTAATCCTGTATCGGCCAGAAATGTGTCTGTTTATGGGTCAAAGTTCAACGCTTTTACCTTTAAAAACTCTACCAAACTCCTCCGCCAATTTTGGGTGTAAACATTTGAAATTTTAGATATAGATTTCCTGGACATGGATCTAACTTCATACGCTGATTTGAGCCCAAAACAATAAATGTTAAGAGGTTATAAAGTTTAAAAATTTACCGCTTTTTTTTTTTTTTTGCTCAATATAAACCTCCATACATCCGGGCAATGCCAGGCTGAAATGCTAGTATATGATAATCAACAGAGGATTGATTCTCTGATAATAAATACGCAATCCGCATTAATTAAAATATCATGTTTAAGAGTATTGTACGACCGGGCAACGCCAGATTGCCAGCTAGCTTCAAATGTTTTTCCCTGTTGAGTGTCTAATTTTGCTGATGTTGTACATTTCTAAAAGATCCATTCTCTAAGGCTTTTTATCCTTTATTAGAAAACAGGTTAATTTATTGCTAATTGCTTGTTTGCTATTGTCGGGGTCTGTATATTACAGAGCCAGGACGAATGCGTAGGATTTTTCTGTATACCATGAAGGGGGTATATTATGTATGTGCATCTAACTCGTATAACGTCTAGGGGCATAAAACTCACGACAACAGATCAAATTTTACAATGAACATATAACAAAAGGGCCAAATAAAAGTTCTCTAGGGTTGTAACATCGGGCCAAGAGAAACACATCTGGTTTGTCCCTGATCTCGTTTGAATAATCCACGGGAACAGCTGCAAAAATTAAATACTCCCAATTAATCAACAAATATCTGGTTATCTTTTCAGCAACTTTTATTAGTATGTTTCTCTGTTAAAAACTTCCGCTGGTCCTAGACTAATACGTTCTGATCACCTCAACTGGGAGTCGTGGCCGTTTTGTCAAAATTCGGGAGTGATAGAAAGCTATCCGCTTTCTATCACCCCCGATTCTTGACTGATCAAATGATACGCGTTTCTTTTCAAATTCTACCTAATTCCATGGCACTTTAAAATAACCCCTACGTAAGACTACGCCAGACTCTAAAAGTCAACCTATTTTTTTAAATTATTGTATATCTTCTATATTCTTTAATTTTCAACCATCTTAACACAAATAATTTTCTCTGTAAATATTATTTGGCATTCTACTTTTACAAATATTATAACGATCATAACAATCGTCGACTAGCAACATCTTCGCGGGCTGTTATATCTAACACGTGAAGCATCCCACTGGGGAACGCTAACAGTGCTGCCTACGCATATATTTAGGCCAGAATGCTCTTCCGCAAGGTTCTTCAAACTTAAATAATTGTAATACATTTTGGAGCACAAAAGATCGTTTGTGTTACGTGTATCACTCTCAACTACGTCTTTTTACAACTTTTTAATTAAAAAAATATAAGAGGTTTTACATTTGAAACGATCCTCATATCACAAAGCGGGCTCCGTAAACTTATGATGTGCAGCCATCGGTTATCGATGGCAAAAGTTCACTGAGCATCATGGTGACTATGTAGAAAAATGAATAATGTAGCACAAAAGGCCGGTTGTTTTAAGAGTACTATTCTCGTCTTTAGAGCTCTTCAAATTTTTGAGTTAAAAAATTAGGTTCATATATTTTTTGTAGAAAATCCAGCAATATATGTTTGATTTGAGCCTTCAATTAAAACCATTTTATGTAGACTAAAATCAAAATAAAATTCTCCTTAACTTAAAGGCAATTTATTTGCTAACTACCGGGGGGTACCCGGCGTTACCCGGCGTTCCCTGGTTTTTAGAGGCGTGTGTGTTTGGGGGGGGGTAATAAAATGTAAACAAAGCGAAGTCATAACCCTGTTTAAATAGTAAAAAACAAACAATGTTAAAACTATTTTTAAGAATTCGTGTAAAAAAACAATTAAAAAATGAACCTGATGCAATACGAACGGTCCGGTGTGTTTGAAAAATCCTAAAAAAAGTTTGAAGGGAGATGGGGGAGCTCGCACTCTAATCATTGAGGCGAAAGCGCCAAAGGAAAAAAAAACGTGATGAATTAACTAAAAAGTGAAATAGGTCAAATATCAATTCCGCAGGGAAGTTTATTTTGGTTTAGTTTCATTAGTCACATCACACTGAAATTCTAAATGAATATTTTTCTTTTATCCAATTCTAAATGAATTTATTTGTTTTAATTTTAATTTAAGTGTAATGCAAGTGTATTCACGATATCGTTGCGTTGTAATCTATGTGTACAAATAAATGTTGAGTTGAAAGTACTAATAAATAAAGGTCATAGTTAGATTTCACGGTTAGAGTCGTTAAAACCGGAAGTAAAATCCGTTTATCTCGCAGATTGTGTCTTACACTAACGAAAACAAAAAGCAAAAAGAAAACAATAATAGTAATCGCGTTTTCGCGTTTTTTTTTTAAATTTCTATTTTATTATGGAAAAAACAGAAAGCATAAATCAGGAAAAAAAGATTTTAAAAACAGAAACGGCATAAGTAAGCTTGTACAACTCCAAACCGGTGAGTTTCCTCGTAGTGTTCCTTGTGAACCCATCGCTGCGGTGTAAATGGGGAGAGGGGAAAGAAGGAATCTAATAGAGAGAAAAGATGTTGCAACTTCCATTGGATCTAAGGTATTTGTGCAGTGGACTCTTACCGGGAAAAATATAGGAACGTACAATTGTCGAGATACTGTAGAGGTAATAGGTCTATAGCAAACCTCAGATAATGTGCGACAGTATGTATGCATTACACTTGCATGTAATGTCATGATTTTTAATCCTATTAAGGTCAAAGTTGGAGGGGAAAATGAGGTAATTTTAATTATATAGACAGAAGATAGATAGATAGATAGAAGAGAAGAGAAGAGAAGAAAAGCTGTGATCATGTTAGTATAATTTGTTCAAAATGAATAGAGATAATGCATGTTTTTTTTCAAATGAATCAAAAATATTGATCGAAAAAAAAATTGCAGCAGAAATGAAATTTTAAAGATGGATCTGAAAATCGTTTAGTTCATACTTTACAACTCCTGTCACCAGATCAGACTCCAATGTTTCACTTAAATGTTATGTAAATAACAAAGTCTAAGTATACAGGTATATACGTTCTATTTATTTAGATGTCAGCTAACAATGACAACTGTTTTCAAGAAAGATGAAAGAAACTATGTGTTGCTGTATAGTATTAAACTTTATAAACTCGTATTACTTCAAAATATCGAATAAATTTTAATTTCTTTGAATTGTTTAAAGGTATTACGATAGTCTAATATGGGCACAACTCAACATTTTAAGATTAAAATATATTTTCAGTAAATAGGACACATTATTACGAACCATTAATTACGCAGAATTTCTGGATTAAAATTTGGCTTTAAGAATCTAAACTTAAGCTTTTAATATCAGGCACATGACCTGGATTTTTTTTCAAAATAGGCATACGGATTAAAGCCGTAAGGCTGGGTTCAATTATATATTGATTTTAGTCGTCGTAAAAATATATTACAGTTGTCCTAAATGTTCTGTTCGAGTAATTTTGACCCATCTTGGAACATGAACACTTATAATTCTAAGTTATAAGTAGTTATAAACCATAAACGACCCGTTTGTTTACAATTTTTATCAAAGTCACTTCTGGGGATTTTTGTTTTATTTTTATTAATCAACATAAACCATTTGTCGATTTTAGCCGTTCCCGGTGTTTAGATAACGATAAAAAAAAAGGCGGGTGAGGATGAAAATTGATTATGGGGTTTAATCCTGGGTCGGGATACAATACCAATGACTGCGTGATGACAGGAGTGGTGCCGATGATCTCTTGCTGAGCGGTGCTGGGTGCAATGCGTGTGATGATAATTTTTAAAGCTATCGATGATATTATTACTGAATTAAGCAAAGTCGAGGTCGGGACATTTCTAATTGTGGCGGGCATGTGTCTGGCGGCTTCAATATTAACGATACTTGCGTGAATAACAGTACTATTGTATTGAAGGTTGTGGTGCTAGTGGTGTCGATGGGAATGAAGGCGGAGTTTGTGGTAGTAATGGTGACGGTTGTATAATGACACGGGAATAATGGGAAGCTGGAGATGAATGTGATATTCTTGATTAGGATACGAATACTAGTGACGTAGAAGACAGAGCTAGCGGGCTCGACAGTGGGGGCCCGTTCCTACTCTCCCGCACCTACCCAACGTCTTTCCGTGCGTCAAAACACATTTTTACCTCCTCAGTCGGTTTCCGATCATGGCTGCCAAAATGGCTGCCAAGCATCGATTGCAAAATTCGGTTTCGATTATAAAAAGTCATTTAAAATTGGGAACGGGCCACCAAATCGATGCGAACGGACCCCCCTACAGCGTTGTGCACATTTCTATTCGTTTAACAACTATTTGCGCTGGTTCGTATGATTACAACATTAAGGAATTAAGGTTTATAGATGTATGTGTTCGTGTTCTTTGGTGTGCGTGTGTTCATATTGAAAAGTTATAAAATGCAACGCCAATGTATTTCACATTCGTACCTTTTTTTAACAAGGGATTAACCACTTATAGAGGCCCTAAGCCCACTCATGGATAAGGGTTAAAAATGTAAGATGATAGTATAGTTATTGTTAATCGCGTAGATTTGGTGGAATTTGGATCATTTTAGGGAACGGCTCAACAAGAACTTCTTTACATTGGACTTTAATGCTACCGTATTGCAATTGGCCGGAAACGGAGTCCAGTGGAACATAAGATGGGCTATTATAGGAAAGATGCTTTGTTCATGGAATTAGTGTTTAGATTTAGGCAACGATAGAGAGTGGGGGAATTGTTAAGAGTTGTTGTAGCGAGTTGGATGCCTTTTGAAGATTTGATGGGGGAGGGGGTTCGTAGATTGAAGCGTAGATACTTCTTGTACGTACATAAAAAATGCAGTCATGAATTTATCGAAGATGGGGTTTGGGGATTTATCTGATGTCACTAAAGTAAAATATTTCGACTTAAACTATTCTAAAATTAATTGTCCTAAAAATGGTATTATGGGGTCCCATAAGATAAAACCATACAATTTAAATTAAGCTACATTTCACAATGTAAAATTCATTTTATTGATTTGAAGATATTTAGCACAGTTATTTGTATAATAAAAGATAGAACATAATCACTGTTAAAAATATAAAAATGTCTGCATTTACAATAAATAAATAGACAAGCGACATGTTTTTTCCATTACCGAAATATTTAGCTGAAAATAATTTTTGAGAGTGTTATGAATTGATGCATAAATCAGTGAAAAACGTGGCGGAAATAAAAATCAATTAAATAAACAACTAATTAGTACAATATGTTTAGGACAGCTGAATAGGGTCTCGTTCGTTCCCTATAGACTCTAAAACGGCTGAACCGATTTTTTTTTCGAAATCTAACACGAAGGTACTTAATGTCTCAGAGAGTGTTCTTGCGAAGATATTTTATCGGAATCCCACCAATAAGTATAGAAAATCGATGATCGAATAAAATCCGATTAAAAAATAAAGTCTGATTCTGACCAAGGTTTACACTTTTATATAGCCTAACATCACAAGTGCATTTATGATGATCACCATAGAAAAGGCAAGCATATAAAATCAACTGTAAATTGATTTATGAGCAATCGGCCCGTCCGAAATAAATGTTTCTTGTTAGAGCAGAATTACACCATGATAGCTGACTTTTGTACGTTTTACTTAAAATCAACATTTATGCCCCCCCCCCCCACCAAAAAAAATCGTAAACTGAACAGTTGCTTCTTTGAAGAACACAGACGCGATGAAAATTAACGTTTCTGTTTAGAACGCAATTAAACAATGATACTTGAATTTTACGTTTTAAACCTTAAGTGAAAGCATGTTTTACAGATAATTTAATTCAAAAATCTAGAGTAGTCTCTCTAGGGTCCAAGATAGACAACAGCGTGTTATGGTCTAAGTCACCGCGAAGAAGAACGTGAAGTTTCCCATCTGTACACCGCAGGGAGGTCCCTAACTATGGCAAATAACCGATTAATTTGATTGAAAACTCGGTGATTTCATTGATTTTAATGACAGTAAAAGTTTTGGAAGTGTGAAACATTCGTTGTTCCTCATTCAATCGTGAGCTACTTGAGTATACCTGCTAATATATATATATATATATATATATATATATATATATATATATATATATATATATACGTGTAAGAGGGCGGCCGGATCTAACGGGGCGTAAAATACGCTTAAATAGAATATTTTGATTTTTCCAGATTCTGTATATATCATTATAGAATCATAATTTCAAAAGTAAAACAAAAATATCGGGGTGCCATCAGCTAGAATCGAAACTGCAACCTTCAAAGCCGGTGATGTTACCAATGTAACAACGTGACATGTACTTAAGCTGATATTAAAAATTAAAAATAAATTAAGATAAATTTGCAAAATGTATACAGATTTTTTTTTTTATTGCGACCCATATTTTAGCAATTAAAAACTATTTTAACGGGCTAAAGACCCAGTAAAGAACGCTCCTAAAAAAAATCCAATCATTTGAGGCCTTTAGCGCTTCTTTGCGACTTTTAGTTCCGGGGGAGATAGAGTTTGAACATATAGTCAGACAGATAGGCTTATAGCTTAGATAGTTAGGAGAATAGGGTAAATTCAATTCTATAAAGAAGAGACTTATCGGGATAATATAACGCTCAATAAATTTCATTGGAGCTTATATAGGAAACAATAAGTGGAAACTGATGTCACAAAAACTATATGTTGGTGAATATAGAATGATTCATTTATTTAATAAAGGTATACAAACATTTAGTTGGTGGAGAGAGGGGACTCTTATTCCAATGTATTTCGAAATTTAATATGTCTCATCATAAGATTAGAGAAGATGCTATCGAACATAATGGGGATGCGACATCTAGCGTGGGATTTATCAGGAACAAAATAAATAAATGAAAATATTGATATTGTAAATCTTTTATGGAATTCTAAGATAAAGGAGGAGCGTAATATATAAAGTGTAATGTAAAAAGGTCAACATTGATATTGACCTTTTTTTAGCAGGAATTTATTCTTATTGAGACAGCACTGTATAACATCTAATTTTTTTTATTTATTTAAGATTTCTTATATATAATATGTTTCAAGTAAACACAGATTTCTTATATATATTATGTTTCAAGTAAACACAGATTACATCTTTTTTAGTTTACTTGGTCTATACTTTCTACCCTTATCTACTATTGACCGTTTTAATTCAAACATTTTTATGTTTACATAATTCGAAAACCCAATCACCTAATACAGCTGTCTTCTTTTTATTTCTAAGAATCATTTTTGCTCTATCCTCATTTCTATTATTATCTTCGTCCGTGTTTGGTTCAGTCTCATATTCGATTTTAAATGATGCAAAGTGGTTCGTGAATTTGTCAGTAAAAACATTCTGCCCCCTCTTGGCATGCCTGCTTACAATTATCCACCTTAACTTCACATTTGTACACTGTTTCAGACATCAAGCAGTTGCCCCCCCCCAAATAACCTTCGTTAGGTATTCTACCATTACATTTTTGCCACAAATCTAGTTTACGAAATACATTCTATTTTTATTTACTAGTTTGTTTATTTTACCATTATTGCAGCCTATTATAGTGGTGTCTATATTGGCAGCGGTTGAGAATGAAAGTTTAACCGTGTTCTAATTAATTATTCTACTTAATCTATTCTCCGGAAGGAATCACTGTAATACTATTTATTTTTGTCAAATATATTCTCGTTTTGAAATATCCCAGATATTCTTTTTGATACACTGATAATAAGTGCTTTATAATCCACAGTATATCTAAAAGAATATACGTTACCGTTTTGTAAATCACATAACCATTGTAATTTAACCGCGTTTTTAACGCGTTATAACATACTTTTATGTGTTGTTATGTATCTTTTTTAAACAAGACCAAAATACAAAAAAAAACAAGAACAAAATACAAGTAGAACACTGTAGATTACGTGGAAATGGATCAAACTTTTTAATTTGATTTGAGTCCAAAACAATAATTGATAAAGAGGTAAAAATTGGAGTCAGAGTTTAAAAAAATTTGACTATTGCAGTCTCTACCAACTATTCAGCCAATTTTAGGTTTATACATTTGAACTGTTAAATAAAGCGTACTCAGACATGCAGCAATGTTTTTAATCCATTTTAGGGTGGAAATTTGGCTTCCAAGAGGTTAAAGATTAAAGATTTTACCTTTCCAGACTCTACCAAACTCCTCTGACAATTTTGAGTCTAAACACTTAGAATTTTAGATGTAGTTTCCCTGAGCATGAGTCAAACTTTTAAATATGCGCATACACATGCACATAAAGTTATGAACAATGCACAGAGATCGAGCAAATCCGAGCTGAACTGCTAATATATCTATAAAAGTGACATAGTTTGTGTGTCTGAATATGTGTGTACATTTTCCTACCAAATTACTCTGTCTATTTTGGGTCTAGATACTTGGGATTCGATATAAGGGATATTGAGATTCGGGAAAACATTTTTAATTGGTTTTCGCCTGGAAATTTCACTGTGAAGGGGTCAAATCTCAACGATTTTATTTTTGAAGACTATACCAAACTCCTACGCCAATGTTGGCTCTAAACACTTGAAATCTTAGATGTAGATTACTTGGCCATCGATCAAACGTTTTTTCAATTGATTTGATCCCAAAATATTAAATGTTATGCGGTAAAAATTGGGGTCAAAAGTTTTAAAAAATGACCGTTCAGCCACTTTTTGGTCTAATGATTTGGAGTTTTACATGAAGTGTATTCAGACAGGGTAAGCTTTTTAATGTGCCTTCTTCCGGAAATTTGGCTACCAAGAAATCAAAGTTAAAAAGATTTGACATTTGCGGTCTGTAAAAAACTATTAAGCTAATTATGGGTCTAAACATTTGAAATTTTACATAAAGAGTATTCAGACATGCAGCAAGTTTTCAATAAGTTTTTGGGCGAAAATTTGGTTGCCACGACGTCAAGGTTGAAAGAGTTAACTTTTGTAGACTCTACCAAACTCCTCTGACAATGTTGGGTCTAAACACTTCAAATTTTTGATGCAGGTTACCTGGACATTAGTCAACCCTTTAAATATATATATATATATATATATATACATATATATATACATATATATATATATACATTTAAACATAAAGTTATGTACAGTACGTAGGACCCGAGCAAAGCTGGACTGAACTGCTAGTGATACATAAAATACGCTTATATCTATAAATTTTTATTCTTACGAAAAATAATGCAAAAATACATAAATCATAAAATCATACTTACGTTAGTAAGCTGGAATTGCTGGACACCTCTGAAGGAAAAAGCGACGCATACCTCCAAGGAAAATTGCGCCATACCATGTGTGTTATACTCTCACTGAGTCAGGAGAGTACTAGGACGAAGGAAAAGAAATAAGTTGGAATTATTAGCACTTAAGGAAAATTGGGGAGACAAACACACCATGGGACTAACGTAAGGTTAAAGAGCCATCCTTGATACTCTGTACTTATAAACGAATTTTAGTTGTAAAACTAAAGGCAGAAAATTATTTTAAAAATTCATAAAAAATATTATTAGTAAAATGTCTAAATGTAATCTAACTTTTCTCCACAAAATTCTTCTTAATCGAGCAAGTACGAAACCAAGATCATCATAATTCTCGCTCAAAATGCTTCTTAATCGAGCAAGGAAGATACAAACCTCATCAGAATTGTCACTCAAAATGCTTCATAATCGAGCAAGTACGAAACTAAGCTCATCATAATTGTCGCTCAAACTGCTTCTTAATCGAGCAAGTACGAAACCAAGATCATCATAATTGTCACTCAAAATGCTTCTTAATCGAGCAAGTACGAAACTAAGCTCATCATAATTGTCACTCAAAATGCTTCTTAATCGAGCAAGTACGAAACTAAGCTAATCATAATTGTCACTCAAAATGCTTCTTAATCGAGCAAGTACGAAACTAAGCTCATCATAATTGTCACACAAAATGCTTCTTAATCGACCAAGTACGAAACTAGGCTCATCATAATTGTCACGCAAAATGCTTCTTAATCGAGCAAGTACGAAACTAAGCTCATCATAATTGTCACTCAAAATGCTTCTTAATCGAGCAAGTACGAAACTAAGCTCATCATAATTGTCGCTCAAAATGCTTCTTAATCGAGCAAGTACGAAACTAAGCTCATCATAATTGTCGCTCAAAATGCTTCTTAATCGAGCAAGTACGAAACTAAGCTCATTATAATTGTCACTCAAAATGCTTCTTAATCGAGCAAGTACGAAACTAAGCTCATCATAATTGTCACTCAAAATGCTTCTTAATCGAGCAAGTACGAAACTAAGCTCATCATAATTGTCGCTCAAAATGCTTCTTAATCGAGCAAGTACGAAACTAGGCTCATTATAATTGTCACGCAAAATGCTTCTTAATCGAGCAAGTACGAAACTAAGCTCATCATAATTGTCACTCAAAATGCTTCTTAATCGAGCAAGTACGAAACTAAGCTCATCATAATTGTCGCTCAAAATGCTTCTTAATCGAGCAAGTACGAAACTAAGCTCATCATAATTGTCGCTCAAAATGCTTCTTAATCGAGCAAGTACGAAACTAAGCTCATTATAATTGTCACTCAAAATGCTTCTTAATCGAGCAAGTACGAAACAAAGCTCATCATAATTGTCACTCAAACTGCTTCTTAATCGAGCAAGTACGAAACTAAGCTCATCATAATTGTCACTCCAAATGCTTCTTAATCGAGCAAGTACGAAACTAAGCTCATCATAATTGTCGCCCAATTTCGTGGCAGTCAAAATAAACAAACTCAGAAAATAGATTTTAAAATTGAAGTTATCATATGAATATTATCGTGTGAATATTAATGAGTTCATTTTTAGTTCGTGAGTTCTATGAAAGCATAACTTAATTTGATAATTAATGTTTAGCCACTGGCAAAATTAATATTTTCCATTTCGAACTACAAATTCTAACAGTTAACCTAAATAATTATAAATCTAGAATATTAGATTAGTCTTATACAATGTATTTATCGATATACTTGATTAAAACATATTATTAAGGATTGAGAGAAAGAGATAGGAACTCTCAGGTTGAGCAATTGGGAAGTGATAGACAATTTATGTGTATGAAGCGATGCTCTTTGTGTAAACAAATTGAGTTTAGGTAATTTGGACAATGTCAAAACATTGTTAATTCACTGCCCGCATAGCAGCAGTCGTATAGCACAAGGGAGACAATAGAAGCAGAAAAACTGAAGCTAGCCTGCATGACACTATATATACAAATGCAGGTAAATTTAGACATATTTTGTTTGCTTGAAAATATAGTTTCGTTTTTACTAATTGTCATAAATTTTTAACCAGAGAATAGTATTATAAGTTTCAAAAGCCTGAACATGTTCATGTAGTTTCGTCCCATAGAACCAAAGAGATGAGAAGTTAAATAATTTAATTTGACTACCACCATATATAAACTAGCATTTCAGCCCGGCGTGGCCCGGGTATTTGGAGGTGTGTGTTGAAGAAAAAAAAGTGGTAGTAGGAAGGCAGGCTCGAACCAGTACCCCGAAGGAGGAAAAGAAAGGCAAAAAACCTGACGTATTTGCTCTTACGACCACCGCAAAACCAGAAGTGACGTAGGTTTAAATTAAGGCTAGAGAATCGCAAAGAGGGGATGACTTTCGAAAATATCGGTGACAAATTGACCCCTCCCTGTAGTAAATTTCCCAGTTGAGGGTGAGGGTATTTGTCGTCTAAAAGGTCAAGCTTCAAAACGATACTGATCTTGTGAAAATCCGTCTCCTCTGTCGAAAGATTTAGCCAAACATGCAAAAATACATACATACATACACACATTTATATATTGCTAGCTCAAATTTTCGACCCAACCCGATTAAAAAGCTTGCCCTATCTCTGATTTCTCTTTATGTAAAATTTCAAATGTTTAGGACAGAAATTGTCTGTGTAATTTGGTAGAAACCGCAGAGGTCAAATCTTTTTTAACTTCGAATCCTATTATGACCCCTTAACATTTATTGTTTTGGGCTCAAATGAAGTTAGTAAGTTAGCTCCATGTCCAAGGAACCTATATCTAATATTTCAATTGTTTATAGTCAAAACTGTTGAAGGAGTTTGGTAGAGTTCTCAAAGGTCAAATCGTTGAACTTTGATCCCCTTAACAGCCAAATTTCTGGCCGAAAACGGATTACAAAGATTTTCCCAAATCTCAGAACCCTGTATATCAAATTTCGAGTCTGTAGACTGAAAATTGACAGAGTTATTGCGTAGGGAAATGTAAACACATAGACAGACACACAGACAGGCACGTTCACTTTTATAGATATATAGATTGACCAATTCTTTTTGGCAGTATTATAAGTTCCAAATTTCGAATGCTCCTGAGAAAGATAATGACCTTAATAATTTAGTAAGCTATGTAACATTTTCTATTAATGTCGCACATTAAGGGGACCATCCATTATCACAAGCCTAATTTTTACAGCCATGAAATGTTTTACTCATAGGTATTTGTTTCCCCAATTTTGCATATGAATTACAAAATATCTGATATTTCCCCAAAACCTTTGGCCTTCATGGATGGGAGATTAAACTTGTTGTTTTGTTTCAAATGATCTGAAATAACAGCAATTCCAAATATTTCTGATATGTTATATCTCCTCTCTTTGGTTTTCACATAAAGTAAGGTTCATAGTGTATAAAGATTAATTGATACTGGAGATATTCATAATCGTACCATATTTTCAATGGAGGAGAGATCTAACGTATGAGAAATATTTAGAATCAAGTTTGTTTCAGATGATTTGAAACAACAGCAGCAAGTTTTTTCTTCCGCCATCAAGGTCAGAGATTTTGGGGAAATGTCAGGATATATATATATATATATATATATATATATATATATATATATATATATATATATATATATATATATATATAACAATAAGAGTGGAAAATGAAGTCACACAAAAGTATATATTGGCTATTATAGAATGGTTCAGTTATTAAATAGAGGTATACAACCATTTTGTTGGGATGTAGAGAAAACTGTTTATACCAATGTAATGAATCCCCTCTATCTTCCTACTAAATTTTTGTATACCTTTATTCAATTAATAAACCATTCTATAGTCACCAATATATAGTTTTTGTGACTTCATTTTCCACTCGTATTATTTCCTATATAAGCTCCAATGAAATTTGTTGAACTTTATATTATCCCGATCAGTCTCTTCTTATAGGATTAAATTTACTCTCTTCTCCTAACTCTCTAAGCTATATATATATATATATATATATATATATATATATATATATATATATATATATACATATATATACATATATATATATATATATATTGGTATAAAATGCTGAGAAATGTAGAATTTCAGGACTTGAAGTGATGCCACCACGTACAAAAACATAGAAACGAACAAAGGGGCTGTATATATTATAAACCTTCTTATGTCTATTTATTATCCAAATGCATTACATATTTTAATTACTGTATAGGGATTAATTAATTGAGGTCATGAGGATGGTGTATACTTTTAATATTTCGAGGTGGAAATCCTTTTTTCGAAAAGAAAACTACACAAAATAATGTTGTTAAAAGGAATATGGATACAGATATTTATAATCGCAACATCTTCGATCGTTTGTTTCTATTACTTCACTTCCTGGTATTCTAAATTGTTACTGACTTTTCTACTTTTATCTTCTTGTTTAACAGCAATGCTTCAATCAAACTAACTTTATATATATGTATATATATATATATATATATATATATATATATATATATATTAGCAAAAGTACCCGTCGTTGACTGGGTTAAAAAACAGCCTACAGAAGATGGACTCTGACTTATAAAAGTATGATAAGTTATGAAAAGGAAGGGTTGTAAAGAGATAGCTTTGAATTTGGAGGTATCAAATCTAAATAAAAATATGATGAAAGTAAAAATAAAATAGATAAACACCATAATTTATTATTATACGATACCTGTTCACACTGAAACACTTATCACGATATTCTATGGATCTATATTGAAAAAAACCTTGTTAAACTTTGCGACATATTTCTATTCTATGGAGGTCAGGTGCGAACGAACACCTAATGATTTTATTATACCATATTTTTTAAACATAATTATCAAATATATTACGCAGATAGATATGAAAGCCTTTATTAAAGTTTGTGCCTAGTTCCATTCTATGGAACCAGGCGCGAACGCAGACCCCACAATTTTATTATACCATCCCTATTTAAGTTAAAACATACTTATGAAAATATTATTATGTACATCTATATCAAAAACACTTGTAAACGGTCTTTTTTTAATTTTAAAATCTTTTATTTCCATACTTTGTGTACCAGGTGCGTAAGCAGACCCCACAATTTTAATGAATCATCATTATGCCAGGTCATACATACCTATTCCTGTGTCTCGATACATCTTCTATCATTATATGTGATCGGTTTTCTATAATAGTCAACCATATAGGAGTCTATTCGTGACCAGACACACACAGACGTTCAGCTTTATATATATATATATATATATATATATATATATATATATATATATATATATATATATATATACATACATAAAATTTAATAATTTAATAATTATTATAGTAAATAATAATAATAATAATACCACTAATAATATATATATATATGTGTGTGTGTGTGTGTGTGTGTGTGTGTGTGTGTGTGTGCTCGCGTGTGTATATATTAAACAGGAAATGGAGAGAGTTGAAACAGAAAATACTTATAAATAAATAGATAGATATATACATGCATAGATACATGGATAGATAGATACAAATTGTAAAGGAAAAGTAATAATGTCTACTCAGACATCAAACAATTTATGAAAGTATCTACGCAAATAAACTTTCAAGAAAGATTAAATGTCAACCTGATATGGAAAATGTGTATTAATTAAAAAAACAAAACAAAACAAATAATTACCGATACAAAAATATTTATTAAAACCAAAGTCTGAAGAGGGGAGAGAGAGAGAGAGGGAGAGAGAGAGAGAGAGAAATCTAGATAGATAGATAGATAGATAGATAGATAGATAAATAGATAGATAGATAGATAGATAGATAGATAGATAGATAGAGTGAGCGAGAGAGAGCAAGAAAGGACAACAGATATAGAGAGCAAGGGAGCATGAGAGAGATGAGTTCAAATGAAATATGGATCCTTGGCAGATGGCAAAATTAGCATCCTCGTTAACCTCATCCGTGTTACCTCCTGTCAACCTATCGAAATAACAAGAGATTGAATGCAGAAATTAAAAAAAAGTAGTGATAAAATGAAAAAATAAATAAAATTACAGCCTACTTTCACTTTCACTATCAGTTTCAATCGTTAATTCGTAAGTCATTAATTCTTCACAACTCCTTTCATTAAAATCCGTTTTATTGTCTTCGCGCACGGACATATGTTGCTAGGTTCTTTTCTCTCGGACGAAAGCAGCCGTATACAAAGTGTTTAAAATAAATGAGAAAGTTTATGTTTATTTTACCGTATTTTCCTTTAGGTTTTTTTTTCGTTTTACATCTTTTCTTTTCTATTGCATATATTCTTCTTCTCTACTCTTGTACAATGAAGATATTAATATCGTTTATGTCTTCGACTTCTTCCTGTTCTTCTGCTCATTCTTATTTTTCTATTTTTTTTTCTTCTGTTTTGCTTGTTGTTAATATTATCTCTATAGAACTAATTATTAAATATCTTCGCGGTGTTGTAACACTAATACGAAGTTGTCTGCTTTTTTGATCACTTTTCTTCACTTTTCATCGTACTACTACTATTACAAACATTAATAATATATTCGCTGTTTTCGTCTTTCCTTTCGTATATTTTCACTTTCATTTTATATTGAAGATATGTACATTAATTCTTTTGCTTTCTATTCTTCGACTTTTTTCTTATACTATTATTATTAATAATAATTCCGATTTCTCATATTTTTTTCGTCTTTATTCGTCACACTACTACTACTACTACTACTACTACTACTACTACTACCAAAACTACTACACCTACTACTAATTTTCTTCTTTTCATCTATCTTCTTTTATATCATACTTTTATCATTACTTCTGGGGGTTTTTTTTTTCGTTTTGTTTTTGATTTCCTTTCTGTGCAATATATTACTTTCTTTTTTTTTACTATTTTTTGTTTACTTTGTTCGCCTGTCATGTATATATGCCTATAATCTCGTTCACAGACCGGTTCTTGAATCAACTGAATAAAAACAACGTTTAGCCTTGTTAGTACTTACGACCGACGTTCCAAACGTAATGCCTCCTATTTTTATTCCGCCCAAATCGGTTCGGGGAGATTTCAAATTGCATTGTTATGATAACTGACCTTATGCATTCATAAAGTTTTATTTCTACTATAAAGATAATATAATTTTTTTTATTTCTCTGTTACATATATTGACAATGTGAGACTCTAGGAAAGCAACACCTGTCATGGGCGTGTGTCAAAAGCAGAGGCGCATCATCGAATCCCTGCTAAAAAATAGTCGTGGTAGTGTAGAAAAATAAATTCTGGATCAAAAAGGTTGCATGTTATAATGATACCATTTCCATTTTCGTAGCTCTCAAAGATTTTGAGTTAAAAAAAAATAGGAGGCTTTACTAGTGGAACGACCCTTGAATGGCAAACCATGCTTCGGATCCCAAGCGCAGCTATTGTTTATCGCCGGTACATGTGCAATGAGAATATTAGTGATTATTTCGAAAAAAATTCTCGAGCACAAAAGAATGGTTCGTTTTAATAGTACCATTACCGTTTTCGTAGCCTTAAAACTTTTGCAGTTAGAAAAAAAAGGTTAACTTTTAAAACGCTCTCCGTAAATATATATATGTATATATATATATATATATATATATATATATATATATATATATATATATATATATATGTGTGTGTGTGTGTGTGTGTGTATATATGTATATATATTATATATTTATATTATAACTTACTATATATATATATATATATGGAGATATATATATATATCCATATATATATGCATATATATATATATATATGGATATATATATGAATACTTCATTTAATCACACACACACACACACACATATATATATATATATATACTTCATTTAATCACATAAATTAATATACGAAAGTATAAATTTATGCGTAAACTTTAAGTATCTATTTCAACAGTACTCAATACGTAGGTAGAGCTAGGTAGTAAGTTATATTTTATAACATACTATATATATATATATATATATATATATATATATATATGTGTGTGTGTGTGTGTGTGTGTGTGTGCATATAAAATCAATACATATCTGATTACATACAATGTAATTATACTAAAAATGTTAATCAACGTTTGTTTCTCTAAAGTTTGCTTTTTTTTATATAGTGCCAATTTACTTAGCCTTCCAACGAGGGCAAAGTTAGATATAAAGGTCTTTTTTTAATATGGAAAAAGGAACAAAAATAAAAATAAAATGTCTCAGTCGCGAATGATTTCTCCTCCATTAACCGAGAATAAAAATTGTAACGTAGCATCAGAACAAATACTACACTTTGATATATGCCCGAAGGTCAAGAGGAGTTTTCAAATTCAGTTATATTTGCTATATGTTGTATTTTTTTCTCTAATGAACAACAAATTAATTTTAGGAGAATGCAGGGAGATATTTTTCTCTGCTATAAAAGCGGTTAAACAGAAAGAAATATTTAAGGGTTTAGTTTTTCACAAATTAGCTATTAATATTATGTTTGGAACATATTTAGTATGGAAATTTACATTACACACACACACCAAAGACTCTTTATCTGAAAGTACATCGTTTAAACTCCTCGGTCTAACGTTCACAGGAAACATGAGTTGGAACAATTACATTGAGAATATTGCCAGGACCACAGCGAAGAAGATAGGTTCTCTCTACCGTGCTAGAAAGCTGCTAACGCCCGAAAGTATCCTGTACTTCTATAAGGCAACCATTCGCCCATGTATGGAGTATTGTTGTCATATTTGGGCTGGTGCATCTGCTACTAGTCTCTCGCTCCTGGACAAGGTTCAAAGAGAGTCGCTAACCTAATAGGTCCTGAACTGTCATCTAAGCTTCAGCCTCTGTCCCATCGACGATATGTTGCATCCCTCTGCCTGTTCTACAATTACTTCAACGGTGAATGCTCATACGAACTGCAAGCACTTGTACCCCCTCGACGTAAATACCCCGACAGAGCCGACAAGCAGCTAAATCCCACCATTTCACAGTAGAGATCCCTAGATGTAAGAGAGCCTTCTACTCCAGTAGTTTCTTCCCCAGAACCGCTAGACTTTGGAACTCCCTTCCGGGGCCCTGTTTCCCTAACTGTACTGACATGCAGGAGTTCAAGTATAACGTGAACCGACATATTGCTTTAACTTATGTCCCTTATAGTAGCTCCCTACATCAAATGTCGATGTGCCTTGTTTGGTGTGAAAATGTTATAAAAAAATTATATATATACATATATATATATATATATATATATATATATATATATATATGAGGATACTTGAATATATATATATATATATATATATATATATATATATATATATATATATATGTATGCACACACACATATATAAATATGTATATATATCTATATATATATGAGGAAACTTGAATATATATATATGCACACACACATATACATTTATACATATTCAAGGATATATATATATATATATATATATATATATATATATATATTCAAGGTTCCTCAATTAAATCAGAAAGAATTACATTATTTATGTTTTAAAAATAAATGACGTATATGCTATAATAAAATAAATGTAAACAGATGCTAATATATTTCGTGTCTGAGAAATGACATGCCATTTTTTAAAAATAATTTTCTATACGTTTCTATTATTTGAAAGATTCGGACTAGTGATCTGATGTGCATGACGCAATGGATAAATGTGCTTAGTAATTAGTTCTAAAGGACAGTTTTCTAGTCATAAACGGTTTAATGTTTACTGCGGGCGATGCAATAAATAGAAATAACCTGAACAGGTTATGGATGACGTAACGAAGGCACGGCATTCCCTGTTGATTTAAATAAAAGTTTCTGTTTGAAATTTACTTCAGACGCTTGAGTTTAAATATACAATTAAAATCAATTGTAAAATAAATTAAACGCTGTGGGAGTAATATAAAGATTTGGGCCAGTACTACCAATAATTTAAATAACACACATAACTAAGACTGATGAAAAAAATATCCGAAACATATGTTATGTGTGTTGTTATAATAAGCGTTAGTATAATAAAAAAAAAAAAAACTTATTCAGTAATAAAAAAAAAAAATGTCGCAATTTTACCTGGTGTATTCGTAACGAATGGAATATGTAAATAGTAACATAATCATTAAATGCTTCCTACAAGTTGAAAATTGCATAAAGAAGGCCATACGGATTTTAGTCTGCTATTTCACATCGTTATTTAATTTATACAAAAAATGGGTGGCCAGTGTTGCCCGGCGTTTCCCGGTTGTAAAAGAATATTAAATAATAATATATATAATAATAAATAATAATATATATGCACGCAGATTTCGCAATTATTATTACATAGCTAATCTCTAGTGAAGAGTATATTGTACCTAATATATTGTAATATATGCTATGAATGAATATGAGCATGCGTAAAATAACAGAAATATGAAGGCAAGTTGAAACGGACATTTTGCATTTTGATTTGCTGTCATATATCTGTACGCTTTATTCATTCATCCAAATATTTTTTTCGTTATAAACTATCATTGATGTAAGATTACTATTGCCTGCTAATAACAGTGATATGTTATCAGAAGTTTAAGAGTTCATCAGTTAAATATTTTCATACTACTGATTTATTAATATAGATGTATTGAAAGAGTGCAGAAAAAAATAAGAGCGTATTTATATTTTGTATTTTGCGTACAGAAAGTTATTAGATGAGACAAGTCATTGGTACCGTCGGTTTCAGGACCGATAATAAGGCCCGTTTAAGATATCCATATCAAGCTCTCTTAAGCCAATACTATTGGGAGTATTGGCTGAAGAGAGCTTGATATGTATATTTTAAACGGTCCTAATTAACGGGTTTGAAACCGACGGTACCAATGACTTGTCTCATCTAACAACTTTCTATACAGCAAACACAATATATATATGTATATATACATATACATATATATATATATACACACACATTATATATATATATATATATATATATATATATATATATATATATATATATATATATATATATATATAATGAAAAGTCCTGTCGTTTTAAACGTTCGGTTTCGTTAAAATGCATTTCGAATTATTTTGATTCATCGGACTACTTTTCTCATACTCGTGAGAGTATGAGAACCGTAGTCCGATGAATCCAAATAATACGAATAACCAATCCTCATCTAAAAAAGATCAGAAACGTCATAAAATGCATTTGTTTTCAGCTTTCAATTTTTAATTAAATTACACGTACATTTAACAATTTCTTCATAATTCTCTCTTGTTATTACATGTGTATGCAATATTTATTCTGTGTGTGTGTGTGTGTGTGTGTGTGTGTGTGTGTGTGTGTGTGTGTGTGTGTGTGTGTGTGTGTGTGTGTAATAAATTCAATTAATTATGAATACGTTTTTTTCGGCTTTTATCACAATTTACCTACATTTCCTCAACCTGTATAGTAAAAATATAATTTATCGGAAATAATCGACAGTGAATCTTGAACATGGAAAAATGGATTTCTTTCGATTACTTGACGTTATCAAAATATTTTTTTTTTAGAAACCGTGTAACAAAATATACTAATACACAGTACACAATCTTCAAAAATAATTAAATTATTTAGAATAATACAGAAAAAAAGTTAGAACCATTTTCATGTACACAGTGCAAATGCTCCTAGTTTCTTTTTTCTTACGAGTTTAATTTTACTAGCATGACCTGTGGACGTTCCACTGCATAAGAAATAAATTCAATTAACAAATACCCTTTGAGGAAGCTTAAAATTTTCTTGTATAGCGCAAAAAATTAATTTTGTGGGGACAGGAAAACTAATAATACTCAACAAATATTAATTACTTACATTTCTATGAAAATAGTGTATATTTTATTTTGAATATAGAACTAAGCATTATGAATTAATAAATGAATTCTTTAAATAATATCGCACTGCATAGTTCAATACAAATAATAAAATCACATTTTAAAAGACAATCTTTAATTTTTCTTTTCAGTAGAGTGCCACTTAGCAGAAAATTGTCTTTTTCTGGATTTCTTTCTTTTTTTAATATTTTCTTTTATTTATTATTTTTCTAACATCCTTCGAAGCATCGCTGCACGTCGAAATTATTTCAATTTAATTTCTTATACCATTACAACAATAGTCATATATTATCATAATCATATTCGAAAACGAGCCTACAGCAAATGGCGGTCACTGTAATAATCTTGTTGGATTGACCATTTTAAAGCCAAGCATTGCCCATTTCGTATTTTTAGAAGCAGTTTTGTATCCGAAAATTGTATTTGACTTTTTCCAAAATCTAACGCAATGTACGCATTTACCAAGGAAGGAACAAGCAGAAGATTATATAGATTTTCTAACGAAAAATTGTAGTAAAAATTAACGGAAAAAATCTTTAATGAATTAATCTTTGATTTTAGCAATAACATCCGAAATGTGCCCCTAAAATAGGTGTTGTTCAATAAATACCATGTACTAAATTGAAGATACAAAGTATAATTATTTTTTTAATATTTCAGAAGTTTTTAAGAATTTTCATGGAATTTACTAAATGCTTACACAGAAAACGCCCCCAAAACTCTTTGCATTTCTACGGTTAGTTTTAGTTGTGCATCAAATGAAGGGATTATTTTTCAATAAATTATAAAAATACGCATATCCAAATTTAGCAAAAGATTTAATACAACAATATATACAATATGGGGGAAGAGCGAAAATGTTAAATTCGATTGTTAATTTTTTTATCTTCTTATATAAATCTATGGAAAATATGATAGAACACACATATATAAGAATATATTTCCTATTATATATATATATATATATATATATATATATATATATATATATGTATAGTGTATAATAAATACCTGTATTTTAAATTACATGTATCAAACCATCTGCAAAATACAAGTATTAAATCTGAGAAGTAATATGTTTGTACATGTGTTTATATAATATAATATATTATAGTATAATATATATATATACATCTATATATATATATATATATACATATATATATATAAGTAGAATCAAAATAATAAATAATCATTTTATACCCACATACACAAGTGTTCCATGCTTTCGCAATCATCGGTGCAGGAAAAGCTTCGATCTCCGCAACAAAGCATATATATATGCGTACCATATACATATGTGTGTGTACATGTATACACATATAAGCAATTATATATATATATATATATATATATATATATATATATATATATATATATATATATATATATATCTTCCCTGCAACCTTTTTCCCACAAAAGATACTTTCATTAAAATCACTTGTCTAGCTGGAGCCCCTACCCATAATTTCCACCACGCTTTATCTGTGCTTAAACCTAAACGTAGATTCTATGGGCAAAGCTTCTAACTTCACGCGTTCTGAACTCTCTTCAACTGCCTACAATTTGTGCGCCTTCAAGTCCAATATGTATATATATATATATATATATATATATATATATATATATATATATATATATAGATATAGATGTATATGTATATATATATATTATACTATATTATATTATATAAACACATGTACAAACATATTACTTCTTAAACATCTTCTCGCTGGGCCATCCCCTTAAGTAATCCAATTTACCTACTTTCCTCTATTAGTGATTACTACGACACTTTCCCATTGATGATTGCACACTCAGCACGTTTCCTCGAGTGGCCTTCAGTGACACCTATATAAGCACACACACACACACACACACACACACACACACACATATATATATGTGTGTGTGTATATATATATTCATCTGATCTCTCTCTTTCTCCCTCTCTCTCTCTCTATATATATATAAAGAGAGAGAGTGAGAGAGAAAGAGAGAGATGAAAATAAAGAAATATATATATATATATATATATATATATATATATATATATATATATATAGAGAGAGAGAGAGAGAGAGAGAGAGAGATAGATATATAGATAGATATTTGTCTTATTTCTTTATTGAATTGAGTAAGTATCTCACTGCCGTATTTCTTATTTTTAGATGATATTTCTACAATTTTTTTTTTTATATTTATTTAATCTGTTAATGTTTATTTTCTATTTTTATAATTATTTTTTTCTCTCTGATTTATT